>NW_027176153.1:12038047-12205547 GCF_023055335.1 Clinocottus analis
TACATCGAACAATTGTCACCGATCAAACACTTAAGTGAGCTTTCAGGTTGCCAGGTCACTAAACCTGAAAGACAACACCCGATCATCTCAGGAAATGGCTTCACAACAGTCCCCTATTTATACCTCTGGCGGTGTGCGCGCAGTGACTGTCCTCTTCACTGTAATGGTGGCACATGCCATCAACATGACGTGGAGCCAGTATATCCAGCTGGACCTGATGGCAGGGAAGCCTCGTGTGCGTGTGTGTGTGTGTGTGTGTGTGTGTGTGTGTGTGTGTGCGTGTGTGCGTGTGTGTGTGTGTGCGCGCGCACCAGTCCAGCTTTTTGTCCACTGGCATAGGTAGAAAGAGATTTTTAGTTCAAAATGATTGATCTTGTGATGATAGTGATAGTTGTGTGTGCAACGGGAAGGTGTGTGCATGCGCGAATATGTGAGAACGTGTTTAAACATTGACATAAATAGCTTTTGAAATGAAAACAAATCTAAACCTAAAAATAATCTCGTTCAGATCTTCCTTCTATTTTTTGTTATTGTTCTTCAATAAAATAACATTGTTAAATCTCTCATTTGATGTCAATGTGCCATTTTTCTTCTTTTAGGTTCTCTCTCTTTACAGTATAGTAATGTAGTTGTAGTTGTTGTTGTTGTTGTATGTGCCAACCCGTTTTAGTGGCAATTTTACTATTATGGTCAGGGAATGTGTGTGTGTGTGTGTGTGTGTGTGTGTGTGTGTGTGTGTGTGTGTGTGTGTGTGTGTGTGTGTGTGAGTGAGTGAGTGAGTGAGTGAGTGAGTGAGTGAGTGAGAAAGAGAGAGAGAGAGAGAGAGAGAGAGAGAGAGAGAGAGAGAGAGAGAGAGAGAGAGAGAGAGAGAGGGTAATAAAGAGAGGGGGTCAAGAAGGCAGGCGAGAGAAAAAAGAGAGAGAGATTGAGAGAGAGGGAGGAGGGGTGGGGGCCTGTGAAAAGCAACGCATACGGTGGGCACGTGACGTAACGCCGGTCGTTGCGGACGTTCTGACAACATTGCCCGTTTGTGCGCGTGTGTGTGTGTGTGTGTGGGCGCGCGCGTGCTGTTCAGTATTACACCCGAGATATCGTAACCCGCCAACCGTCTCCTCTCGGATTCGTGTTGACAAAACGCGCACAATAAGCAATGAACGCCGCAACCGCCGCCACCTGCCTGCTCGTCGCCGGCTTCGGCTGCTATCTGTACGGCAGCGACGTCTTCTCAACGCTGCTCCGTGTCTCTCTTGCAGACACCTCCATGCCCGAGCCGGGAGCTGCTGCGCGGCGGAGCCCGCAGGGAGTTCCCTACGCAAACCTGCAGCACATCGTCAACGCCGACGGACAGCACCTGTTCTGCCGCTACTGGGAGCCCGCCGCCCCGCCAAGGTCAGTGGAGAACGGGAGAGAAGGGTTACGTGTGAGATATGGAGTGTGTGCCTGCCACAAGAGGTGTCTTTATTTTAAATGTGTGTGAAGAAATGATTATCCTCAGTTGTGAGGAAAGTGCTTCTGATCACATGGTCACTTTCAGTCCGGGAGTCACGTGAGCGCTTCAACTTCCTGCATAGGAGTTTGTCTTTAGTGTGTGTGTGTGTGTGTGTGTGTGTGTGTGTGTGTGTGTGTGTGTGTGTGTGTAGTCCAGGACCTGCTGTTTAAAAGTTGGGTACTCTCTACACCTGCCTGGCCAGAGTAGAAGCATGTCTGAAAGTGTCTCACCACCACCACCACCAACAACAACAACAACTGTATGAATCCACACTCATCCATGATAATTTGTTTTGTTTGGAGGATTCGTCTTCATCCACCCACAACCAGGAGTCATGATCAGCTCTGTGACTGGTCAACGCCTCTCCCCTCCTCTCCCATAGTGCGTCACAGTACAATTCAAAACCTTTAAACGCGTTGTTTTAAACATTTACTCATGATTGAATCTTCACATGGGTTACATTAGGAGGAGAAGCACTGGCTGAAAAGAAGCTGTGATGAGCTGTAATCCAGTAACTCAACAGTAGTAAACATGCATGTAGGCATTCGGTCCATGTTTATACAATTCTCACGTCTTTTATGTAGATCTAGTGAAAAGTTCTGCTTTAATACTGATATATGCAACACAAAACATCCCGCAGTCAAAAGGAAACGTGACGGTAGTGAGATAAAGTAAAATAAAATAAATTCAACCTGTTGTAAATCTGGATAGTTGAGTCTCATTCTGTGACCCAAGCTTGTTAAAAAAACAATATTATAATTATGTTAATCTCTTCATGGTGGTGAATGCCAGATGCACCAGTGACTCACACTGGGTCATGACCCCATTTTTAAAGAAAATTAGAAACAGTGGTACTGGTAAACAAACATTTCCGCTGGTTGGAGATCCTCTTTACACTCAACTATAGTCGAAAGGACAACGGAATTAAAGCTTTCAGCTAAAAAAAAACAACTTATTTCAGTTACTATGGGTCAGTTAGACTCACAAAATCAAACCAGCACACAAGGAAACAGATAAACAACAGTATGGGCTGTCCTAGCACGAGGAAACTTTCCAAGCATGAGGAAAATGCTAACTAGAAAATTTTACAAGAAATTTTTAAAGGTGTGGTTACTACTGCCGTAAGACGTCGCAATAGAAAGCTTTTGTTTATGACACTGTCTCTCCTCCAAAAGACTTCAGTTGGTTTGTGTGTTTAACTGATTGGCTCATATGGAGCACCTGTGTGTTCTCGTCGTCATGGTGACCAAGGACTGAGTGAGAGCCAGCAGACTGATTGGAGGGAGACTGGACTGTGGATTTAAGGAAATAAACCACTGAACGTACTGAAATAACAGGAATAAGAGTAGAAGTAGTCATAGTAGTATTCATAGTATTAACAGTAGTCATATTAATAGCTAGGGGGAGAAAGGGGAGAGAGAGAGAGAGAGAGAGAGAGAGAGAGAGAGAGTTCTAGCAGTAGTGGTAGTTGTATGATTATCAGTAGTTCTAATTGTCAAAATATTAGCAGCAGTAGTCACAGTATTAGTAAGAGCATTAATTATTTAGAGAAGTCATTTGTGTTTGTGTGTCTGAAATGTCTGTGTGTCTGATAGTTAAGTGTGGCTCAAGCCACACTTAACTATCAAACGACAACATCTGCATTCTCATACCCACAAACCCTTGTGTTTCAAGGTTGCTACTTGTAGTTGATTAGAATAGTATTCTCAACCTTATTAATAAACAGCTTTATAGTTAGTTTGCAAAAGGCCTGCGATGCTGACTCATAGGGCATTCTGGTGTCTGAAAGAGTGTAAATCGGAATGTTGTCTCTTAGTCAAAAATACATCAAACATTACAGCGAGATGATTAATGGGTCCAGTTGCTGAAAAAAAAAAAACACCCACACACTTGGTGCTAGTGTCTGCTGGTGGAGGCCCCCTTTGCTGTGAAGTCTCTCGGCCGCCGCCCGAGCACAAGGCAAAACACAGATGTCACACTGTGCATGCAGCACAGAAGGAAGGAAAGGGATGTGACAGAGACACCCGCAAAACATCTGGAGTCAAGACATTGCTGATCTCTCTCACACACGAGGCTCACATGTCTCAGTGGAGCAGTGACTCATTAACTGACACTTGTGTCTGTGCCTCGAATGCATAATTGCTCCATAAACCGCGGCTCATAGTTTACAACAGCGTGTGTTTTGATTCGGCCGTTATCTGTGTTTATTCTGTATTTGTGCATGCGGATGCGTTTATATACCTGTGTGCAGATATTTGTGAACGTGAAAAGCAAATGTTGGATTTAGTTTTTGTGGTTGGATTGAGCTTCTCTGTCTGATGCAGGTGCACGCCGGCAGCTCTTGTTACAATTTATATGTACTTGATATTGCTCAGGCAGTGGGACAAACATTTGACCTCATAAGGGCCCAGAATGCATCTGAGGACTGAGACCATACTGGGGTCCTAAAACCGATTCCCACACTTCCCCGTAAACAGAAAATCTACTCCCTACTCATCATTTCAAGCTTGTCAACAACCTACTCCAGCTGCCAAAAGCCTCAATAAACCAAATATGACATTTGATTGGCATACCACAACAGCTTTACTCTCTGTCAAATTAGTTTCTTTTCTTTTTTTTTTAAGTAGAAAGCTAAATCACCGCAGGCTTAAAATAGCTGCAGATGCCTCTATGTTGTAACCGTTTCCAGGCTGAGGCTCTGGATGGCTTATGTAACAGCGTTCTCATGGAGGCTGGTTAGTGACCATGCTAACGGTGCATGCGATCATGTGGCAGGGAGCAGGAGGAGAGCTTGTGTGTCAGTCATGAGGAGTTTATCGCTCATAGCTGATTATAGCACTAACTTTGTGGTCGTTTCACATGAAAGTAGTCCAATAACAAAAAGGCGTTAAAAGCTGCATCTAGACTCTCACAGGACATTTCAATTCTTCACTGAAGCCCAGGCTAATTAGATCCTTTTAGCTGAGCTAGCAGCTGTGTGTGGTGGGCTTATTGCACTTTTTACAAGCTGACAAAACAGAAGCTGTTCAGTAAAGTCACGCCCCCATCATTACCCCAAACTGTTTATTGGTCTGAATATGCCGTCGCCAGCATTTATCAGAGTGTAATAGTTTGTAGCTCGAAGGGTGAATCAGTCTCTCGTGAACACTAATCTCTGAACTGCTGAGCCAGTGTCACCAAACGGAGACCCTCCAGCCGTGAAGAAGGGATGCTCTGATACGCACCTTCTGCGCTCTGATGTTTCTCTCTGGTCTGGATGGATGCAGCCTCCGGACTCAGAGCGACCCACTCACTGCAGCACTCAGATCCTTTAATTGAACACAACGTGACACTGCATGTCAGAGCCCAATTTATGAAATCCCTGCAGACGCAGCTTAGCCAGAAGCTTAGAGCATTATATGAAAAATAAGTGGCTATGACCATTGGCATGAAAGGGAAATAGGAATTTGAAGTTCTCAATATACACGGTGGATGTTTTATTAAAGCTACATCTTGAACATGCTGTACTTCACAGAAGGATGGATACATAGTTTAATGTCAGCCGCAGTAGCAGCTGCAGTGATATGCTTTGACGATCAAAGGAATCACTAGATAAGAGATTTGACAGTTTATTAAAATGGCAGCCAAACGACTCCAACTCATGATAAAATGTTTTATAGTGACGCATGATTTCTTTTTTAAATGAACATTTTTGCATGATAACGTTAACAACTGTAAGTTCTGATAATATAATTTTGTAGGCAGCAAGACATCTGGTTCGGGGGAACTCAAAAACAAGCCAAAACAGGGCTGCAACTCACAATCATTTCCATTTAATAATCCCAGAAAAATTTAAAAATGTACTTCCTAAAACACTTTGTCTTTACATTGCTTGTTCTGTTCAAAACCTAAATATTTGTAGTTTACTATCACATCAAGTGGAGGAGAACAACCCAAATGCCAGAGGGGTTTGATGGCTTTGGTTGAGTGTTACGTTACTCTTCGGTTACAAATGTTGGAGCAACAAAATGTGGAGAGATTAGAAGAGGAGCTAGTTTTTATTTTTGCTTGTTTGCTCTTCTCAGGATTTTAGCATCCATCTGGCCGTCGGCCAGCCACCCTGGTCTATTTCAGAAAGCCTCAGTTGAATAGTTTAATTGTTATATGGATTTGTTAATCAATAAATCTGCTGCTGGTGGACCAAAAAGCTTTTAAACATGCGCTGCTGGTCACTTATATGTCTTTTGAATAACGTAGAGCTGGTCATGAGACATGCAGCCAGTAGATGGTTCAATGAGAGAGCATTGTAGTAACAGCTGCTGGTGGATCACAAACACATCACTCTTTGCTCTTAGCACTTACAAGACTTTTTAGGATGAATATTGACTCGAGGACAGTAGTGACTTCAACAGAGGGCCCCATGTGACCTTAGCCTCTTACATTGAGTGCGAAGAACCTCAGCATAACTGTCCCAATATTGATTTTTATATTTACACTCACTTGCTGTGCAGCTCAAGTCTTAAATGTGTTTCTTTTCATCTCCTTTTATCCCTTTACAAAGTTTCATGTTTGGACTTAATTGTTTAAATTGTGAAATTGTTCAGAGGAATACTTTTTTTTGGTCTATACTGTTTTTAAATGTTATACATGTGCAATAATACCTATCAGAAGTCAATTCACATGAAAAATAAATCCTTCAAGTTTTCACATGCGTGTATGAGCATGAAACAGGCAAATAATTTGCGTGAATTAACTCTTTCTTTCTCAGGAAGAAACGACAAACCTTTCTGGTATTGGCTTTTTTTTCAGTCTGTGATGTTGCCAACATGCTTCATGTGCTGTAGGTATTATATGAAACATAGATAATTGTCTGAAAGGTACAGCAAGAAAATCTCCAAATATGGAGATTTATGGAGAATATGCAATACTGTTTTGACATTTTTCTTCTTGGGATGAGCTTGAGATGGGGGTGAAAGATCAATAGATCCCGAAAAGCCTATTTGCTATAAGTACCAGGAAGTAGGTGAAAGGTGGAGGGGAGGGGCATCAACAATGATTGACAGATCTTCCAGTAGACGTCCAACTGAGGCTTTGAACTCTCATGGAGACCAGCATACCAGGTATACATGCGCTGCACCAGTTTTTTTCACATTACTAAAATACGACACACACACACGCGCACACAATTTGTGTAATAGGTCAAGCTGTTATTGATGTTTTCGCTGATGATATTCCACTTTGTGTTTGTTGGACCGTTTTATTTCCCTGCTGCTCTCTGTCCCTGTTACGCTTGTCAGTGGAGGATACTTTACGAAGATAAAAGCTCTTTAATGGTTCTCTTCGCATGTGCGCTTGGGGGCATATACAAAGAAGTGGATAAAATTTTATTGCCCCTTGTATTACCATAAAATTCATTGAGTAAGTACCAGCTGTGATTGTTTACTGTGATTTTATCTGAAAAGGAAACAGAAAAAGTCAATTTTTCATCGCACTGTTGCTCTTATTCAAAGTAACTTAATGATTGTATTGATACCATAATAGTATGTGAGAATTACTTAGTCAGTTACATTACAAGCAACCGCCATAACATAATCTAACACATGAATGGTACAAATGTGTAAATAATGTGTAATAAGTGCTCTTTGCAATTATGAGGATTTCCGTAAATTACATTTTGAATATTACATGTGAAAGTGGAATGTTGTAACAAAACGTACTGTTATGATAAGAAACATACAATTACATAAAAAGAGAGCAGTTTGTGCAAAAATGCAAAACAGCAAAAATGAAACTGTAGGAATACAGCTTGAACAAGAAGTGACACAATGAGCGTGTCAGTGGTAATGTTTGTATTTCATTGAAGCCGTGTTCGTGTATGAATGGAACGTAGAAAGTACATTTAGAATGTTCTTTTTTTTCAATCTAATTCTATTTCGATCTGTGCATGCATATAGTTTGAGTGTAATTTGTCTCTCCGCATAGGAGAGTGTGCTGTGAGCTTGTGTCGACGTGCAACTTTCAGGAGCACTCAGTTCTTCTCGTTTATTTGCAGCATCTGTTAACTTCATACAAACCTCCACAAAGCAGAAGTTTTAATCCACGAGGTAGAAATCTGCTCTGCATGACCCCTACAAGGACTTCCTTCCTCACTTCCTCTGACATTTAGTTTCCTATCAACTGTTCCACAATGATTGCATGTTAAAACAGTGACTCTTGAGTGTTAATGTCTTTTTTCGCACCACAATTTAAATAACACTCCTGAGTTCTACTGATTCAAGGTCTGCAAGTTGTATTTTTTACTTTTAACGGCCACCAGCTTCAAAGGTCATGTTCTCGGGCCAAAAACACATTATTACTATTTTTAAAAAAGCCTGTATCAATTCAAGCATTTTTTTCTTTACTGCTTTTCGGAGATCGATCCCGTCTGAGCCCTTTGTGGTTACCATATGCTCTCAGCCCAATTCTGTACTCTGCAAAGATGAAAGTGGAACATTTTCACTGGTGTAAACTTTCCTTCTGTGGATGTCTGCTGTCTGTCGGACTTAATTTCTCCTCATCACACAGCAATTTCCTCAGTGTCTCTCTGCTACGTTACTTTTTATGTGCAGTGTACACACAAACACACACACAAATACACACTTTTCTTTCCACACCGGTTTGTCACACTTTGTTCCTCTCTCAGCCTCCCTGTCATTTTCCACTTGTCACATTGTTCTTTCTGTCATATCCATTTTGTTTTTCTCCAAGTGCATCAGGTCTCACTGTCACCTGGGACGACACGGCTTTTCACAACATCTGAAGGTGTCCTAACCACTATTGAAAGTTCTTGAATTCAGCAGAGCACAGATACAATGCAACTGCTACCCACAAGGCTACTTGGTGAACAACCGTAACCGACAAGAAAACCATTAATATGCCTGCCGGCTGGAGGACATACTAGTGCGAGGCAGATTCTAAAATGCTTTGTCATTTTAAAGCCGCTGTGACCTGGCCTCTAATTAAATAGAATCTGTTTGAAGTACAGTCCTTGTACCTGGAATAATCTTCACTCAGTTTAAATTTGGCAGGCTGGTCGTGCGGTTTTGTTTACTTTAGATTTATAGTCTTAAAAAAGTTTCTAAATTAGTTGTTTCACAAGCTGCTGATGACGTTCTGTTTCAGTCTGCCTCACATTTATCTCGTTCTCCTTTGCCTCAATATTTCTACACCCACACCCACACACACACACACACCCCTATAACTGCACGTCCGTTAATAGCACTGATGTGGTGACCCACCCACATACATGATGCACACATGTACACACACATACACACTCATGCTGTACGTCACTTCCTTTGGGCAGCGATTAAAAGGAAGCTCAGGAATGTGTGGTTGTCCCACACTCACACTGAGATTAGAGTAAGGATACAAACACACACACACACAGACACACACACAAACACCATTGAGTTCTGAGCAGTCTAAGTCTATTAATCGTCTTAACGTGCCAATGTTCGGTCGATCTGTCTCGTCCTCTGGATCCTGTCCAGTCTGGTCAGGTAGATGTCAAAACCTTTTATTTAACTAGACAGTCTGTTTGTATAAGGGCACATCAGCAAAATCAAATTAGACACATTCACATGGTGGTGCTTTTACCACCGTGCACAACACCAGGACCCTGAAACTGAAGCATCCAAATGGAATGCAGCCTTTGTTCATTTTATTACTTGCATGTTAAAATGTCAGAAAGGTCGTTCTTCTGTACGTGGTAACACAGTCCCGATGCAGCTGCCCTCCTTCCGTGTCGACGGATGTCAATGTTCATGACACGTATCCCGATGATTTATGATGCAGCTTGCTGGACTTGTGGGAACATCGTTGCTGTGGCACCAGAGCAAAATATCTCAAAATATCTCTGTTTCAGATGCCAGTATGATTTTGGAAAGTGAATGAAAGTATAGAAGATAATTTGATTATTGAACTTCTCGCTGCTGGTTAAGGACTTAACAATTGGTCGGCCCCCTTGCAGGAATAGAGCAGAATGAACTGAACAGTGCGACGTGTTTATCGAAAAAACTATTCACACTTTGTGTAAAAACAAAACATTTAGATATTTGAAGTACATTTTAGACTGATTGTGTTGTGGAAAATAATGGAAAAGTCATAGAATCGCCTACCAGGGCGACATGAGAAACCTTGCAGGGATTCTGCCTCAGTGAGCATGAGCCGCATGCCTAACATGCTTGTTCTCTTTTCGTGTAAAACTCAGAGTCGAAGGTGCAGAATGTTGCATTCAAGCACAAGTTGGGAGGTTTGTGAGTTCCCAAATAATCTTGGAGTAGCCAGTCAGCATTGCATTAAGGGGATTAGGCCCTTGTCTTTGTTTTGGGTCTGTGGTTGTTTTGAGGAGTTCTGAGTAGAGCCAGAGGGGGGACCAAACTCTCTCTTTGAGTGTTTTAATAAGGCTGGTTATCCACCATGTTGTTCCAGCAACTGAAGCTGGTGTGGGAGACAAGCGGGTCTCCAGTTCCCATGAGAGAGAGAGAGAGAGAGAGAGAGAGAGAGAGAGAGAGAGAGAGAGAGAGAGAGAGAGAGAGAGAGAGAGGTGAAGAGAGGTAGTGAGAAAGAAAAATGAAAAGCCTCTTTTCTTGTTAAGAATAATCATCCAGGTGAAAGTGGCCCTACTGATTATTAGTAATGCGTACACTTACAAAAAGATTCACTTCTAAACATTATTGTCGTGAAGCTATTGGTCTATTAATTAGCCAACCTAATATGACAACTAATATGTTTTTAGATCAGTTGTTTATTTTTTGTTTGGGTTTGGACTGTTGGTTGGACAAAGCACAATGGCAAAACATGGCTATGGGAACTTCTTTTAGGTGAATAATCGGTTGTTTAAAAGAGTCATTGAAATAATCATGAGTTACATACCTTAATAAAAAACATCCCTGTACACTAATATACAGACGAAGATCCTTTAAAGAAGTTGGACGGAAATATCTGTCCGCCATTGGACATTTCCATGTCCGGCCGCCACTTATTTGTGATTGGTCAATGCTAGTTTGTCTTCAGAAGGAAGTTTGCTTTAGCCTCATAAAAACAAGGGCCATATTCTCAAAACACCCAGGGTCTAAAAGGAGCTCCTTAAAGTATACTTTAAGACTAAAACATAGACACCATTTTTTGTGTAAGATTTGAAACACATTTCCCACCTTCTTAGCTGCCATGTTGACTGGTCTTTTCTGAAAGACTTAAAACCGCGCAGTGTGTTATGCATCCCTCCACCCTGGTGGAAGAAGGCTTCAGGTTGATGGAGTTTAAATGAAGGAGTATAATGTCATAGCCTATTGAAGTAACACTTGTCCCAAGCGAATGCTTCCTGAGCCTTACCAGACACCGTTATGCAAAGTGCAAATAGGCTGAGCCAACATACTCATGATGGCTGAATGATGTCACTTGTCTGCTGATGCCTGTATGTAAGTGAATGCAGACGTCTGTTAAGATACGATCTTTGAATTTGATTAAATCCTTTGAAACATTACAGGCTGTTGACTGCCCCCAGACGCATGGCCTTTATTCAATTTTGCATTTCCTCTTTCTGGGCGACTCGGAAAGAAAGAGTGACGAGAGGAAGCGAAGATGGAGAACAAAGTGAGAGGAATGAAGTGAGCGAGGTTATCAGGCACAGCAGCGAGGTATTGCAGTGCGTTATTCACTGTACAATCGCCATAACAATGAACTCAGATTAGCCCCATTAATCCCCCGCTGCCCCACGGCATGTGTGTTACAGAACATTGTGCCTATACAAGGACACTCATTCACACACACACACATACAGTACATACGCACACACTTGCTCCGAGCCAACAAGTGCAGAGGAAGTTTCTGAGCCCGAGGCGATGGCTTTTCCAAAAGGAGGGAAGGAGCAGCGGGTGAAATCAGAGCGATTCGCTAATGAAGCCTGATGAACAGATACTCTCATTCTCCTCTTGCACCCGCCTCCCTCCCTCTTTCACTCACTTTCTCCTTCCCTTCACTTGCTTCCCTTTCTCTCTGCCGCTGAATACATTTGGGCTAATTGTCTGCTGCTGATTGAAGCTCTCACAGGCTTCTCAGCTGTGCTGCCGTTCAGAGAAAGAACACTGCAGCGTTTCAGTGCTGCTCTGCTGCTTAATATGCACTGATAGAAGAAGACAACATAAATAACATTAATTAAAAATAACCCGGTGCCACAGCCGCTGCATTAATTAGCAAAAGGTATCTCTTTCTGAGAAAACATGGAGTTAAACCAGCATTTTCTTATAAGGACACACACATGCATATAACCTTGAGTTTCATTTACTACATTTCTTATTTTGTTATATATTTGTACCTCTCTAGACTGTTGGTCCTGCCACAACATGTGAGTTGTGTCTTTGCTTTCTAACAATCATGATTACAAATTAAAATCCATCGTCTATAGCGGGATGAAAACATTAGGTCACAATGTAGTCGTGGAACTGTATCTGGTATTGATGAACCTGGAGAAGACACAATATATGACGTTCAAAATATGAAATAATGTTAAACCTGCAATATTTTTTATTTTGTGAAAACAAATTGTGAACACATCGACCCTTTTTAGGTTGGCATGGCGACCTCGTTCAGTTGCTCATTTACACATCCAGCAGATACAGTAATTCACTTTGTGTGATGTTGTTCACTCCATTCATCGCGTATAGTTGTGCTTTTGCTCTCTGCTGAGGGGACATTTCTGTCTCTTTAGCTGTTAAATGCTCCACTATGTTCGCTCCCTGCGTTGGCTGGCTGTTTGGTGCTGAGCAGGTCGTGTACGATAAGATTTGAGAGGTTTTTCTCGGAGAAAAGCTGCCGACTACGGTTGAAAACAACACTGTCAGGACAGAGAGACTCAATAAAAACAGTACACTGTTTTTACTCACTATTCTCTGTAGGTCCATCACTATGAGCGACACCTTTCACTTCCTTTTGTTATTTGGTACATTATCATAAAAAACATGAATTTGGTCGCCACTTAAAAGATCAACATCTGTTTCTTGTTACTGCTGAAACTCCAAAAACCTCTTTAAAAGCCAGCGTTGTTTTGTTTTGACAAAACAAAACAAGTTTGCCTCGGAGGTAAAGTGACTGTTAATTTAATTTTAATTGAAACATCTGCAAATGTCCAAAACACAAAAACAATATGTCTCCATGAGAGAAGCAAAACAGACACATCAGAAAACACAACCCCCCCAAATTCTCAAACAATGTTATTTATGTGAGAAAGGAAATTCCAGTGCAATTTACGGCTGGAAATATAATGTCCTCATCAACTTCATGGCTCTGCCTCATACCAGCTGGAAACCTTTCGACATTTGATCTGAAGTGTTTATTTCCATGGAGCCTCATTGCGGGAACACATCATAAATCTTTTTTCACACACTTGGTCGGAAGCAAAGCCACTGAAGTTGCTGTACTGAAGAAACATTTCCACACAGGCTCCATTTTACTGAACGTTTGAATGGATACTCTCAGAAAGCCAACCTTTAGTTTCCAAGAAAAGTGAGCAGGAACGTCTCAGCTGTTGTTTTTTTGTGTTTTACTGGATTCCTTCCGTGTTTGTTTTGAGTGAGGAAGGAAGGGGTGTGTTGATGGCAAATAGACGGACAGATGGATGATAGCTGCTATCTCTGGAAACATTCTCATCTTTCCTCTACCATCTCTGTCTCTCGCACACATAGGTAACGCAACGACGTTCAGAGATCAATCCATAATTTCACCTGAGAAAACATTCACACGCAAAACCCCGCACCGGCCTGTCAGTGAGGGGTTTCATTGCGTCAGATTGTTTGTATGTCTTCCTTCCGTCTACATTTGCTTCTTCATCCATCTCACATCCCTCTTTCCTTCTTCAGCCTTTTTCATTAAAGCCCCCTGCTGTTGGATAGACATCTTCAAGGCTTACCTCGACTGTACCAGTGGGATGAATCGAGGAAGGAAACGCAAACATATCGTTTGTTGGTCTCTGTGAACATGTGACTGAACTCTTTGTGCTCCTCTCCTCAGGGCTCTGGTGTTTATCATCCACGGGGCCGGAGAACACTGTGGGCCGTATGATGAGATCGCACAGAAACTGAAGGAACTGTCCCTGCTGGTGTTCGCGCACGACCACGGTGAGTCAGGAACACGGCATGACATTGGTCCGCTCACACCTACACTCACGATTGCCTTTGTGTTCGTATAGTTCAAACTCAGAAGAGTACGCATGGTTTTCTCCCTCGCTGTCTGATTCCGAGCCCTTATGAATTGTTGAGTGAACGAAGCCCGAGTGGGAAAATTAATTAGGCTCGTTGGCACATTGTTCCACGGTTCTGACGCGATGCGTGTTGCTTGTAATGCGCTGTCGAGGAAAGCTTCACACGCTGGTGGGGTTTGAAGTGTGGATGAAACACTACCCCTCGGCACTGGACGAACTGGTTCTGAGCCCAGACAACAGTCACAGAGTAACTGGTGTTCAGGCACCTTCTCAAGGCCAGATTGAATGACCGTAAACAGATCTCTGTTCAGCATCTTGTTCAGGCAGAACAAAGATCTCGATGAAAAACACCACGGTAATCTATTATACACGAACGCCAAGGGATATGCCATAGTGGGAAACTGGAAAAAAAAAAGCCTTAGTTGCACTTTGTATATAATTAGATAATGAAAGCCACCATGTTCACCTCAGTCAGTGAACATGGTGAACATTGCATCCCACCTGCATCTCATTGCAAAGGATTACCGTGGCTGAGCACAGGCTCCCTGAGCCGTATGACTCAGGTTGCATGAGGCATGTTTTTCTATGAGTATATCTAACAAATCCTTTCCCAAACTAAACTGTTCACTTTAAACAGAAAATGTGAAATGGGTTCTGAGAGAATGATTTAATAGAAAACACAAAAATACACACACATGCATAGATGTTTTTAGCTTCATAGGAAACAGTCATTAGCTAATGCCAATCTCCTCTCTGATACATTCGTTCAACCAGGTGCTCTTACAGACAAGGCTGTGTGGTGTCACCGGTCTTAGATTCAGCAGGAATGTGTGAAAAGAGCAGCATGTGTGTTCAGTCAACTCACCCACAGACTAACGGGAGAGACAGAGAGATAGAGGGTGAGAATCCAAAGACGTAAAGTCCCAGCTGTAAATGCGGAAATATTTGCAGAGGCAGACTTCACAATACAGAGCTGGCAGAGACGATAAGAAAAAGAGGGATGAGGATGACTGAGGCGGCTCGCACAGGAGCAGTTTGTTCAGTGGCTCAGAGTAAAATGTCACACCGTTAAATGGAAAATACTGAACTGGAACGAGTCCCCGTAGACACTGGTTTTCCATCTATCTATCTCACACACACACACACACACACACACACACACACACACACACACACACACACACACACACACACACACACAAACACACACACTGCCTCGGGGCAGCCCCTGATAGAGTTCAGTAGTTGAGATCTTTCGCTTCTTCTTCCTTTTTCACATCTCTCTCTCTCTCTCTCTCTCTCTCTCTCTCTCTCTCTCTCTCTCTCTCTCTCTCTCTTTCTCTCTCTCTAATTATTTCTAATTATAGGACTTTTGGGGTCCTTTTATCCCCTTGCAGCGAGCACAGACTGGAGGATTGTTCCATCTGTCACATATTTACCAGATGACAACCTACAAATAGGGCATGTGACAGCAACATACACTAAAGCGATGTTTGACATAAAAAACGCGTTCCACATAAAATGTTGATGCATATCACTTGACTCGTACCGACGCTTCATGTGGAAGCAGCGGGGAAATATTCATAATGGATTGTTTGTTTGGTGACGCTGCAAATCCTGTTTGTCCTCCCATTGCGTCGTTGGACAATGTTGGAATTGTGACAGTTAATTAGATCAGCGCTGGCAATGTTTCTTCATCCATCAGTCCGTGCAAAGATTTTTTTTCTTTTAAAAAAATAAATAAATAATGCATTTACTTTGAGTTTGATTGAGTTTATTCTAATCATAAAAAAGGTAAAAGACGTGACATTGCACACGCCATAAGACCATCCTCATTCGTACAAGTGTATTCAGTCAGCACAAAATTTTGCTTTGTTTTTTAAGAATCTCATCCATAAAAAAAAAACACATTTTCTCAGCATATACATTCTACAAGGCTGTTTTAGTCTGTTGTGATTCATTATCTGTTTGGACTCCATTCGCAGGTTTCCACAGGAAAGAGTTACATTAATAAACACGTATATCTGCTTACAGCTACATTATAGTGAGTTAGAAACCAGACTGCTAAATAGAGGGCATATTTCTATTGTATATTATTATTGAAGTCACCTTGGGCTAAAAAGACAACTTTGTGATATTTTACAGACCAAAAAAATCTATTGCGACAATAATGATTAGTTGCTGCCCACATTCTGCTAAACCCAATTGATCTGAAGATGAGTTGACGAGCTTTTTATTATGATCAACTCTGTGATTAATAACTTATGACCAAGAATATCTGAAAGAACAAACATTTGTTGTGACACTTCCAGGCGTGCAGCAGTGGACGTCACAGTGTTTGATGTGTGTGTGTGTGTGTGTGTGTGTGTGTGTGTGTGTGTGTGTGTGTGTGTGTGTGTGACTTGTCTGAGTTTGCTCATGCGTGAATATCTGTATGCTCGAGAGCAACAACAAAAGATGTGGCTCCGGCAGAGTGTGAGGTCATTGATCTCATGTGGGAGGGGTTGCAGCGTGCATCGATCTGGAGTCGGCAGCGCTTCGCCGCCCCTCTCCGCAGCCGTGATTGATTGGACATTGATTGGCACGCTGTGACGATGGCTTCAGTATTGACGAGGGAGAAAAAAAAAAGAAACATGTCGCGCGAAGACATCTTCGTATAGATGAGGCACACACACACAGTTTATAAATACACACGCACACACACGTAGGATTGCAGCTGCTTCACGCAACAGCATGAAGGTGTGAGCTGCACATGTTGTGAATGTTTAGGAAGCTTGGTGATGGTACTGGTTCAATGGTTGCCATGGCAACCCACCGCACCTCTCAACCCGCTGCTACGGAAAGCTCAGGGAGACGACACGCAATCTATGTGTGCACAGACATACATATTCATGTTAATTTCCTCCTCGCCATCTGTCAGTCACATATCCTCTCCCCTGTCTTTGTCTCCTCTCGTCCTCTCACCTCCTCCACTTCCGCCTTGCCTCCATCTTCTCTCAACTTCACTTTTCATTTGTCTTTTCTCTCAGCTTGTGTTTTCTTTTCACTTCCTCACTCTTCTTCTCCTTCTTCCTCTCATCACCCTGTTCTCTTCCTTGCACCCCTTTTCGTCATGTATCCTATTTCTTCTTCTTCTTCTTCTTCTTCTTCTTCTTCTTCTTCTTCTTCTTCTTCTTCTTCTTCGTCTTACCCTAATCCAGGGGTACATGCACCTTGACTTTATTTGCTCGTTCCTTTCTTTGCACTTGACCCGGACAAGTGAGAAGCTGATCGTACAGCTCTGATACGACATTGCAGTGTCATGAAAAACAAATAGCACACAAGGCTGCATTGCCATAAGTCTAATTTACAAAATAACCATACAAGGATCCTGAGAACGGTTCTTCCTCATGATTCTCCTCACAATCTGTTATTTCTCTTTTGTCTTTCAGTAACAAACACATTGAAAACGTCATTTCTATTCATTACAAGTGAAGCTGAAAATCCCAGCTTGTCGGGTAGAAATACAGTCAGAGAAGACATATTTATGTGTAAATGACTTGCGCTGCTGTTCATAACCTAGATCATTGAATAATGAATTTACAAGCAGAATGTCAATAAATACAGAGACAAACTATTTTGACATTTAAAAAAAGAAGTGTTGCTGCCGCTAGAAGCATATCAGTGTTTCATGATGTTTAATATGGGAAATAGGTTGTTTAAGTCGAACTGGGGTTCAAACTTAGTTGAAAGCGTCTCATCCTTCTCTTATATTCCCAGTTCATTGCTTTCTCCCTTTATTTCCCACACAGTCGGCCATGGCCAGAGTGAAGGAGATCGGATGAACGTCAAAGACTTCCAGGTCTTCGTCAGAGACTCCCTGCAGCACGTTGACCTGATGAAGTCCCGCCACCCAGACCTGCCCGTCTTCATCGTGGGCCACTCCATGGTAGGACACTCCTCCGTGTCGCTTTATGCTGTTGATTACAGATCAGGCTGTGGGTCTTTCTGCGGCTTTCGCTTTATTTTGTATTTCAAGTGACAGCTCTGAGGATTGTGAAACTCTCACCGTCTTCAAAGTTCGTTGCTCCGTTTTTTTTGTTTTTTTTTGTGAAATGGCATAACAGTGTTCCAGAGCTCTTGGTACAGTGTGTGCAGAGGGACAGCTGTGTGAAGTTGACAGGCAAGCCCTGTTCAAGCGCGGGAAAGAAGAACACTGAGATCAGTGAAAACGTGACACTGAAATAAAAAGAAAAGGTACACGCTCTTCTATCAGTATGATGTGGTCTTATGTCCCAAAATAGTCACACACAAAAAACACAGACAGCGTAGTATTCTGCATGCAACCTCACAGAATAACAGGGTGTTTTAATACTATTCATTTCAGTGAAATACTTAACACTATGCATAACACCATGCATTTTATTGATACTTCATTTGGGTTGCCTCCTCCGACTACCACTTACATTATGTCTGTTATGTGATGATGTAACTTCACCTTCCACCTGCAGAGAATGGTTTGATACGTTGCCTTACCTTTCACACAGTGACACAGATTGCTCTCAGCCAGCAGCAGCTGCAGTTACAGGTTCAGTGACCAGCTCAAGGGCAATGTGGGTGTGTTTGTGTAACGTACAAAAGACAGGAATCCAGAAACATAGATGGTGTCCATGTGACGAAATGTGTCGGTGACGGTTTCACCTTCATCATCAATTCCATGCTCCAATAAGTATTGAAATATGGTCAAAACAGCAGTATGTGTTCAAATGGTTTCTATTGAAAAAATATTTCTTCAGTAAGGGTTATTTATTTTTATATTTTTTGTTATTTTTCAATGGATCGATTGAATATTTTGTTTCGTCTTACATTTTGAAGCAGGACGATCATATCTAATCTGCAGTCAGCAGTTGGTTGCTTTAGCTTAACTTGAAGACTGGAAACAGCAAGACAACAACAACAAAATCCACCTCCCAGCACCTCTGAAGCACATGTTGATTACAGAGACGTAGAAGTGCGGGTGGGCAGATTGTGTCACCTTCACACAGCGGACGGCAAGCAGTTTCCAGTCTTTGTGCTAAGCTAAGCTAACAGGCTGCTGGCTGTAGCCGTATATATATATTTCATGTGCCGAAATGAGAGTGGTACCAAAACGCAGGAAGCTTATTATTACCCAAAATGTTGAACTCTTGCTTGAAAATCTTTCCCACAGCCCAAATAATTACTTGGGATTAGTAGGTAATTGTTGTGTGCATACTGTTTTTTCACGTTTTATCATGCACAAAAAAGTTGCAAATGCAAAAACCAAGTTTGATATATTATTAACCTTCCAATGGAGTTCAATTTAGGGAGTTAAAATTGTGTTGAATTCAAAAGAACACACTTAATTCTGACTGTGTAATATCCACACAGCGACATGCAGGAGCAAACCAGAATTCTCATTGAGAAAAATTACATCATGCCTGGACACAAAACGCATCAAGGCCGGCCAGGGAACTATTTTTAATCATTTAGTTCATTCAGTTTCTGGCAGAGCTGCCGTCAACACCACAGCCTCTCATTGTTTTGCTCAGTGACCCACTAGCGCTCACTGCAGCTAACAGAACACAAACGTTATTGATGAGCGACAATAAATGATTACTGTCAGTGTTTGGAGGTCCCGTCAATTTGCACTCCTTTGAACTCATTTTGTGTCGGATGAGCAAGCCGCTCCGATTCTCATGTTTTCATGCATGCAGCTTCATCTGGGGAGTGATAGCTCACGTTGTGTAAGGAAGACGTCGACTTCACTGACACAGCACATGAAACAAGAGCCTCTTTGAACAGACAGCCGTCAGCACTACCTTTGTAAGTCAGAAACATTTCAGGCCCAACACAAATACCGTATAGTTTTTAGTCTTTAAGCTCACAGCTGGCAGACTCTTTTCACGCAGGGAACACAGAGTATAAATGCAATCCATTACAGAACGAATCTGTAATGAGACGCATGGCGCCTTGTTATCTCACAGCTCGGCTGTGATTCAGCAGGCTTGTTAGAGTCATCAGGGGAAAAAAAAGTTGTTTTTTTTTACAGAGGGTATGACAAGCTTTGAGGAAAACAAATGTCAATGTTGTAAAATAATAAATACATTTTCGAGGCATTGAACTTTTATCTTCAAGTTAATCCAGTTCAGTAACCCTGTCTAATAAGCATCATTTATAAAGCTTTCTATGTAGTGTGTCTTTCTAAGTACTTTATAAATGCTTTAGCTCATTGAGGAACAGGGCCTTTCCCCTTAGTATAACACAAGCTGTGTCTTTATACAGTTGCTTGATCTTTTTATTTATCTGGAGGACCCCCTCCATGGGCTGTTCAATCACGTACCTGTTCGGGAGCGTCTGGAATGAGATGAGTTTCTTAACTGCTCGTCATTCCCCGCAGGACTTTATGCTCGTACAATCATAAGAAAGATGAAGATATTTTTCTCAAAAAAAAAACAACATAAAAAATGTTTAGTTCACCCAATGATTTTTGCATAAAAACCATCTCCGTAAGAAGTAGTTTTCCAAGCCAAGGACTGTTGTTAAATTTTAACATTGGAGTGGAAGAACCCTTTTATAATGACTCGCTAACGCTTTTAGTTGCAGACCTTATGGCTTAAAGTGAGAAATCAATTCCAATAATGACTGTTGAATTAATGGCTATTAGAGCGTGAGAAACCCATTGGGGGGGATAACGGATTGACCACATTGTTTCATGAGGCACAGCATCTTTTTTTCATGTTAGAAAAGTCTTTCTAACATGATTTCTGGATTCAGACAATCCAATGTTCCTCTCTTCTTTTTTACTACTCAAATATTGAGTTTTATTGTTTTTCACGTTGTCTTCTTCTTAAGACACAGCTTCTCCTTATTAATGAGGTTGTATTCAAGGCCATCGGTTGGGCTTTTTCAAAAGTTTTAAACAACACTTCATTTGATTCCTGAGTCTATTTTTACAACCCTTTTATGGCTTGTGCTTTGACGAGCGGCAGCACTGTATTTACACAAAGGCCGATGCTACATTCGAAACAATATGAGGTCGTGGGAGCCCAGACACAAATAGTTTTGTGTAAATTAAACCGTGGTATGCCAGATGGAGGCTTAGAGTGTGTTTAGACATCAGGGTCTGTAAATATTAAGGCAGAGTCGGCCAAAGTCATGGTACAACCTCCCTCCTTTCTTCTTTTTCTCCTCCCCTCATCCCTCTTTTCGCTGTGTTCTTTCCTTCCTTCTGTCCATACCTCCATCTGCGTCATTTCATCAGACGTTTTTACTGTGCTGTCATGTAAGCCAGTCCACCTGTACCATCACCCACCTTCATTTCATGTCTCTTTCCACTGAAATTGTTGTGCCTTTATTTTATTTTCTCATTTCCTTTTTTTGTGTTTTATTAAACTGTTTTTTCATGTTTTATCCTTCCTGCCCTTCATTTCTCATATTGTTTTTTTCCTTTACTTGGAAACAAATAAAATCTAGACTTTGGGAAGCCCAACCCAAATCCCATATTGTGTTGCTATGTTTTTCCAGGCCTCATTTCCCAGCTTCCCAGCGGTGTGGCTCCTCATCCTGTTTCTATTAGTGTGTTCCTCGGCTCCTCTGCTTGTATGAATCTTTGTTTAACCGGACCAGGATGACGCAAAGACTTCAAGACCATGGGAACACCCTGTGGATTCTACAGCATGTGCAGCGACGCCGCTCCAAAGATAACATCCTGAGGGGAGCGCGGAGCAGTTAGCAGAGCCCAACCATGTAGAGTCAGTGAAGAAAGATCCCCCACTTCTCACAAATCAACGGCACTGCCGGGAGTAGTTTTTTTATTTAAAAACACTGAGCAGTCTAGATTCCTGATGGAAATGGAAACAAACACATACTGTCATAAGTGGTGAAAGATTCAAGTTTCTTGAGCATTTTGTTATGTTTAGCCAGGCGTACAGCTGGCCGGTGTTGGTCCGTTGGTCAGCCCACCCCTTTTGGTCCAGAGAGAAACGTCTCAACGACTACTTGATGGATTAGCATGAAATTCTGTGCAGAGCTCTGTAATACCAGAGATACTTTTCATCTGCATTCATTGTCAGCAGGTCAGAGTTTCCACAAATGTGGTGAAATACATCAGCATCTGCATGTATATTGTACTCTTCTAGCACCATAATCAGATCAGAACATTAAAAAACCGATGGACAAGTGCCTTATGGTATTGTTTACAGATCATTTTTCAGTAATTTAAACATGAACATAAACTTTTAGTCTTAAAACTAAGTAAAAATTATTTTCTAACTGAAGTAATAATCCCAGTGTATTAATTTAAAAGCTTGTAAGCTCATTAAGAATTGGTTAATTAGTTAATTTTTCAGAGAAGAATCCCAGTTTTCATAAAACATCTAAACATGAACAAAAATGTGAACTGACTCAAAATGACAAAGTGAATTACAATTTTCTAGAATCTGTGTCTGATCGACCAGAATGACAATTTCACAGTTTTTTTTCCAGCATCTTATTTGTTGGAGCAGTTTGTTGGTGTTGTATCAGCTCTTTGGGAATTCTGACAAACTCTTTCAGCGCTGGCTCATTCTCACTCTTTTCTCATTTTTCTTCTCCATTAGTATTTCTGGCTGAAGCTCCGTTCTCCTGCTTCCTTAGTGCCAGAGTTTTATGTAATGGTTGGTCATTGTTCAGGGCCTTTTACGGTCTTTCTGTTCAGCTTGTTAAGCCCTCCATCTCTCGTTCAGCTTCCTCTGACGCAAAACCATCTTCACTTTTATGTTTTGTATTTTGCCTTTCTTTTACTTTGTCCATATGTCCTGTTTATCACTGTTTACTTTTTACTGAATAGTTTGATCTTGATCTGAAGTCAAATCTAAATCACTGGACTTTTTTATGGAGCAAAACTGCTGTTTCACAAACAGGCTTCTTCGCTTCTAAATGTTAGACTGTAATGTGAGCTACTGCGACATTTGGCAGTTCTACTCCACCCACTGTCAGCAGACAGACCAACAATACAAGTATTCATCCTCTCAACCAAAGTTCAGAGAGAAAGTGGAAGAAAGCCTCTAATCAGCTTCTTAAAGGGCTTCTCTGTCCCAATCCTCTCTCTCTCTCTCTTCTCTATCTCCCTCTCCCTCTTATCATTCATCCATATACAAATGTACCTCTCTCTATCATTGGAGCCAACTGGACAACATGTACAGTATGTGGTATTTACACACACATGGATATTTCAGTGTGTGTGTGTGTGTGTGTGTGTGTGTGTGTGTGTGTGTGTGTGTGTGTGTGTGTGTGTGTGTGTGTGTGTAAAGTAGGAGAAAATAGTATGGAGCTAGCCAGGCTTTTATCGTGTGTGTTGTCTGTGTAGGTATATGCAGTGATTGACTGTGCACTTGTTCGAAAGTGAGATTTCCTGGTGGGAAATGTTTTGTCTTTTGGTGCCTGTTTCGTGAAGTGAGCCTGTCATTGGCCCCAGCCTGATGAATATTCATACAAGTGACAAAGAACGTTTGCATAAACAAAGTTGAAGCCAATTAGTCTCCAGAAAGAGAGAGTGAGGGAGAAAGAGACAGATTCACCCATGCAGAATCACTATACTCATGTGAGTGTGTGTCTGTCTGTCTGCACCCTCGCACACACTTGCACGTGTTGCATATTAAAGAGAAACCACGACCAATTGATTTGAATCTCGGCCGCCACAGCGCTGTTATTTACCATGGCCCCTACATCACAGGATCTACATCACAATGTAAAATGTCAGCATGGGGGCCAAGGTGCGGCCTCGAGCTGCTGCTCGCCGCTAGCTCGCTTCAGAGTGCACGTTGTGTGGTGGAGAGCAACGGCAACAAAAGAGCAGGGTGGAAATGCCTGTCTGAACAAAAGACAGATTGTTTTATGTTCGTCTTGACTCTAAGGAGTTTTCCAGCGCGACAGGACCTTTCGCCCACTTTGCTAAGATACTCCCTGTCTTGTCTTACGGCCTGAAGAAGGAGACTTTCCCTCATTGAAGCATGCTCTTTCATTTATTTCTAACTTCTCGAGTTACTTTTATTTGCTTTTATCTTGCCCGTGTTTCATTTTTAAACAAACATATTGTTCCATTTCATTCCTTTCAAGATGCTCCTTCCGTGTGTCTGTAATACTGTAAGACTAGCTTAACGAATACCAGACAGCTTTGTTTGAGTATTAACCTATTGCAATGAACATGCAGCCAATCAAAGTGCTGAGATCAGGTCACGTGACAGACACGAATGGACAGCAAACAGCTTGTGACATGATCGATCTTGAGCTTTACACTACTTTGTTTATAGCGCACGGCATAGATTGCATTAATTACTTAAGACACGTAGGTTTTTGTAGTAATTTGTATAAATAATTTTAATTTTTTTGTATATATATATTTAAAAAATAAATTGAATTCCCAGGTAATTTATCAAAATATGCATTCGGTGCTTTTTCATACTCAGGGCGGTGCGATCTCCATCCTGACGGCCTGCGAGAGGCCCAGCGACTTTGCCGGAGTGGTTCTGATAGCTCCGATGGTCCAGATGAACCCAGAATCAGCCACGCCGTTCAAGGTACCGCACAATCGCTCGTCCACTCTTCTAATGCTCTTCACCTTTGCTCTCGTTTCCTCGGCTCTTTCCTTCATAATTGAGACGCTCTCTCTTCAGTCAGGTACTAAAGTACTCAAGTACTAGTTTACCCAGGAGTCCTACGTCTTACTCCACTGAGCACTGCTGTGGGGGATTACTATGATACTTCATTTAATTATGTGCGTTTCTAAGGCGAGAATCAGTGGAAGTGCCTCTTGAGCCGCATTAGTTGTCTCTTTCTGAATCTCACAGATGCAAGAAAGAGGCCAAAGACAGACAGACAGTGCACGCTCAAAATGTCCATCACTGTATGTCTTTGTAACACTCGTCTGATGGCGAGAAAAACAACAATAGAGAGAGATAGAAACATCCATCAGGGAGGTGTTGATG
Source organism: Clinocottus analis (assembly GCF_023055335.1). NCBI lineage: Eukaryota > Metazoa > Chordata > Actinopteri > Perciformes > Cottidae > Clinocottus > Clinocottus analis. Next base: position 12,062,718 of record NW_027176153.1, read on the forward strand.
TGTAAAAAATAAACTGGAATGCTCTGTGTGTTTTCTTTTCCGCCGTTTTTGCAGGTTTTTGTGGCGAAGGTCCTTAACCACATGGTGCCGAGCCTCACTCTCGGCTCCATTGATTCCAAGTATATCTCGCGGGACGCGAAGCAGGTGAGAGACATATGTTGGTGTGCGTCTGGGTGGGAGAGTTGTGTTGTTATCTGTAATTGAAGTATCGAGGAAGGGTGTCGCGGAAAATAGTTTAACCCGGTCTCAAGGGAGGAACATTTGCGTATGTGTTTTGTGTGTACAAGTGTGACATCATGCACCAACTCCATCTGACAGTCCCATGAGGAATGGCCAACCTACAATACATCATTTGAATTCTTTCCGTCTTATCTTGTGTGTGTGTGTGTGTGTGTGTGTGTGTGTGTGTGTGCGTGTGCGTGTGTGTGTGTGTGTGCGGGTGGCATTGTTATGTGTAATTATAAAAACAGGTGCATGTCCTGTGTGTTAGCATGTAATAATTATTGGAAGCCTGTAGCCCCCAAAAGAATTCAGTTTGACAACTTCTCTCGTTCTCGTAATTCTTTTTCTCAATCACAGGTAAAGTAATAAGCGCTGCAGCTGCATAAGCAGTGACTAGAACAACCAACACGCACATTGGTAAAAGAACAACTGCCCCTTCAACGGAAGTGGGGCCTTTCATACACAGCTTATCGTCACAGGTTCATCTCACATCGTCCTAACATCTGATTCGCTCTATCCTGCCAGGAGGAGGAGAATCCCATATTCTCATCTTTTTCTCACAGACACGGACGTTCAATGTGCCAATCTGTTTCCTTAATGTCAATACTGATAAACCGGTGTGAGTGTTGGGGAGTGCAGGCGTGTGACTATTTTCCCTTGAAAACCGGACATTTCAGAGACAAAATCAACTGCAGCTGCACATTGTTTGCTGACCTCGCTAACCTAACCTAAACTTCACCAGACATGAATTCCAAAAGCATCTACAGAAATGTAGAATTTATATTATCATGTGTCACCTGCAGGACAAGGAGATATTATTGCTTGTGTGTACTTTTGTCTACATTTGGTTGTGTGTATATGTTGATTAAACCATAGAGGAGACACGTAACCACAACAGCAACCGTTTGGGTAACACTGGGAAGCTTGCATGAGCAGCTCAATGCACAACAATTCTGTCAAAAGGACGTTGGAGATATCTGCAGCTATTAGAGTAGTCAAAACAGAACTACAGATATCTGCGATGTCCGTTAGGGGCGTGACGAGTCGAGTGTCACTTTCAGGGAAGTCACTGCGGCTTACAGATATCTCTGACTGTTGTTTTGACTCATCAGAATGAGATATCTCGATGACGTTGTTGACATCTGTAATGTGACTCCCGAAGAGTCAAACTTAGGCCGTATCCTGCTACGATTATATTTACACAAGTAATTGTTTTTACATTCTTTCTTGTATATCCATGTACAAGCTTTAATATGCATACTTAAGGATATATATATATATATATATATATATATATACATATATTCACTTTCACAGTCAGTGTTTCTGAGCGTCAGCGACTGCTGAACAGGTTGTGTTTTGTCACATCTCAGCTTACAGTCATTCATTATTCAAAGAAGCAGCGCATGTGAGAAGCTGCTTCTGTTAGAGTGGGCCATCAACAGTGTTTACATACCAGATTAATATAAATGTGTGCGTGTGTGTGTGGGGGTGTGTGTGTGTGTGTGTGTGTGTGTGTGTGTGTGTGTGTGTGTGTGTGTGTGTGTGTGACTGTGTGGACCTTATAGAAGTATTTATGTTTAATGGAAGAAAAACAGAGTTCGTCGTCTGCTCCTCAAATCTGATTTAATCTAAAGTAGCGCATCACATCTACGTTCTGTGTCTCTTTCTTCCTCTGACTCTTATTTTCCTTTCCATAAAAGCCACCCATCTTACTTCAATTTGCCAGCATTCAAGGTTTTTCCCTGGAGTCTCCTTATTTTCATGGTCCTGTTTTCTCCCACGGAGGCACTTATTCTCCTGACTTTCGTCCATATTTGGATTAAACCACACAGTTTATAAAGCTTGTTAAACATAGATGCTTAATACGAAGCTTTCTTGTCTCTCGGTCCTGTCAGGTGGAGTCGTATGACACTGATGAGCTAAACTTCCACGGTGGCATGCGGGTGTCGTTCGGCATTCAGCTGATGGGGGCGGCAGCACGCATCGAGAAGGAGATCCCGTCCATCAGCTGGCCCTTCCTGCTCCTGCACGGCGATGAGGACAAGCTCTGCGACATCAGAGGTTCCCAGATGATGTATGAGAATGCTCCAAGCTCAGACAAGAAATTGAAGGTGAGGAGTGGGCTGCTTACGGAACATTTTATGGAAATGATTACGTTTTTTTCAGTAGGACTGCCTGGTTTAATACGGTCAAAGAACATGAACTGATCAACACAAACTTGTACCCAGCAGTTTAATTTTGTAATAATGATGTATCACTCAACTGCCTTTTGACATTTTAAAAAGGACACTTGTATTAGCTGTAGAGGAGGTTGCTACAATGAAATGAATATGAAAGAAAAACGTTACTGTTTTTATGACTGATACAGAAAGTAAAACTTCAAGTTGAGTAGAAATGTTAACTGATGCCTTCAATGCATTAAAACCAAGTTCAGTACATTCAGCTATTGGGATAAAGGTGGATTCATAATCTAAGTTGAGCTGGCATTATATGTTTGTCGATGGAAGTAAAAAAAGAAGAAGAAAAAAAGTGCATCGTTGAATGAAGCCTTTCAGCTTAAACTTTTACTCACACAGCTGGCTGACTGTATCAGGGCGCGTTCACTGACAGACACACTGGAAGCTTTTTTAACTATTTTTTCCTCATTTGCAGAAGAATGTGTCTTTATGAAGAAGGAAGTTCACATATTTTTAGTAAAAACACACAAAAAATAAAGCTGAAGTGTGAGAAAAGAGAGCAGAGAGGTCCCGCTCACTTCTTATCTTTGTGGATGTTCTAATGACTTAAGTGGTGTTCATGAGGTGCAGAGACGGCTTTCTCACATATTAAAAGCCTGAACAATTAGGAGAGGAAATTGTTTTTTCACAGAAAATCATTTGTTTATTTACCTTCATAGTATTTCTCTGAAGGTACGTGGTCATTCTTTCTCAACTCAATCATAAACCCATTTTAAACATCCCTCGCTCCTGTTCAGGTCTTCGAGGGAGCCTATCACGCCCTTCACCACGAGATCCCGGAGGTGGCCGAGTCCGTGCTGAAGGATGTGACCAGCTGGATAACAGAGCGCCTCCCCGGGCCGACATCGCCCGAGCAGAAAAGCTCTTAGACTCGTGACTTTGACCATCATGGGAGCGCTCCAAGGGATCTGCCAACCCCGTCCCAAGAGGCCTGATCACTTTCAGTCAGGCATAACAATACTACTACACTCTCTAGTCTGGGTAATATATTTGGGCCTATTTGCTTTATTTTTTATGTATAAAAAGAGTACTGACTTCATCGATCCTCTGGGATCAAACTGTACAAAACTAAATATATCAACCTCAAACCAAGTCACTCTGATTTAAATTGGATGAATGGGTTCAGAAACCACTTCTTATTGCAGGTCAATTTCCCTGTAAGGATTTGATCAGGGATGTGTCTCGTTGTATTTCAGTCAGCGCGCTTATTTGGCAACCATGTGATCATCTCCATTGGACCTGACCGGGGCGCAGCTAGAGTTAATTAAAGTTTAAGCTCCAATGTGCTGGGGTTCAAAGTGCAATAAGGAAGTTTCCTCCACATTCATGCACACAAGTGAGATCTTCTTAGGAAGCAATGACATGCCTGATGTAGTACATTAGTAATGTGAAGAGGCACACTTCCCCTTTGCTTATCCCTGTTGAGGCGGGTCAGAGGTCAGCATCAGCAGGAGGACAGCACCTCTACAGCTGCTGTAGTTCAGCAGGGTGAATGCTCAATAGCTCGGCCTTCACTTAGCTTCACTGTCTTCGCAGTGTCAGCAGTGCATGAGTAACATACAACATTAGTGGATACAATGCAGATTTTAGTGAGACAGTTTTGTACTTGTACTGTAAGCACATGTGACTGTGTGTGTAGAAAAGATCCTCCCCCTACTCCCAGATGTCCCTATTGTTTGGCCTGACAGATGCTTGGCACTGATATATTACGTGACTTCCCCCCCACCGCCTTGTATTGACTGAGTTACTGATGGACACAATGACTTTCCATGGAAATGTAGTTCTTTCAGTGAGCCTCAATAGTGTACGGACATGACGAGGATGTAGATTAACCAGGAAAAGCTGCTCTCTCTTTCTCTCTCTGCAAATTAGAAATAGAGGGAGAGTTCAAAATTCAAAAGCCCCTCTTCCCTCTGTGACTTTTGACCTTTAAGGTCACAGTTGATTTCACTTTTAGGTTAATTCTCTGCAGCTTTAACTTCATTAAGCTCAGTCTGCAGACTAGGAGCCAGCTGGAAAACAAAGGGGACCCATTGCTCTGTGACTGAGGACAAAAGAGTCGATCTCCTCTGTTCAACAGCATCTGCCATTTGATAGACACTTTTATCAAAATCACCTTGAAGTAACATGGATGTATGCATATATATATATATATATATATATATATATATATATATATATATATATATATATATATATATATATATATATATATATACGTATATATATATATATATATATATATATATATACGTATATATATATATATATATATATGTGTATATATATATATATATATATATATATATATATATATATATATATATATATATATATATATATATATATTTTTTTTTTTTTTTTTTTTGCATGAGTGGATAGTGGGAATCCAACCCCTCACAACAATGTTGTAGGCATAGTTTTTTTTGAGGGGGATAGCATGTTATACCAGACAAGAAGGGTCAGAAAGTGACATGGACCCTCGGATGCTTGGACTGTAGGTATAAGCCTCCGTTGGCTGCATCGTCCTCGCTGCATCCCGTGCTTAGTGCCGCGCAAAACAATTATGGGCCTTTTCTTTCTTAAAGACATTTTTGTTGCCTTGTACCAGAATGATAATGCGTGGAGCGAGACCTTTCTTTAGTGCTGACGGGGTGGTAGAAATAGTTCTGTCAAGAACACGATTGCAGATTGCACCAGAGCAATCTAGAAAATAGTCTCCATAAATACTTATCCATTAAAAATAATTTAGCAGCGTGAGGTAATTTACTTTTATTACAATAAAAATCTGTACATAATGGATACTTTATAGACTGATTTTAGTGTTTGTTTATGAAAAGGCTTTAAAGCAGCTGGTATACACTAATGTTGACCACCACATATTGATTTAAAAATAAAATTACAATAAAGTACAATGCTCGCTAGTAACAGGAATAGTGAGCGGTACGTCTCCTTTAAATCGATAGTTTCAGTGGCTAAAGCCGTAGTCAATCTAATATTTAAGGATAAACCTGTCACTTCTCAGAGCCCTGGCTTCAAATAGTGTTTCAATGAAACCATAGCAATAATGTCTCAGTAGCCTATATTTTTGGTAGCCGGTAATCATAAGACAGACAGACACACACTGAGCTCACTATTTTATATTGTCAGGTAAACTGTAATTTGCAAGCAAAGACTTTTCCACCTTTTCATCAAGCACGAGAAAGTTTCAGCAGCACCAGTCAAGAGTTTCAATGTTGTGCATGTTTGTCCACCCGGCTTTTTAGGAGTTTTTTTTTTCTGCATCACACAGAGTTCAAAGAGACTCATGTAGGGAGGAAGGGTGGTGAGGGGGGAGGGTATCCACGGTGACCATTACTCACATGTAACCACAGCAGCAGGCCGACGAGAAGGTCGTTTTTTTTTCTTCCATTTCACATGTGTAGTAACCACGGTGATCACTACAAGATTGCTGGGGATGCATTTTTGGCTTCGTGCCTTACTATTTCCTCACTCCGTCTCTCCCTTTCTCACTTCCCACCTCACTCTGTGGCACCCAGTGTTTTTTAAGTTGCCGTGGTGACCAGTGGTCTTTGTTCTATCTCGGAGTCCCTTGTTCTCCTGCTCATTCAAGCATCTTCCTCTGTCAGGCACCCAGACTGTCGAGTGGTCAACTAGTGGTCAACCGTTTAACAGGGAACACGTTACTCAACCTGCCGCCGCCTCTGCTGGGCTGACTGCAGCATCACACTCGCTAAATGACTTCAGGAATGAACAAAAATACATAATCGAGGCTGCATGCCATCTTGACACTTTCCAGCTCTGATGTGCATTGCTATTATTATTATTATTTACTTTATTGTCTTTGATAAGTGCTGCATGGTGGCGTGGGTTTGCTAGCACGGTCACCTCCCAGAACCCAGTACGAGTTTGCATGTTCTCCCCGTGTCATCAGCGTGGGGTTTCCTCCGGGTTCTCCGGCTTCCTCCCTCCGTCCAAAGACAGAGTTCAAAGACACTCAAGCAGAGTGTGTTTTGGGTCCAGGGTGTACCCTGCCTTCATCCAATCTCAGCTGAATATCGCAACCTGAATTGGATAAGCAGTTCGGATGGATGAATGAACGTCTCTAATATTTGCAAACTGTTTTCTGATGTTGGTGTTGAAACCCCAGCGTTGCATTGGGAAACGAGAGATTAACCGATTGAGAGCTGCACGAAGAATGAGCACATGGCAGACTCGTATTGTACAAAGCAAAATAAGGTAAAATGCATTTAATAAGAAATATATCAGAGGATGGTCCAAAAAAAAGAGCAAAAGAAAAAGCGAACAAAAAGCCGGGAGTTGAGAATGTAAGTGTATCAGACCAACTATCAGGTTACATTGCCCCGGGTGCAGACATAGATTGAGTTGTAATGTCTTTGTCGGTCCCAGTGGGAGTCAGACCGTTAACCTCAACCCCATATCACATCACTTCAAACACAATCTACTCCTGATTGAGTCCCTGTTGTATTCACACTGGTAATAGCGCCCCAGCTGCACAATGGCTGCAGACACGTCCAGTAAATTAGAAAAACTCCACCTGTCAGACTACACGAGTGCATATTACTGCTATCATTAGCTATGGGGGTTGATAGAGATGGAGATGGAGTGAGAAAAGAGAAGAGAAGAGAGAGAGAGAGAGAGCTGTTAGTAACCATGGCAGCCCTCCTCCTGTCCCCATTGAAAAATGTGTATTTGTTAATGGTGTGCAGGATGTGAAGCAGACGTCGCTGGGCTTTCAGAGCTGGTTGTCCATTTCGCTGCTCCGAGGATCCCCTTTTGTGTGAGCGTAGAGATAAGAGAGCAAACAATTACGCTCATCAGCTCGCATTGAATAACAAGAGCTGCACACACTCACTGAATTCAAATCAGGCTGGTCTACTGTTATACTGAACATACACATTTGTATTTTTGCAAAGAAGGATTTCTTTGGAATATTAAGGCAAATCTGTGTTTTCCCCCACCTCTCCCCTGTCTTGATTGGAAAGTGGTGGGCGAAGCACTGTAAGTGAAATTAAAGAGGAAGCCGCTACTTTTCCCGCTTTTCAATTTATTCCTATCAAATCCTTAAAGGTGTGTAATCCCTCACACAACCCTCACATTGTGCAAAGGCCTTCACTGTCCATGCCAATACTCTTTTCTACTGCCGTGTGGACTTGTACAGGCATGAATTGTATGCAGGTTTGCCATACTGAGAGATAGCCATGTACAGAAGCGTTGCTCTGTTAATAATCCAATCGACTGTTAATATTGTTTTTAATTAGGACAGGAGTTCTATGTTAAGTTAGGGGGAATCTAATTTGGATGCAGCTTTTCTGACAAAGCAGAATTCAGTTGGCCTGCAGGTTTTGTGAATGGTGTCTGATTTTTTTTTTTATCTCGACTTTATGACTGTTTCTAAGAGCTGTAATATACGATGGAGACTGAGGGGCACTGGCCAGTCTTTCGCTAATTGTATGAGATTAAAGTGCACATTTTAAAAATTCCATGCATAGTTTGCATGGTTGAAGTCTTGCAGTTCTCAAGTGGACAGCAAGAATTGAAGAGGTCTTCTCTAAAATGCTGTAAATGTGTCAACATATACAGATGTCTAGCCTTTCATTGAAAATGCAGATGCCATTTTAAAATGATTGATATTGCATTTTGGAACAAAACCTTCATTCAAGTCTTGCTGATTGGATCAACAGTGCTGATCGATTTGATTTATTTCCAGTGGTCAGACTGCTTGATTAATAAACATAATTGTAATACACTGTACAATAGAATAGTATTGCTAACAACATGTGATGGAAGAACACAAACGAAGCCCCAGATGTATTCTACAAATTCTTTATTTATCTTGTCTAGAGTATTTATAGGAATTAATTTTATGTATAGGCTACTATATATTGATTACGCATCATGACAAGGCACTTTTTATACATATTCTGTCATTTCGCCTGTTGTTACATGAAGCTCCATAACACTTTAGGAGGTGGAAACTGGTTCAAGGTTGTATGTATGTACAGCAATCGAAAATATTGTATGACAATGTTTCTGATATGATTTTGCATAGAGAGTATTTTACTACTGTGTGTCGATGTCGGCCGTTGAAGTCTTTGTGCTGTTTGTCACACAACTAAAAATGTTGAAACCCTCTGATTTTAAAATGTTTGGTAACAAGAGCTTATTAACAGGGTGTAACTGCTACAGGTTTGGGAAAATATTGTACTTCTTTCCCAAATTTGCTTTTCAGGAACTTAACTTTCCCTCAAATCTGAAGGTATCTCCTCTTAAAAAAAAACAACTTTAAATGAAATGTTCATGAGTGAGAAACTTAATGTAGCGCTCTACATTCATAACATTGTGTTTCAGCATTCCACTCATTAAAAGATTTGTATGGGAATACGTATTGTTTGTCAATTTTTGGTTTGTGGTCTGGTGTTGTCTATGCCTGTTTAGGATGATGATTGTGCATGTGTGTGAGTTCATGAGTGTGAGTTTTCATATAGATAAATTCCACAGAGCAAATTAGGGTCTCTACTGTGGTTTCTGGTTGTCACATGTTTTTCTGTTTTAGTAATTATATCTGTCTGCTTATCTTCCTCCTGTTTCACTCTCTTTCCATTTACCGGTGTGTCTGTCTGAATTTCTGTCCAATCTGTTTCTTGATCTGTCAGTACAGGCTGAGATACAGCTCATAAATAGCTCCTGGCGCTTTTAAACTGTTTTGTTTTAATTAGCCATAACACATCCACACGTTGAAGAAACACAATACATTACAGAGGAGGCGTTTGCCCTCCACGGGATGCTGTAATGATGAATGTGTAACATTTTGAACTCGTACAATGGTTTCCAACGGAAAACAGAAAGTTCTGTCCTTTACATGACAAGAACACAATAGGATCTGGAAAGTAGCGCTGTAGTAAAAGCAATAAAAAAAAGTTACAGTTGGTGTGTGTATGTTTATCAGAACTGGAGACAAACTTTAACATAGTTTGTTAATACCTGTACTGTGTAGTTACTCTGCACTTGTGTCGGGTGTCATAACGTTTATGAACAAATACTTCTGGCCATAGTTATTGCTAAAAGCTAAAAACAAAAATTAACAATGAAGACTGAATTGTTGTCAGGATAAGCAATGTTATTCATCCCTTAAAACATACAGAATAAATGTGATTAGAAAATATTTTCATTATGGGAAACAATGTAAATCAAAATAGGATTGTAAATGGACCCATACAGCATCTTTCTGGTCTTGCGACCACTCTAAGCGCTTTAACACTACATGACATCATTCAGACACTGATGAGAGGAGCTTCCATGCAAGGTGCCACATCCACTGTAGACACCACGGGAGCAAATTAAAATTAAGTGTCTTGCTCAACCACACATTGACATGGGCTAGCGGAGCCAGGGATCGAACTGCCGCTCCTCTGATTGAAGGGCAACCCGGCCCACCACTGAGCCACAGTCGATGAATGCTTGGACCAAAAGCATGACCTTCAACATTACAACACAGACCACTTAACGCTAGGTTAAAGCATCACATTCTTCAGTCTTTCTTGGACATTAATGCATTGCTTGTTCGCACAGTACTAAACATTGGATGATGCTATTTAAAAAAAAAAAACAACTCTCACACACACACCTCTACAACAAGGGCACCAGTGGTAATCAGACATGTAACTTGATCACTCGTCTTGTGACTAAATCCAAGAAGAATATCTCTAGTATTCATTGAGGAAACTATTCTTACTGGCATACCGTCGACTCAAGGATTCACCACACTGCAAGTATAGCATAAAGTTTGAAATGTTCATGCTGTAATGCATGCAGCAGAGTGAAGCTGAATGTGACACAGGTCAGTATATCTGACAAACTGGTTTGTGGGGTGTTTCATGTGCAAACTCAAGAATGATGCAGGACAACTTTACTCATGTGGTTCAAATAGAGCCAGCAGTTGACTTGATTGTTATTAAAAGCACACATCAGCCATTAGGTGGTGGTATTGCATCACACAACTCATTGATGACAGCCTCAGAGTATAAATGTAGAGAGATGTGTTTCCAGATCAGTGGACTGCAGGCAAGGCATGAATGAACCAAAGATTTGGCTGAAGATTTTAAATACAATAATTTATATTTAATATTGTATATGGTTTTTCAATCTCAGGGAATCAATTTTTCCTGACCTTAAAATATTTCTGCATTAGCCCTGATTTTGATTTCGATAACTTTATATTAAACCCATGCTCTATTCTATTGCATCGTTTGTGGTGTTTTCCTACATCGCGGATCCTCACTTAAAACAGTCAAAATCTTCGGTTATTATCTTCAGGAATTGGACAGTAGTCCTAACCCATAGGTTCACAAGCCAGGAGACCCACATCACAGAAAGGATATGGTACAGTAGCCCACTCATTATCCCTCTTGGTAAATCTCTCTTCTCTCATCCTCCTCCCCCTCAAACATTCTCATGACTACACTTGAAAACGACTTCAGACAAAACTGTCTGTCTGTCAGCAGCCCATGGCGGTGATGGTTAGACAGGACAGGACAAACATCCACAAACAGAAATGGTATTCTTTTCACTCTCTCAGTCTCCCTTGCTTTTTTCTCTGCCCCATTTTCTCCCCGCTCTCTCTCTTCTCTCTCTCTCTCTCTCTCTCTCTCTCTCTCTCTCTCTCTCTCTCTCTCTCTCTCTCTCTCTCTGAAAATGTAGGCTAGCAGCGCTCATTGAGACATTTTTTTAGTTAGCTGGAACCACATTAGCAGCAACTCCCATTGGATGGCACTTCTAGGAAAGCCAAGGCCAGGAGTCTCAACTGTATGTGTGAATATAAATCTGTCCCTTTCAGTATACTACCACATGTTCATGTTCCTGTGGGTATAGTGGGAAATTCTTCAACGGAAAAATGCCCCAAGGGGAATACACGGGCATGAGACTTATACAGCGGTAATTAGGGCAAAACAGCAAGGTTCACAAGCTCATTTATTTCAGCAGTGTAATACAACCTCCATCATCTCCCTGTGGGACTGAGATATTTAATATTGATGATGTGAAAGTTTGATCTATTTTTGTACACACAAAAAAGCACAGTGAACTCTGTGAACAAACCTTTAAACATCTTTTAAGAATCCCTTATTGCCTAAGTGTATTCTCCCAGCAGAGGGAGCCTGGAGATCTGTGTCTCCTCTGTGTTTGTTGAAAACAAAGACCTAAGCCAATCAGAAACTGGTTCTAGGAATTAAATCCGGGCTTGCTGTGGCCATGGCAACGGCTTTACCTCTATGACAGCTAAGGAATGGAAATGGAAGAGAGGAGATGCTACATGGACGGTGGTGGTGCTTATAAACCTCTCAGAATAGGTACCTGTTGAGACACCGTTAGTGACCCTGATCCACTTCGACTGTAGACCAAACAAATAAGGAAGAGTAGAAGATAGTAGGGGATACAAGAATCATCATTAGTGACGCACTGGAGCGATGTATACACATATAAAAAATAAAAACTTAGATTTACTCAGATTAAAAGCAATTTAAAGGGTTACACGAAGATGATATATATTAAAAAGATAAGAGCAAATACAAACAGACCTACAAAAGACCTTGGGAGTCTAGACGTAGGCAAAGGATGATGGATTAAACAAGGGAATTAGTGAGGGACAATGAAGATAAATGATAAATAGAATCTGTGAGGCTTTGGGACTTTTCACACCAGAGATGATTTAGACCTTTCAAGAAAGGCCTTATGTTGCAGACTTGCAGCTGTATAAGGGTGTCTGATCTATACGTGTAAATTATTAAGTGAAACACACTTAATAAGCAAAGTTGTTGTTCAATTGATGGATTCTTCAGGTCAATGTGCAGTCGAGCATTTTCCATTTAAATGCCAGTTATAAAGGACTGTTTTCTTGTAAAATACATTTAAAAAAAGTAAGACATATCTTGTCACAGCCTTCACAGACTTCGATATGTTGGCTGGAATTTGTTACATTTTTATGATCTAATATTTAAACAGAAGTCTACTAAATTGTCAAGCCATTTTTGTGGGTGTGGTCCAATTGTAGAAATATGGTTCTGCCCTTAATCCCGCCTATTGTTAGATGATTATATCCAATTGGCTGGGGTATTCTTAAACGTCTATTCTTATTGGTCGTGCTCTCTGTCAATCAATGTCAAACGTTTTCGGCCCACTCAGTAAGCACACCTCCTCACGCTTGTTCGAGGCAGTGGTTTATTCGTGCGTGAAGACGAGCTGCGGAGCGCCTCACCAGCAGGGAGGAAACGTGCGTTTAGTTACATTTTCTTTTTAGGCTTCTTCTGTTGTAATAAACCGCTGGAATAACAACGGGAACTTGTTTTCGCACGGTTCTTCTGGGTTGTGCTTAACGGCGGCGTGGTGCTACGCAGTAACCGCTGAGCTGAGGATTTGTCGCCTGTCTGCAGCAGCTGACTTGTTACTCCAAGTGAGCGGTGTCTTTAAGGCGGTCGCCAAAAAGGAAAACGGGCGGTTGCTAACGAGTAGTTGGCTAACCCAGCCGGTTAGCCCGTCAGCTAGCCCGCTCTCCCTGCTGCCACACCAAGTCCCACCCTCCCCGAGTGCGTGGACGTCGTAAGAGGCTGCGGCGGCGAAGTCTATCGCGTTTCTCCTCTCGACTCAGCCAGCGTCGCTTTGCAGCTGGCCGTCGAGCTAAAAAAGCCCACTGAAGACGTGAGCCGGGCAACACCGACGTACAATTCCTGGCTCTTGTTTTTTTTTTTTTTTTTTTGCCGTTGGACGAGTGTCTTCCGTGGCGGGATACGGTCGCGACACTGGCAAAGAGACTGGCTAAAAAGAAGAGACGAAACAAGGGAAAACAAGGAAGACACCAAGCAGGAGGAGGGGACTGGCTAGTTTAGCCTGGGAGACCGAATCTCACGTAAGTGATACCGTGGGTAACGTTAAGTCAGTTAGCTTACCGAAACCGGCTTACCGGTTCGGTGCAACTTGCTGCGTTTGCATGGCAGCGGTTATCCGGCCAGCCTCTTATCTGTGGCTTAGCTCCTCGCGGACAGTGCGCCACGACAGCTAACGGTTAGAGCCGTAACCGTTGAAGGTGGCACGCTAGCTAGCAAGAGAGCTAACCAAATGCTTGATGTGGTTGACAGTGAGACTGCGCTTGAACAGAAGGTCCGTACCCCCACGTCGACTGTAGTCATTAGCTACTTGTTGGCCAAGTTAGATAGGTAGCTAAGTCTAGTTCGGTACATCTGTCGACGGAACAGCGCAGTAAACCGGTTGTCATGAATATTAGCTAATTAGCTGCTTTGCTAGCTGGTTCCAGCCGGCCACCAACCCATAGTTTACGCCTCAGTTTCAGTAGGTACGGTGATGTTACTGAAACCCAGCGCCTGTTATCTGTGCTCGGCTCATATCTGTCCGGTGCAGCTGTGGGAACTGTGTGTTCCTGGGCTCAACCCTAGATAAAGTGGCCGCTCAGTGACAATGTCACAGTAACGCTTCATGTACGTCATTACACTACCCGTAATGGTAGTGCAGTATCTGTTAAGTTGTCAAACTTGATGGGCTTTCCCCCAGCAGTTGCACAGGCTGTGCCAACATTCCAGTTGCCATGCAGAGCTGTCATTACCCACTTTACATTCACAGGCCACACAGGGCACGCAGTGCTTGGGCACAAAAGGCAAAGTGTGCTGTTTATTCATAAAGCAATCTTCAACCACATCACAACCCAGTCCTCGAACACAAGTGTGACTCAAAACCCAAACTAATTCTTACTCATTTCCCTTCCTTCTGTAGATAGATAGTAAACGCCGCCACCGTGCCACACACAGCCATGAGTATTGAGATACCGGTGGGGTTGACAGAACTGCTGCAGGGCTACACTGTGGAGGTGCTGCGACAAAGGCCGTCAGACCTGGTGGATTTTGCAGTACAGTACTTCACCCGTTTGCGGGACACCAGAAGCCAGGATGGTGCCGGTGGCAAGACGGGAAAAGGAGTCATGTTTGATGGGGAGCCGATGCAGACGGAGTCCAACGGTGATGATGATGATGATGACGATTCTGACTTCGAGCGTAAGTGGACTTTTGTTGTGGTGATTGTGACCTGTAGAATGTTGAATGTTGTCTGCAATGAAAGTGAAATGAGAGAGAGAGAGAGAGAGAGAGAGAGAGAGAGAGAGAGAGAGAGAGAGAGAGAGAGAGAGAGAGAGAGAGAGAGAGAGAGAGAGAGAGAGAGAGAATCGAAATAGTACATTATGTCTGTTGATTGTTTGAACCAAGTTTCATAGCCTTAAAAAAGCTCTCCTTTAATTGTATATAGCTTTCCCTGTAAATCATTACAGGAAATGTAAAAATACCTTCCTAAAAGCTTTCCACACTTGTCTTTGGGTTGAAAAGGTGTTATATTGCTTTCCAGCAGGCATTGATGTATAACAAGAGTCCACCCACATAATAGTTATCAAGGATTTGTATTGTATCAATTTTCTTATAATTTTATTTACAACAGCTTTTATTTACAACTTTGCAATTTTAATATGATAAATTGATACTTGTTACATTTAAATCATAGGAAATGTAACCTACAACTTCCCAATAAGAGTTGGAATAAATTAGATGCACTATAAAATATGCATGTCTTTTCTCAACAGCAACAGACACATTTAAATTTAAGAGTTCGTGAACTGTACAACCCTTGCTTCGCAGCTCTAGCTATCAAGGTCCCACACAGTACGCTACCTTCAGTAGAAGTGATGCTATGTCTCCTTCGGATCATTCCCATGTGTTTGTCAGACTGGCAGAAGATGTAAGCTGCTCCACAGCTCAGCTCTCCTCTGTGCTGCTGAGAGCAGCGTGGCCTAGATCACGTCAGTATAGTGTGCAGCCAGGAGCTGTTACCTTGTGAATGGGGCTTCTATTTTCTCAATGAGTTCATCTGTTGTGATGCATTGTTACGATCAGCTGCGATGATCTATGAACCCATCCCTGGTGTATCTTCTACAATTTTCTGATGTGCAAGTAGATAATGACATAATTTTACAATGGTTTAAGCCTTGGACATACTTCCTGCATTCCGCCGACGGCTGCAGACGCCCATGCAATTCCATTCGTTCTACATATGATCGTTAGCGTTGTGCTGGCCTTCCATGCACGCATATTTCTCAAGCCACACTCCGTTCCATAGCGGTACCGCTCTTTAAAACAAGAATCCACTTTGTTATCACTTTTCTCTTTGGCAAACCAACCAGAGGTACATTTGCCACCAATTGGACCAGACTGTAGAACAAAACAGCTCTCGCTGATGGTGTGTCGCTGTGCGTAAAGGGACCCTCGTAAAGGGTTTGCGCAGACTCTATGCGACATGGCCGGATGAGGACGACACGCAGACCTAAGGTATGAATTGGCCTTAACCATTTAAATGCTAGGAAATGTAGCATTTTAAATGTCTGCATGTGGAAATATAAATGCTTCCAAGCTATGATGAGGGCTCTCATGGTTTCTCTGCTGCAAGTATTATTGGCAGATGCTAAAGCACTGGTGGAGTGTCACATCCAGTAAAAAAGGAATCCTTCCAACTATTTACCACAACTCGGATATGTTTTTTTTGTGTGTCTTATTTGTAGTTCTAGTCTTAGTCCATTGCATTTATAGGTTAACCATATTTATCATGCCCCATTGCCCAACCTTGGAGATTGGTACAAGCTGGCTCGGGCTAAAAGGGGATTACAGTTTCTGTTTCTATGCTCACACAAGTGGGGTTTGGCCTCTGTCTAACAGCTGTGACCTCCGCTGAAGGGAGGGGGTTGCGTGCGTGTGTGTGTGTGTGTGTGTGTGTGTGGGTGCGTGCATTGCAACATGTGTGCACGCACATGTTGTGTCAATATGTGTCGTTAAGTGAATGTGTACGTGTGTGTGAACAGATGTGTTATGGCTTGATTTAACACCCGTTCAAATTCCAACTTGGTGACCCCATGAAGCAATTCTTCGTAGTACATTTTGATTAGCGATCAGTTGTTAAGTTTCGTCCACACATCATACAAAGTGGATGAACAGTGACTTGACATTGTTGAGCTACAGGAAGAAGCTTTTGCCTGGATGCTGTGGGTCACACGATGACATCCATGACAGTAGATTATCTAGCCAGGCTTGTGTACACGGCCCCCAGGGGACATTCATTTCTGATGGGAACAACACAGGCTTGTATAATGAAAGACAGCATGTGCTCTTGCCTGACCACGGTTGTAGCCCATAGGTATAAACTATAGTGGTGCTGTTGTAGTTAAACAGCACATGCTCCAAAACAGTTTGGTCTTGTGAAATAAACACCAAAAAACTCTGTAAACTCGGGATAGCAAAAGAGGGAGGGATTTTAGTTGTTTCCACAGGTCACAACATCCAATCTGATTGTATTGGATACAACCCTTGCAACACTGAACAAACTACAGATAATGAGTCAATAAATTGACAGTATTAGGACCACGAGTGCTAGAATACAAAGGGTGTAATAGTATGCAAGCATATCAGAAGTCCAGTTGTATGGGGTGTTCTGGTGACCTCGTGCTTTAAGATTGATTATGTAATTACGACTGCCCTAGTTTGCGTCAACTTGGACATTTTATATACTTTATATAATAAAGTATTGCATATACTATGTTGTCAGAGTTCTAGGCCCAATATTGACCACATTCTCCACACTGATACACTCTTAATGGTTTGAAAAGCAACTTTCTCACTTTTAGAGCGTGGCTAATGAAAACGTAATGCTGCTTTTATCAGGCGGTGGGTGACCCACTAAAAGTAGGCCAGTGACTAATTTAGTTTTAACCTCTAGATTAAGAAATATGCCCATTGTAAAAGAAAAAAAATAAGATTATTCAGCGGAGAAGGCAGACATAGAACAGCTCTCTGCATGGGAAAATAAGTTTTATTGGACGTATAATTAGGAGGACATTATTTTGTTTAAAAAAAGTGTAGCTTTGAGGTGAAATGGTAGTTCTGTATCTGTTGGAAATGATCTTGAAGCTCTTTTTGTTTTCTTTTATTTGGCTATACTTACACTTATGACTCACCCGTGTGCTCTTTACCTTTTTTTTAATTTGCGGAAAGTTGTAAGGAAGATCGTTGTGTTATACATGTTATACAATGTAAATTAGTTATATAGCTGGTAATGTAATCATGCACTCACTGTAAAGTATACTTCTAAAACATGACATCCTATTTTACATGCTTTGTAAACTCATGCTGCCTGAATCCAGGATCCAAAACAGGATCACTACACAGGCCTAAGCTGCTTAACAAGGAGGTTATTGTTTTTGATAGAAACAGTTATACTATCCTATCTTGTGATGTTTGGCTAAAGATTTTCAAGTAACCCCTTTATGTGTTAATGCTGAGCTTCTCTAAAAAAAATAAAAAAAAAAGTATATTGTCTGATTGAAATTAACCTTTAGTTCAGAGATGTTTTGTAAAGTTGAGTTTGAGAATAAATGTTGTTGCACTAAAACTGAGTGCTTTAGATACTCACCTGCTAATTTACCTTATGAATCCAGGTGAAATGTGTGATCTTTCCATTTTACCCAGCATTAACTGAAGTTACAAAAGGCACCGGTAGATGAAAGAAAGTACATGCTTTATCCCCAAAAAAGGTGCAACACAAAGGACGTCTTGTGCTTTTCATTTAGTGTTGGCCTGTTTAGTCTCATTCTGGCAGGGCATGTTCACCAAGAGAAAAAGAAGGGGATAAATGGATGCCTCCGTTACTGAAGTAAGTGAGGCTTTTTATTAAAGATGCAAAGAGGAACTGATGAGTCCCAGGGATAATAATATAAATGAATTAAATGTGTTTTTATAAGAAAGACAACAGGGATAAAGCAGATGATGTGAAAAAAAGATTTAGGGAAAAGAGAGGCTGAGAGTCTTTAAAAAAGAAAAATCTGCTCATGCTATCTCAACAGAATATAACACAGCTTTGTAGCTAGATGATGTGTGACCTAACATACTTTAGGCTTAGCTCTTCATCCTGAACAGTGCAGTTTTTACCACAGATTTTAGATTCACCTCTGAAATGCGTCAATTTGTTTGGGAGAGTGTTATTTCTTCTTCCTGAAAAACACATGTTAGTATTTTCAAAATATGACCTAGGTGTGTGTTGTGTTTATTATGAGTGCTGGTATTTTGAAAGCAGAGGTCTTGGGAAGACGTATAACATCAACAGAAGATGGTAAAGTGTTTCCTTTAGTCAGCACATTTACCCAGATGGGTGTTTTTTGTTTTAAATTGAAGGTCTACAATTATTGCTTGGTAAATACAACCAAAGTTTATACCTATAACCTTGAAAGTCGCCATAATATATGTGGACAACTTTCTAAGCGGGTGGTCTGGAAGTCCTGGAGATGGTTTAAAATGTCTAAACTCTGTTGGAGGCCATACATGATCTGAAACGCAGTATAAAATAGCATTTTACGCCTTAAAGTCAGCATTTTCTTCATTAGGTATCTAGGCTACGTTTTTTTTTTTCTGATCTGTTCTTGGAGAAACTCACGGTTCAGATCGTAATTGTATTTAAGTTTTTCACCAATGTTATAATTTAACTTCACCCAGTACTCCTTTTTGCTGAACACAGCCTGAACGCACTTCTATCGTTCTGTCATTTTAAATGCATTGTTTACGATGTAACATTAGACCAGCGTCTAGAAATGCAGATGTCCTGATTGGATATTTTACTGAATAGTGGTGGATAACCTTACGTGAGCATGTTTGCTTTTCACAGCAGCCATTTTGACATGTAATTGCAGGGTAAACACAGGTGTGATTGGAAAAAATAAATTATGTCCCTGTTCCATTTAGGTGGGCTGGGGCACCTGGTATTGTGCGTGCTGGCTCACCGTAATGACTGTGGCACTAAATAGAACGGGACCATTATCAATTTTATCAATTACACCTTTGTTTACCCTGCAATTACATTCCAACATGGCTGCTGTGAAAAAGGCCCTTTTTTAAAAGGAAGCTGGAGCGTTCACAAATGCCACTGCCCCTAAGTGTGTAGATGTGTGTATTCGTATCAGTGCATGTGTGTGGCTGGTCTTGGTTCAGTGTTGTGCAACAGGTGACCCGATTTTAGAAGGCTGCAGCGTGTGTCCAGTGTGCTTTTAGCCTGCAGGCAAATCTAATGCAGTTTAGCATCCCTGCAGAGTCCTGCCGGACTGCCTGACTGACAGCGTTAAGTGGAAAAGCCCCCAGACGGCTCATGCTACTCAGTCTGGCTTTCTGACTGTTTTTAATACTGTACCTGTCTGTCCTCCTGTCTTGTCTTTTCAAGTCTTGGCTTTCTTTATCCCTGCCTTACTTGTATGTCTGTTAATTGAACTGGTTCTCTATTAAACGGAGGGAAAGTAAAAGTGATACACATCCAAAGCAAGACAAAGTACATGAATCACGATCATTCCTCTGAAAGCCAGTCTGCCGGTTCGTCTACCTTCCTGCCAACCTGCCTGCCTCCTTTGCCTTTCTTATCTGTTTGAGGCTCTTTCTTTGAATCTCTCTGTAGCCATATCTTGTGTATGTATGTACCTGTTTCTCGACCGCCATATTTTTCTTCATTTATCACTTTTAATTCTGTGTAACCATATCTTTGTAATCCTTTCTGTGTATATCAATTTATTGAAGCAAGGATCAAGTAATGGCGAGAGACATATTGTGCACCTGACATACTGGAGATAAAGAAAAACAACTTGAAACAGTGCAACAGAGCAGTTTGGAAAATGCATTTGTCAATTCATATGCCACAAAGATACATTTTTAAATTGTGTGCATACGAGGTATTGAAAGTCTAACCTGACCTGCCAGATGGTTTGTTACACAGAACCATCTGAGAAGTCATCAGTGGAAGCTGAAAAATCCATGGCAGGGGATTGGATGAACCATCTGTCAATCATACTCTTACCGAAGGGAGTCGTGAGAAGAGTGAAAACATCTTTTCTAATGAGAAAAGTCTTCATTTCCATTTGTTGCGCTTCATTGCTTATGCGTGTAGTCTCCCACCGCACCTTAATCACGCCTATAGCTCCTCACAGGACACCGATTGGTCCGTTGTTCTGGCTTACTGCACACAAATGCATTCCTTGAAGCATGACAAGATGGATTTTTGTGCAATATTGAGATTCACGTGTGATCTTGTGACCTTGACGTGAATAGTAATTGAAAGCCTGTGTCATTCTGGAGCCGCTTTTATCTAATCTCCATGTAAGGAGACGTGTCTGTGCATCCACTTGGACATTTCTGTGGTTGACAAAAGGACATGAACCGAGCAACGCGTTTGTTTGTCATTGGGGATCCTATTAGAATGGAATAGAGGAAAGCTGGTTTTACTTTGCAAGAGAACACAGAGACAAAAACCGGAAGTAAGATAATAACAAACACAAATTTAAAATGGACAAAATCTAACAAATGGAACAACCAAACCCATCACGAGAAGGGGAAAAGACAGACGAGGCAGTGGCAGAGTAGCCTGTGGTACAATCTGGCTTGCTCACATTTACTGATTGTTTGAACTTTGGTACTTCCTCATTCTATGCCCTCAAGCTATCTTTAGTGGCACTGCAGAAAAATGAGGAAATGGAGGGGGGTCGGCAAGCCTTTAGCCAGTGGTAGTACATCCTCCCCGGCTGCTCCTTTTTGGAGTTCACATGCCCCTCTTGCTCCAACACACACTGTCCCTTCAGTTCTATAATGTTGTCTGACCACTCCCACGAAAACAATTCAGTAAATAAATAAAACCCAGACATGTACGTAAATCAGTTAACCTCCTACTCCAAATCATTAAGATGATTTGTTACACTTCCTTTCTCCTTTTGTTGGTATAGTGAATTTACAAGCTATTACACATGTACCTCTCACCTCTGCATTGTAAGATAAAACATCACTAAAATGGAAAGAAATAGAGTGTAAATGATTTGAGTACCCTTTATTGTAAAGACAATATGAGACATTCAGATGGAGATCTACAACTCTGAGATTTAAGGTGGCAAAGAGCTTGGACATGTTGGGGAGGTTTAAAGATAAACACTCTATGGTCGTGGACCCAAACTGACCCCTCTTCCTCTTGTACAGAGAGAGGGAGTGAAAGAACATTGCCATTTCTGGGTTGGGGGTGAGGGACATAGGATGGTGTATGGAGGGTCTCAGTGGAAGATGACCTATGAAAGTGCGCAGGTGGGTTTAAAATCCAGTATTTTAAAACTGAATATCGATACATTGATTATGACCAAATAGAACTTAGAAGATGTATTTTTTGCAATTATAAAGGTATTTGTATTTTTTTGCCTATTTGTTTACTACGTAAAGTGAGATACTTATAGGAGATAATAGTTTGGAAAAAAAATCCTCGGGTTGATATAATGCTGTTACAATACTGATAATGGCAGTTTGCCCATGTGTTGATGTTTCTCCCAGGAGAGAAGTGGGAGTACACGGGGGAAGAAGAGAGAAGGGTATGGGATAGGAACAAAGTCAGGGAGAATGTTCTAGGGAGAACAAAAAAAGGAAAGACAAGAAACACTACATAGAATATGACTGAAGAGGAGGGTAAGCTGGACTGAGTCGTCAAATTACAGGATGAGGATATGGGAATCAGTCCTCCAGCGATCAATGTTGTGTGACTGGCTCCACAATTGGCTCTGAGCACTGGAACCAGGATTCTGAAGAGAGTTTAGAATCCAAACAAATGCCTTTTCCTTCACATCATCCTGTTGGAATAAATGGTGTCATTTAAAAGTCATTACAGTTGTGTTTTCATGTTTACAAACTACTCTGATGTTCCACACAATTTAGGACAATACTTTAGCCCAAGTAAGAATATATTTAGAATCATTGTCTGAACTCTGATTCTGTGGTGGCGGTTTCACATCACAGTATTTTGTCACACACCGGCAATATAACTGTTTGACAATGCATGCCAAAGATGTCCGCTGGCAAACCATTGTTTTGTCCTTTTACAAGCACTCTCTTCTACTTTGTATTTTTACAAAATATAAAAGCATACATTTACAGAAATGCTTTCGCTAAAGCCATTTTTTGAATAATAATTCTTTACTCGGGCAACCATCTTTGATAACAATAAATAGGTGAGTTTAGAATATCATTGAAGGCAATGTAAATATAGTAAGTGATTGAATTCAAACATCGTCAGCCCTGTCCTACAATATCAGCTCACAAGATCTTTTCAAATTAAACACTGGTCGGTTACTCAACATTGTGGCAAGAGTAGATAGTTACCACCCACAGTTCTTGTTTGTCAGCATTTCCCAAGCTAGCAATTTGAGATAAGAGAATTGACTAAGGTGCTGGGACAGGTCGGTTACCTAGCATTCCCTTTTCTTTTTTCGACCCTACACTTGCACAAAAAGAGCTTGTGAAAACAGGTCACAGTAACACGTCCAATTTGTCATCCATTGAGAGGTCTGGTGCATCGGTCTTTACCGTGGTCAGTGACAGAATGTCATGATTTTGTCTTTTTCTCACACACTTACACATTCCTGTTAGCTTTATCTTTTTTTCTTCTTAAAAATGTTGCCTTTCAGACACATTTAGAGCTCCACCCTTCCAGAACATTGAAGACTAAATCTTTTTTCACCTATCTGTCGATATGTCATTATACATCAGACATCACTCTCCCGTCTTGTTTCCTCTGAACCTACCTTGTCGTTCTCTCTGACCTCCTGTCTCCCTGGCTCTGCATGTGTTAGACTAAACACGGAGCCCAATGCCATTAGACACTCCCCACTGGAGAAGGAGAGAGAGGTTTATAAGGTTGGTTTAGCAGAACCGTCTTTGGCACGGTAGAAGAAAGAGAGGATTAATGAGGGGGAGAAGTGTAGAGAAGGAAGGAAACATACATGAGAAGAGATTGAATGAGAGGTTAACTAGTAGGTGAGAGCCAACATTAAATACCAGCGAAATGCAGTTAATCTTTGACTTGGGGAGTGGAGGGGTTGTCTACCCTTTCCAACACCTTGGCAGACACTGAGATGTTGTTCAGCAAAAAAATGTTTGTCTTGTGTAAAAGGTGGCTCTTGATTCCTGGAATAATGTCCAAACTACCTTGTAACCCACCTGTTTACTTCAAAGGGTGAAGGACAGCTATGCAGACAGAGGTGAGAGACGGGCCTCAGGTGGATAGGTTGGTTGGGAGATTTTGCAAACCTGCAGGCACAGAGTATTACCTAGACAGCCAGTTACCCCAGCCAACCGGGGTTATGCATGTCCTTCTAGTATCTTCAAAGCAAAACCTGACACTGCATTGGATTTCTGTGTGAGAGGCAATGTGATTGATCAAATCCAATTTAGCACTTTAGTGATTGCATGAAAGTAACATTTTACAATAAAAGGATTGTCAAGATATTTCTACGCCTGTGAAGATGATTGTCTTGAGGGTACAGGGTGTGTATGTGTGAGCATTGTGTCGCATAATATGCTGTATGAGCAGTGTTGATTAATGTGGTGTTCAACCTCCCTGAATGAGAGTAATCAGAGACTAGGGCAGTCACAGGTGAATACCAAAGAGTTCCCCAGCCTGTGGCTAGTACGAGTCATAGAAAAGGGATGATGGTTGGGTTTCTGCCTAATTGGCTGTTGGGAGCAGACAGACGAACTGACGTGGTGGTTGATTCACACCTTGCCTCAAACCTGATTCTTCAACTGAACAGTCGAGCTCAAATGTGAAAATCTGATATATTCAATAAATTCTGCATCATTGTTTAAACATTGTTTTTCTTTGTTGCATAAGACTAAACCGAATACGAATGGTGAGGGCAATAATAAGTTCCACTTCTTTATTCAATGTATACGTGTGTGTGTGTGTATGTGTATATATATATATGTGTGTGTGTGTGTATATATATATATATATATATATATATATATATATATATATATATATATATATATATATATATATATATATATATATATATATATATATATATATATATATATATATATATATATATATATATATATATATAAAAAAACAAACTGTGATCGGGCTAGACAAGAATTTCACTATGAACCCGCCAGTAAAGAGGCTAAAAAAACCTACCTTTTTTTTTAAAAGAAAGATTAATTTGGTGGTCATTATAATACTGCAGAGATTGTAGGTTTTTCATCAACACGGTCCTAGATGGCCACAGTCATGGTCACCATAGAAACCACTGGCCTTGAAACTGCTCTCAGCCATTCGCTGCCGGAAGTGACCGTGATAGGCAGCGGCCTCGCTTAATCACGATGCAGATACAGTCAATTGGGAGGTTACTACTAGTTCACAGCCCACAGCTCTTATCAGTATATTTGCATATCCCCGATATGACAGATTTTCATATTACTGTCTTTGTATTGCAGTTCTGATAATGAGTGTTTGTGTAACCCTCTATTAATCGCCTTCTTAAAGGACACCTGCAGTGTTAACTGGTTATAGATGAGGAATTACGTTTTCATTGAGAGAGAGGGAGGGAAGGAGGGAAGGAGAGCATGCTACCTACATTACTTGAAACCTTATTAACACATACACATTTCTGGTATGGTCGAAGAAACCGTCAGATTTAAAGTAAGTGTCCATTCTTCGTTTCCATGGCCTGGCATGCTGTATCCACAAGGTCCAAGAGAAATAGTATTGCATTTAATGACCCAACTCTAAACACAGGCTTGAGAATTTGGAGGTTTGGAGTTCTTTTGTGACTGTAAATGGTCACGTATTAGGATACCAGATCAGCCTTGTTTATGTTACACCCCAGCGGTTTGACGAGAGCATGTTGCACTCTCCTACCCGCGGGCTGGCCGCGAATGTTATTCTGCAGTTTGACGTTTTACCACCACACAGGACTTCTAGAGGCCGGTTATTTTTCAGTGCTTGTGTGTTAATGTCATTCAGTTTCTAGCCTGCACATTTGTAAACCTTTTCACCCTGAAACCAAAACGAATGAATTGAGCATCATCATCCTCGGTATATTAAAGGTTTTTGCTGTGCTTGTCACGTCGGGACTCGACACTTAAGACCAGATGTTGCCTGAGTTGATGTAATTATTAATGTCTTTCAGCTTTACCACATCCCTGGTTACTGGGACAATAGTGATCCCAGGGTGTCAGGACCCAAAAAAAATGAAAGACCCACCTCTTGTGGGTTCTCCTAATTGCAAAAGAGGCAATATGTGTAAATGAAAGAAGCTCTTGGGGTTGGGGACCCCCTGTGCATTATTTGTTGTGTCTGAGACTGTGAATGTTGCAGAATACCTGCAGCAGCTCGGATCACAAGCTCAGTGCCAGATAAGGTCAGGAAAAAGGATTCCTTTCCCCCACATTCTGCAACGTCACATCCTGCTGATGACAATCCTCAAGTTCTGCAGGTTTTTAATCATACAGGTGGTCATTGATAAGATGGTGGACTTCGAACAGAATCAGAGGGAACACTATCAAGAGTGCATGCAGTAATTTGTTCCCAGATGTAATATATTTTCATACCTTTATTTTTATACCTTCATATATAAGTTGTAGTGCATATACCTTCGCAGTAGTGAAAGTTCACATTACACTGTGCACAGCTTTGATGTAAGCAATTATGAGTTATGACCAGTGCCTGCGAGTTCTCCTCACAAATGTCTCTTCCAAGAAGGGGGGAGGGTATTACACTTTTTACTGCTCCCCTCTGAGAAACAACGTCTTGGACAATTGACCCATAAACAAACTACAGTCCTTTACATTAGTCGGTCATAATTCATAATTACACATCTTGAGGATTAAAAGTACTTTCATATGTTTGAGTTTTAAAATTCCACTTTGCTGCAGTATTTTGTCATAAGCCTGTTTTTCAGAAGAAGATGAAACTCTGTAGTCTCAAAATAGTCAGTAATGAAAAGACGGTAAGACCTGCAGTCGTTAAATGAGCTCTGACCTTACTTGGTTTACTCCCAGAGCAGCATGTCCTGTAGGAAAGTGGAACAGGCAGGTCAGGAATTAACAGGGTAAGTAACCGCTAGTGAATTAGGTTGACATTGAAAGTTGTTTAGTCCTGCTTCCATGTGGCGTAGCTTGTCTCTATCACCTGTCTTTTCTTATGTGTCCAGTAATTGAAGAATATCACCCTTGTATTATTTGTACAAGAGTCACTTCTCCTTCTTTCACTGCAACTACTGGTGGCCTATGTAACTTAACTCATATAGTATTAACACCATCCGGGTCATGGGGGGATTTCCACAAGTACTCAATGAGCACTATAATGCTCTCGGATACTTTGGAAAAGCCTATGCTAAATGGCATATGCGTGTGGACTGCCATTATAGCTGCTACCAAAGCATAACATAGGAGCTGCTCGTCTGCTATAGTGTGGTCTGTACAATCTGTCAAATGTATGTTTGAATGCTGCATGTCGACACCTTAATCAGATTGGTATTCGCAAAGGGCGTAATTGAAGTAAGCATAATGTATTTAGGGAAGCTGACTATCTATTGAGTTACTCATGGTATGTATACAGCTTAGTCAAATTTGTTTTAGGTGTGTTAGTTAGCCATGGTGTGTGAAAGCTCGGTATGGTAATCTCCAGAAACAATTTATATCATATTTGTTCAAATTCGCTCTACATCCTGACCAATCGATAAATTAAATTAAAAAAATAAGAAAAAAGAAATGAATACTGCCGTTGAAGAACTTCAATAAGCCTACTTACCTGCGTGCACTCACTAGAGTCTAACTCAAACTGCTAGCTTGACAGTTGTAAGTACAAACAATAGCCATGGCTTGTTGTTTGTGTCAATAATTACAATTTTAGGTGGCGTTGCAGAGGGGCCTGAAGGGAGTTAGTGCTGCTAACTCCTTTCATCGGATAAGAGTTGGCTACACTGGAGTATTTTTTTTTTTTATCTCGTGTTCTTTTTCTAGTTTCTCAAGATTACCAACTCAAGCTTTAAGAAATGTATTGCACAAGCAAACACAAGTTGAGGCTTTGCAGTCGATTATAGAGTTTCCTTCCCTTTGTGTGAAAATCTTTGAAGCTACTTCACTATTTTCATTAGATTAAAAAAAAAAAAGTTTTATGTACAAGGGTTGCAAGTGCTACAGTTACCCTGATAATCAACACTCCAAGTTACATGTCAGACAGACCACATGTTGAAGGCTATAGATTGTATAGTCCGAATTCATACCGTGTATTTTCTAAACTTTTATACCTTTCACCCTTTTCCAAAAAGAAATACCTTTTTAAGTGTGTGCATTGAAGTGTCAAACACATATGCCAACTCAGCTGATAGCTGATCTGGCCAATCTGATCACAATAGGCTTATTGAAAAGACAAGTGTTACTGTGTGTGTGTGTGTGTGTGTGTGTGTGTGTGTGTGTGTGTGTGTGTGTGTGTGTGTGTGTGTGTGTGTGTGTGTGAAAAGCATATCAGACCAAGTCAGACTTATAGGGGTTAAATCAGCAAACTTGTTGATGCTGGAAAGGGTTAACATCAGTGCAGCAACAAGCTGGACAGGCCTACTTCCTTTTAAGGACCCAAGTCTTCTGGAGAGTGCTACAGAGGGAGAGAGAGAGAGAAGAACAGAGTTGGATAATGGGAAAGGTAAAGAGTGAGAAGGGAATCACATGGTGGGAAACGGGTACAGAAACAGTGCAGAGCGTGAGAAGAATTGTTGAATGCTTGATGGAATAAGAAGAGGATTGTATAGGCTGCGAGAAATGACAAGAGTAACTGCTTTCTTGGCAACGATGCCGAGAAAGAATGACAAGGCCTCAACCAGAGAACGGAAAGATGCACAATTGTTTACAGAAAACAAGAGCGCGAACATAAGAAAAAGAGGAAAGGGGCAAATGTAGAGGGGGAAAAGAAAGGAAGCTGCTGCAAGAGCAACACAGAGGATAAATGTGAAGTACAGATATACCCAGTGTCGCTGATATCTTGGAACCTCATATTTCTGTTTGTGTGCACCTTCTGTGTAATAAATTCAACATCCAAACAAGTTCTCACAATCATAAATCGCAGAACTGAGAAACTGTAGATTGGCCCAGGGAGCTTGCCAATTCCACTCCTGTGTCTGTTCGCCTCGTGTTTATCCTCCATATATCACACTTTGCTTCTGCTTACAGGTTTAGTCACATATGTGTGTCACTGCAAGGGAGTGAGAGATCTCCACTCCTTTTCATTTAATTGATCATACAGGGGAGGTAGTGTAAGGTATAAACTAATTAAATGTGAATCTGTACTTGACACGACCAGTTCATCCTGTTAGCTAGTCTATAAAACAGAAATGGTTGCCAGTATGGGAGAGACACTGTTCTTTGCTATCAAAGGCGTTTCTCCGGGGCACAAGTTTGTATTCTGCTCTGTCAAAAAGCCTCAGTACAAATCATTATGCCAACGTGTCTAGCTACACCATGTGGCTTTGTCTCAAAACCATGCCACCCACTAAATTCTTCTCAAAGGCGCATGGTTAATTTATTTACAAAGAGTTCACTCGTAGTACAGTCCAATATCACCTTTACCCTGTCGGTACTGCACCCGTCACTGCTTTTCACAGGGATTTGTCTTAATTTTTGCTTCCGTGCCCCTAAGATGTAGTTTGTTTAATTATATCAACTATCGGAGCAGCCCTGATAAATGATTTATGGGGGTTGTCGTATGCAGGCCTCCACCTAATAAAACAACCTTCTGTATTTAGAAACTCAGACTTGGTTAATGCGGACCAGACACCAGCTGATGCAAAGCTGGCCACTTCAAAACATTTGATAAAAAAGTTGTCAACCAACTACTTGATATAGTCTGTCCATTGCAAAACTCAACTGTACTTGTGGCGTTAATCTAAGCCGTCTCTAAGGTATCTGCCTTAATGCTCCGTGCTTGTTTTATGATTTGAACCAGTCGGAAAATTGTCACAAGTTCTCTTTTTTCTTCTTTTATATACAATCTACTGCAATGATCTGTTGTCTAGTTTCCCAGCTGACTCTCAAATGAGAAAAACAGCCAGAGGCATGAAACAACCGGTCCTGATGACCTCCATCAACTCCCTGTGATTATAACAAATGACAATTCCGATGCACAACAGGATACTATTTGCGTTATCCATAATAGAGTTTCAACATTCAGTATCTGGAGTCTGTGTGCTCAATCCCTTTGGTAAGGCTCCAATTTGCTGGAGGCAATAATTGACATGCTGTTTGACACTAATAATTTGACTAGGGTATGACGCATGACAGCCAGCAGACCTGATGCGTCAGCAGACCTGATACCTGCATTGCACTGCATATTATACCTGGAATGACATAGGAGTTTTCACCAGGTTTATTATCGACTGTCTGCTACATGTGACAATCGGAAAATGTTGACCCACATGCGTTGCAATCTTTAATGGCAACTTTCAGCGGTGCTCCTAGATTATCATTCCAAAAGATGTATTATTCAGTTAAATATGTCCCCATCAGTTAAATAATGGGATGTTTTTGGTTGTTTTTTTTTCCCACTCCCAAATTCAGTTGGAGAAAAGCACTGCCTGGCCAAAAAAAAAAGTTGCCACCTGGATTTAACTACTAGTGCCTACTGTACAAGTCTGTGGGGCAGTGCTATGATCTGGGGTTGCTGCCGTTGGTCAGGTCTAGGTTCAGCAATGACAAGGTTCAGCAATGACCAGGCTATTCCATCAATGGATTTTTTCTTCCCTGATGGCACGGGCATATTCCAAGATGACAATGCCAGGATTCATCGGGCTCAAATTGTGAGAGTGGTTCAGGGAGCATGAGATATAATTTTCACACATCGAAGTCCAGACATTAACCCCATTGAGAATCTTTGGGATGTGCTGGAGAAGGCTTTGTACAGCGGTCAGACTCTACCATCATCAATACAGAGAGAAATTAATGCAACACTGGATGGAAATAAATCTTGTGACATTGCAGAAGCTTATCGAAACAATGCCACAGCGAATGCTGCCGTAATCAAAGCTAAAGGCGGTCCAACGAAATATTAGCGTGTGACCTTTTTTTCGTGGCGACTTTTTTTTGGCCAGGCAGTGTGTGTGTGACAACTGAGCTGCATGTTTGTCTACTTTTTATGTGTGTGTCTCTACAATTGCTGCAAGTTAGCGGCCTGGATGTGTAATTGTGCCATTGTGTGAAAACGTATATAACTAATGTAGTGTGGCCACTATGTGATTAGATTTCCTCTTAAGTCTGATATTGTGGTGGAAGCTGTAGAGCCTGGGGTTGATGATGCTTAGGTCAGCACCTCAGCATGCATTGGAATATACAGCCAGACTACATATATATCCTCTGCGGAGGAGGACATGCAGGCCAGCATTTATGTTTGTTCCTTTCTGCTCGGAGAGATGAAACGGGGCGAAAAGAAGAACAATTTTTTTGGGAAAGATGAAGGATATATTGACAACATATTATGATGATCAGTGACTCCAAGTAGGGAGAAGCTGAGGTATCTAGCAGTTTGCCGGCAATTATTAAAGGTTCTCTACAGCATCGATATAGCATCGAACAACTATTTGCAATGCAAGTATATTATGGTACTATTTAGAATAACGTAGACACTAAAGCGGGGTAGGCTTTTAGGCATGTCTACATCGACAGGTTTCTTCCATGCGTTGCACATTCTAAGATTGTACACATGTTCTCAATGATGTGATCGTAATGTGATAAAGTGCATTAAAGATGGTGTTAATGTTGCCATTTCCTTCCAAAATAATAAATAAATCAGCATTTTATTATTGACAAGGGCTCAAAGCACCATCTCCTGTTTTTCAAAATGCCCTAATCTTTCAAAGAAAAATGTTTCAGATTAATCTACGTCATGAAATAAAACTATGTTAATGCAGATTGTTTTCCCCCAGCTCTCAAAAATAATGCAATGTGTGAATTTAGGCTAAGACCTGATAAACAACATTATTTGACGCAATTCTGCTCACACCGACCACGTTTAATCAAAAAGAAAACAGTTGCATGTGTGCATTTTTAGTTAAGGCACGGTTCTCAAAAGGATTTCTTTGTGGGTGTGCAGTAGGAGACTAGAGCTGATAATGTACTTTATTGAGTCTGCTATGAAGCTCTCCAATTGACTTCCACCTCCTGTGTGCGCGTGTTTCAGTTACACACCAGTATCTTGTACTGTATGTGGTTGGCTCTGCCTCACTGGGTGCTGCCCAAGACCATGATTAAGCCTGTGTATGTGTGTGTGTGTAAGTGTGTGTGTGTGTGTGCGTGTAAGTGTGTGTGTGTGTGTGTGTGCGTGTGTAAGTGCGTGCGTGTGTGTGTGTGTAAGTGCGTGTGTGTGTGTGTGTGTGTGTGTGTGTGTGTAAGTGTGTGTAAGTGCGTGCGTGTGTGTGTGTGTGTGTGTGTGTAAGTGTGTGTGTGTAAGTGTGTGTGTGTAAGTGCGTGTGTGTGTGTGTGTGTAAGTGTGTGTGTGTGTGTGTGTGTGTAAGTGCGTGCGTGTGTGTGTAAGTGCGTGCGTGCGTGTGTGTGTAAGTGCGTGCGTGTGTGTGTAAGTGCGTGCGTGTGTGTGTGTGTAAGTGCGTGTGTGTAAGTGTGTGTGTGCGAGCCAGCAGACGATGACGTCTGAGGCTGATCGCTCTGTAGGAGAGGCAACACGTGAGGGAAGCTCCCTGCTTCATATACGACCCCAGTGTTATCAATCAGGCCTTGAGAGGAGGTGTAGAGAGGAAAAGTGATGGAGCAACAGAGTAGAAACAGATGGCGAGGGCTGCTATTAAGGAAGGGAAATGTTGGGGAAATAGGGAAGGAAAGGAGGACTTTCAATATTAATTTAGTCATTTAAAATATTGCAAATGACATGCTATAATACACATTCAAAGAATGTCTGTAAATTGCATGTATTTCAGCAGCAGGCCTTAAACTCCCATAGGACACTTTGAGTTTAATAATATCGAGACATTTAAAGCCTTACATTTGTGAAACTGTAATAAGAAATATATATTAAAAAGACTATTGAAGTCTTATTCAACACTATTCCGAAAGGCAACAATTTTAATAGATTTTGTTATGAGTCATAGTTTTGCCACTCGGACAAAAAGGAAACCGACTATTTTCACATAATTTTGCAGATTATGCTTAATAGCTTTACACAAACCTTTTTTAATTTATCTGTCTATCTTAGTTGTCACCGTGCCCTGGATTGTCTGTGAATCAAGGAGAGATGAAGGAACAATAAATGAGAACCTGTCAGCTGTTTTATCCTCAAAATGGGCACAGATTGGCCATTTAGTTGACAGAAATGTCACTGTGCCTCCACTCCTCACAGGCTCGTGTTTTATATTTGCAGCCTGAAATAAATTGTTCTCAAGAGTGTGTGTGCATACGTTGAAAGTTAAGCATTGAGAAGTCAAAGAGCTTCATCTTTTGCATTTAAAACAACAAATGTATCGTACCCCAAACTTGATCCAACCATGTCACTGTTTCATTCTGCCAAATGTATTCTGCCGACTGGTTGAAAGGCTTCAAATGGTGGTTGACTCTCTGCCAAAGTGGCCTTTTTAAGTCAAACATTATCCTGCAATTCACTGTTTCTATTCAGGGAAGCAGAGTGGTTGGAGGGAAACCAAAATGTGTGAGCAGCAACAGGTGGACAGACAAATAACAGACCTGTCCAAACTTAGTTTATATCACCTGTTTGCCTTTTTCTCACTCACTTGAAAGCCGGCTGTTGCTTCTGCACTTTAAGTTAGGGTTTATTTAATCCTGACTAAATGTGTTGTGCCCCACCGTCTCATCCATCTTACAAGTCTTACCACTCCGTGGCCATGTTGTGTAAAGCAAAGGTGGCCGACATTTAAAGATATTGAAATTTGAAGTGTCTGAGGCTGAGTGGCCACATTCAGGCTGTGGTCTCCCCTCCAGCTAACTGGCTGATGTATTGACAGGCCGAGCAGACAGACACTCACACACTGAGACTGGCTTTAAGAGAAATCAATGGAAAACACCAGGCAGGGACAGATGAATTGTTTCTCCCTTTTTTCTTTTTTCTTTTTTTTTACTAATTCACTTGGTGGGTGGGGGTCTCGGTCGCTCAATGATTTTCTCTTGTTTGTGTTTGCTTCTCTACATTTCATCTCTAAATCGGCAGTTATGGAGCACATGCTATAGTCCTATCAACCCTGCGTCTGGTCATTTATTTGCTTCTTTACACATACAATTTCTCTAGTTCTCTTCATGTCACTCCCTCTTGTCTGTCTTTTTGCTTCTTCCCCTCCATTTGTCCCTCTCTCCCCACCCATTTCTCTCCATCTGTTAATGCTGTTATGGCAAGTGAGTGGGTGTACAGATTGAAAGAGAACGTGAGGGGGGATGATTAGCCACTTGTTACGAGCTGGGTAGCAGAGAAGGGGCTGGATGGCGGCCGAGGAGAGGGAGGGTGAAGGGGGTAGCGTTGTTATGGCAATAAGATCGTCTTTGTGTTAGGTTTCCAAGGCAACTTCAGGCATACACTTGATACAGCCACCATAACGACCAGTCACATGACCAAAGGAGAGCGTTTCACACATTGCACAAACAAAAGCATGTATATGCTTACACGCATTTTTTTTTTATTATGTCCACCTGCTCTTGACAGACAAAACCGCATTTTGTTCGACGAATGGAGGTAATCCATGATTCAAATCAACGCCAACACTGGGACCGAACATGTGCTGATCAAGCCAATTTATTTCTGAATTCAGTTTAGAAGGGCCTCCGAATAACAACTCAATGAAGTTTATCCACTTTTCCTGACTTGTGTTTATTTAGACAAAAACGTGTAGCTAACGTGTTCAGGTGATTCACTAGTTTCACATTTGTAAAATGTTGAACCAAGTTAAGAATAGCCCCACAACCACTGTATACTCTGTAATGTAGTGTCCTAAACAATATAAAGAGTATGAAATGGCACAGATTAACTATGATTTATTACACCATTATTTTACACCTTTTCACACATCACATAACAAATCAGGACCTCCTGCTTTGTTTGGGTCTGTGTTGAGCTTAAATTCTGCATTTTTGCTGGTCTCTGTGCCTCTTTACGGCAGTGCCTGCAGTGATCTGACCCTGTTTATGAGTTTGACGTGGATCATAGCAAATCATTTTAGGCAGTTGGGAATGTGTCCTCCTGGTCGGTGGTTATGTTTCAGGTAATTTAGTTTTAGAGGGAAGGGGGATCGTGTTGAAGGAAACAAATTAGTGGAGTTAGGAGAGTAAATTAATGAAATGATCATTCACAGAAATCATGATAACACCTGTGGAAACCTCTTTAATGTGCCCCAGTGCTGTTGCATGTTTCATTCCATTTTTCACACATTGTACACTGGTTATGTATACTCTAGTTACTGCTTGTCATTTTCTAAATATGTATAAGGGATACATGTATTTGTTAAGACCATAGATGTGTAACAAATACATGTTCTGCTTTTTGAGATTAATTAATCAATCAGTGAGCACACTAAACCTCATTCTGCTTATCCTAAGCCCCCATTTTCTTCAAAAGATGTCAGACAATGATTGGACCGAGAGACTGGGAATGTTACGCAAAAGAGGTCCCCGCCCAGGCGCAAACCAGGACGTTGTCGGTGTCTTTACCCGTCGGTCTCCACAAGCCCCTTATTTTCTCCCCAGTTCTGAATTACCAGTCTCGTACTTAGATCTAACGACACTGTTTGCATTGTAGTGCATCAACCAATACTTGACTGGCTTTACCAGTCACTTTATCCCCCTGCCAGCAATAATTTAAGTCGCAGAAGGAGAAGCAGGAACTGAAAGATGTGAGAATGGATACATTAATGTCAAAGTAATCAATGTTCATGGGAAAGAATGTACGCTGTGGATTTTCAGCAGTGAAAGAGGAAGAGGGGTTTAATTTAGAGTGGGAGTCATGGGTAAGAATAAGCACCAGGGAATAGATAGCTGATGACTAATGAGTGGAAGGTTCAGTGATGTTAAAGGATATTACTGGATACTGTTTTAGCACAAATGACTGAAATTTCTGTCATACCCTTATTTATTGGTTTTTAGTTGTTTTTAAGTCAAGTCAAACTCAAGACATTTTGAGTGGTTGAAACTAGTCTGGCTCTTTCTTGTATTTGTTCTGTTCATACTCTAGTTTCTCTTTTCACGTGTGCCAGGGAGGTCAAAGGTCAGGGTTGGGCCCAAAGCTGTCATTTTGTAGCGGAGGCTCTAACTGAAAACGTTTGCCTTGCCATGAACATGTAAATCTATTGTTTCTTTACCAGACACAATAGTCTGGTGTTTAATATGCTGGCACTGCACAGCTTGGTTGGCAAGAGCATAGAGTACGAGATGACACACAGGAGGAGAGCTGTATAAAAATAGCTGACTTGATTGCTTTCTGGAAAGAAGCCTCAGTCAGGGCTGCAAGATAACGGCCGAAACAGTTGTCACGATTGTGTAGATCAATATTTACATCATGATTTTTTTGTCACAATTATTTTAGGGCACTGTGTCACTTTCCCTGGATTCCCTCCTGGAGGCTGCCTGTTTAGTTTAGGAAGTGCTTGAGATGATGATGATGAGCTAATTGTACACAAAAATGTATCAGGCAGAGGCAATACACCACAGTCTCTAGTTTTGTTTTGGTCCTCTGTAACAACCTCAAACTATCAACTTCAAAGGGACAGTGTATATCTGGAGGTTAAGGAGCTAAAGTAAGAAACCAGACTCTGATGCAAAACAGAAGATGGAGGCAGAGAAAGGAGTCATGAAACTTTGGGAGCAATACGAGGGAGGAAGGTTTATTGAGAATAGTGTTGAACTCATTGGATTGTGTTACTTCTGCTTGTGTATTGATTCAGGGTTGACACGTTAATGGGAAAAAGAAGCTGTGATCTTCTATATGCAGAGGAAAAATCACCCTGATGAGGAATCACATTTAAACGTTTGTTGGCGTTTTAACATGATGGGAAGTTGCTAATGGAAAAGAAACAGTTGCCTTGTGGTTGTAACAGGCAGAGGCATGTCTTGGTTCCACTGCCGCATTGTGGGCTTCAAACTCTGCAAGTACTTGTCTGAGGTTAAAGTAGAAAACAAGAGATAAAGGGAGAAAAAGAGTCAAAGAATTGACTCAGTTGCCACTCTATTTTGGCTCTGGCTCGTCTGCCAGTCTCGTTAGCAGGCAACCAAACATGGTTCGGAGATTGTTTTCGATCCTTAAAAATCAATTGAGTTGTTAAAATTAGAGATCTATAAGTTCTGTCTGGAAACTTGCCTTGCATATGCATTTTTACATGATGCTGATAGATGGACTGTTCGGAAATACGATGTCTAGAAAGAGAGCAGAGCCTTTGTGATTAGAGACAGTCGAGCCAACTAAAGGGGACTCATGCTAGCCATGTACTTTTTTGGATTATTTGCCAACAACTGACGAGCTCAAGTATGTTGTATACCTGCCATCAAAAATATTTTTACGTCATAAATTATTTCTTTTTACATTTTTCTGAATTTTTTTAATATAATTTCATTTAGGTGTTTATTTGTTTTCTCTATTGTATCATGTGCAGAGTTCTAAACTTTTTGTTAATTTAAAACTTACTCAATCACATAATAGAAAAGCTTTTTTCATCAATAAAAGGAAGTCTTGGCCCTGATATCCGCTGGCGACACCGGAACACCACTCATATAGCCACTTGAAGCAAATTAAGGAAAGTATTGCATATTATATCTTTTAAAAACCAACAAGAAAAACTCATTGTATCAATCTTATATCAACCGACCAATCTCCAGCGCTGAAAGAATTACAACTATCCAGTCTTGTGAGCAACCAAGAGATTACATGCCGCTCTTATGTTCAGAGCCATTTCGCAGCTTGTTTAATGGTCACACAGTTGTTGTTTTTTTGCAGAGATTTGTTGATAGTCCGACTGTGCTTTGGTCTTTAGGCGAAATCCATAAGGGTGATGTGTTGTCAAGCAGAATAAGAGAGCCGGTAAAGCAGATGCCAAATTTGGACGTGCGTTATGTATAGAGTTAAAATGCAGGAATCAATTTGAATGTATTTTTTTTTCTTTAAGTAAGACAGTGAAAAAAATTCCCTTGCAGCTGTAGTCGAGATCATCCTGTTGCTTGATCTGTGCTGAGTAATTCAAAGCGTGATCTCCGCAGAGAGCGGAGCGTTAAACTCCCCAGGTGACCAAGGGAAAGTTGTGTGTATGTGTGAGTTTCCCCCAGGCTCCCGTCTTCGCAGCCTAGATCTAATGGGCTCTGACAGGATGGTAATGAGATAGCCACGGACACCCGCTGTGTATGTTTGTGCGTGCGCATGTGCAACAGATTTTGGGGGGGGCAGTGAGCTATGACCGTGCTGGCTCGTAACAGCCCAGCAATAGAAAGCAGATGTTAAGGACCCTTAACCTCACACTCTTTGCGCATATATTAACCCTGTTACACACGTTTAAAAAATCAGGATACTTTTCTAGACGCACCCAAGGCCGGAATACTTAAACACCAAATGTATACAAACACCACGTTGACTGCGTAACCACACATACTGTACAAACACACTCCCATGTGTGCAGTTCCTCCCTCATGCGCACGGTTCTCGCTCTCTCATGACTTGCCACTTTATTATCCCTGATGCATATTCATATCCAGCAGTGTCCTTCCAGGCTGCCTTTAATCTGAATACTGTCGGTACAGCACTGAAAACGTGACCAGAAATTAAACTTGATTACAGCTCCTGTTTAGACATTTCAAGGAAGCATCCTCTGCCTTGCACAGGATGTTTATTTTCCTGTTTGGTTTGATGTTGTAAGGAACATTGGTTCAAGAAAGGTTATATGTCATTGCCTGGCAAAACTATACTTGGATGCTTTATCACAGAATGAGAGCTCCACCTTTTTTAAAGAACCATTTGTTGGTACGTGAAATGATTGCTGACGTAGACACATTAAAGCTATTGTATTAATTTGAATTAAGATTATGTATGTAACATATGTATAATGTGTTCTTTTACGTCCCTATCACCCTCGGTCATTTACAAACAAACTGCCCTTTTAAATCAACCAAAATGGGTGAGGCAGTTGTCTTGACCTTTACTCATCAAGCTCAGTTGGTTAAAGCCTGACAAAACAAAGTGAGGCCAAAACTAGCAATGGCATTGGCCTGGATAAGAAGCAGAAAATGAATAAAAGGAATACACATGAATTGGCTCAATGTTTGTGTATTGTAGCTAAAGCTCAACCATGTGATTGACTATGGTCTTTTGTCAGAAAATGTTTACAATTGCAGGGTCTAACCAGATGGAAGCACTAATAAAGCATACAGCAGGACAAATATATTAGTAATCCAGAGATCTACAGGGGGTCAGAGATTGGGATCAGCTCCTCAACAGCTTCCTGCTTAAGGAAACACTTCAATAGGGCAGGTACATGCTGTTTGGAGTCCTAGAACGTGTCATTTTAGAGCAGAGAGACATCAGATGTGCCGTCCTGGAGGCTCAGGCATGTTAATGACATTTATGCCTCCAAATATGTGCGTTGCAACAGCTTAAGGTTCGCTTGTCTCGTCAAAACATAACCAAACTGTGAATCTTTTTCTACATTTGTGTTAAACACAGACACAAGGATTAAATATAAAACAAAAATAATGATTTAGCGCCTCAATATTTTGGGAAAGAAATATGTTGCTGGTTCAGAATGATTAATTGATTTTGTTTAATGGTAGAGGTTCGGACATGGTGTAGCAGATACCAACATAACTGCCAATGCCTTTTTCATCCTTTCTTTCTCCTAATGCATTTCTCTCCTCCACAAACAGCTATGAGGCCTCTCCCATTAAGTTATGTGTTAATCTGGTCATATCTGTCTGGCTCCAGGCGATCATAGTGTCATTATTCCTGCTGAGTTTGATCATGATTTAGTTTTATTACTTTTTCACTTTGCAGTCATGAAAAACATGATGCTGCCATTTGTCAGAGTGTATCGTGCTGGAGGCTGTAGCCGCTTCTCACAGCCGCATTCATGTGTGCGAATAAAATATGCACTTTGCAATTCCTGAAAATACTTTTTTTCTTAATTTCTCTCTTAGCTCATGTTTTCTCGCCCAGTGATTGCACTCCGTCTCTGTTTAGTTTTTCTTCACATCTGCCTACATCTTTTAGCGTGCTTACTTTTTTATCTCCTCACCTCTTATTGCTTTTATCTGTTTGACTACCTGTATCTTTTCTCTCTGCAATGCTGACTGTTACTCGGACTCACTTTTTTTCTTTAAAAATAAATAAATAATGAAAATCTTCTTTTGCTAGAATTATTGTTAACACCATCTGTAGATAATAGCAATGTGGATTTCAAAGCAATCACAAAATCATATTAAATGTCAATATGTAGAAACAATAAGGTTAATTTCACCTTTTTGCTTCTCTCTTTCTCTCCATAGCTCCACCACCCAGCAGATTCAGCAGGAGAGTGTCAGGTAAGGAGTGTGTGTCTTCATGTGTGTCTGTGTGTGCTTACCAGCATAGCTGTGTATATGCATATGTTTGACGTCATGTCCCCAAAGTGTAATCCACACCAGGGACAACACTGCATACATCACTGCCAAGGTGGCTCAGTGTCTACGTTATTGTGCGTGTCATGCATGTTGAGGCCGAGCGGCAGACGCACTGATTTGTGTGTCTGTCGTTGATGTTTTTGATAATGACTGTATTCGCAAATGTCTTGGATTTAAAACACAGTGTTTGGAATCCCGTGTGACCGCGTTCTCTCTGGTTCTCTTTCGCCGTCTGTGGTCTTGTGTGTACGAGGTTTTTCTTTTTCTCACGCTTCTCCGTACCAGTCTGGTGTTTACACATGAGTAATTGAATGTCGTCAGTCGTCACAGAGCAATGCACTTTGATTATGCGCTGGGAGTGTCTGCTGATGTGTATCTTTACTTCTGTCCTACTGTCACTGTTGACCCTGCTGTCTATACCGTTGTGTAATGAAGGTTTGTGTCATAAAGGAGTACGTGGTGTTAATATTTACGCGTTATCAACTTGGTTGTATAATTTGTAAAGAGCTCCAAGTTTTACGATATGGTTAACAAAGTGGTTCGAAGTGTCTTTGTTGGCAGAAATGTTGTGTGGTACAAATACACCGTCTTTGTTTTGGTATAATTGTAAGACATACTGATCCTTTTTGAGCTACTAAGATACTGTGTAAATGTGGTGCTCATCATGTTTCCCAGAGATGTTACAGCAAAGGTCCCTTTTCAGTTTGCAAGTCGGAAAAAGTAGGTTTTGCAAGTGTTTGTTGTGTTTTGGTGTTTTGTCGCGACAACCCATTTAACTATTCCCTTTTATCACAAAAAACAGAATTTACATTGGTTTGTTTTTTTCCTTAAAATACGTAGCACGGGGTGACGCACTTAGCGAAAGCAGAGAGGTCCTCGCACATTGTAATGCAATCAAAGACAACACGTTTTGTAAATCAGATCATTGTGATTTACGTTGGCACTATCTGAGAAGTGTTTATTGAACAAGTCTGTAGTGGTACGATACTGGATTGTATTATGTTTTTAAGGCCTTTCTTTACTTTCAAACTGAGGTTTTAAAGAGCAACTTGACACTCTGCTGAGCAGCACGGTTTTATTGCCCTCTCCTTTTGAAAGGATCAAACCTGATTCGCTGCTCACCACGGCCAGCGTCACTCTTGTACAGCACCACAGCCAGTTGAGAGGGTACACCTCTGCCGGTTGTTTAGCTTCTCAATAAAGTAAAATAATAGTTAATGTAGCGCTAGTTATTGTATTACATTACATCATTCAGGTGTTTCTGTTTTTCTGGTCACTAAGTGACAGTAAACTTAAGTGCAACTAGAGAACTATTTTTAGTGTTATCTGTTGTATCAGAGGCAGAGTGAACTCTCAACCCAAACGGCACGTCTTTCAAAGACTGCTGTTTTTTACTTGATTCATTACAATCATTAAATCATTAAATCATTTGAACTACAGATTTTATCATAGGTTTATCTCTAATATCGCCTCAACTTAAGATCAAAGTTTAGTTAC
Organism: Clinocottus analis; assembly: GCF_023055335.1. Taxonomy (NCBI): domain Eukaryota; kingdom Metazoa; phylum Chordata; class Actinopteri; order Perciformes; family Cottidae; genus Clinocottus; species Clinocottus analis. The sequence continues at coordinate 12,104,200 of NW_027176153.1, forward strand.
TTATTACTCAGTCATCCCAAATGTATTTAGCAATAAGCATTTCCTTAGCCATTCAGTGTAGAGAAATGTGTATCCACAGAATAACTCTAAAGGCGTTTTATGAGTTGTAGAAAAGCAGTAAAACAATTTTTAGACGAGAGAGCTGATGTAAAAGCCGTTGCTACTCAAATAGCAGGCCGTAACAACCATGAACATCCCCTGGAAGTCATTCAAATTCATAGTTGCGTCCCAGTGGAAAATAAGAGACCCTGACCTGTTGTTAAACTTGTGATGTTGTGGCTTCAGAAAGTGATGTGTTTTTACAACCCTCATCCCAAATCACACAGAGTAATGCATTCTACATCCAGGCAGGAGGATGGCATCAACATTATTGGGAATCAGTGTTTTCTCACATAAGAAACACAAGGCCACAATCACAACTACAGTTTATTTTCTTTGGCCTAAAACAACAAGGTGCAAATGACAACTTGATTAAATATTTTTGATTTGATACAAGTGAACGTGTAAACAAAACATACACAGACTCACAAGAAGTGCATATATTGGCAGGTGTTTTGGTGTCCTCTCGGCCTGCCAGGGATAGATGGAGGTTTTGGCAGCTTGGGGGAAACAAAACACAGGATTCCTGCAACTTAAGCTAAGCATGATGGACCTGCCGGCACTGTCCGCTTTATTATATTTTTTAATGACATTCACAAAGCACACACACAGCTGATTATTTATGCTAACATCTGTGTCCTCATAAAAGCCTTGTGTTTTGTGGTTGGATCTTGTCCTTGGTTCAGATAATGTTCTCACGCTGAATTAACTGCATCACATTCTGGTTGGCGGAGCATAGAGGCTCAAATTTGAACAGCTTTTTCTTTGCTCCATTATATTTACCTGCTCGATCAAGCAGAACTAAAGGAGTTGACGTGTTGTGACTCTAGAGGCCACACTGCTCCGAACATGACTGGTATGAATGCTGGGAGATAAGACGTTACACTCATGCTTAACACACACGCACACACAGAATTCCAGGTGTTTTGTGCTAAATGTCATGCGGGAAGTGCAGTGTGTCACTACAGAGTTGGGAGATGCACGGATACATAGTGACAATCTGAAATGACCTTGTCAGTGTTTGTCAGCAAGTGTGGTGAAACATGTTGCTGTGCGTGTCATTTCCTCACTTCTGGTTTCCTCTGTGTCCTGCAGTACTGATGTACTCTCTTCCCTTGTCCTGGATGCCATCCCCTCATTTCGTGTTATACAATATATTTATGTGTCCGCCCGTGCAATCTGTCCAGATTCCATCAAAATATGATATGATTGACATTTTAAACTGCATCTCCATGCTTTTAAAGTTGTTTCGCGAGAATGATGGACATCTGCGTGTAATTTGCAGACATTGTATTTACTGCGGGACACAGCTTTAATGACACAAGTCACAGCACTGTGTACTACTTGTTCCATAACCACAAGTATAGTGGTAGTGTATGTTTGACAAGGTTATCACTACCTGAGTTACCTGTAACCTCTTGGCTTGCTTGGTGTTTTTTTATGATTTTTATCCTAGATTTTTCTCAAGGGTCAACATGTTCATGGAAAGCTTTTTAACTCGATTGTTTCTTCAGTCTAGTTTCAGTGTAATTAAACAGGACATGTCAGTGTAATGTGTAAATTGGATTCACATGTCCTCCCCCCAGTTTGTGCGGAGGCATTCAACCCAGACGACGAGGACGAGGACACGGAGCCCAGGGTGGTTCACCCAAAAACAGATTTACAGCGCTGCAGACTGCAAGAGTCCTGCCGAGACATCCTACTGTTTAAAACACTAGAACAGGTAACACACACAGGAAGAGACATGTAATCACACTAACGCATTACTAGTGCACAGCTTTAATGACTGCTTGTGTCATGTATGACAATATCTGCAATTTTTTTTTAAGGTTTCTCCGCTCATTTATTCAGACTTTCTCTTTTTAGTCACCTGAAAGATACTTAAATATAAAAGTGACATCAACACATTTATTAGCCTTCTACTGAGTGACCAGTGAAATATTTACACCTAGTTGATAATATATATATACTATACAATTGTAGTGCCGTAACCCTGCTTTTGATATATACAGTGTGTGTGGATGGATGGATTTAATGCAATGCCTGCTCCATCCTACAATATACACTTTGAAGTCTTCTTTTGGCCACTGATTTAATAGACTATATTAGGTGCTTCATATACTTTGGCCGATTGGCTGCAAGGAAAATGTCATTGTTTAATAAAAGCAGTATTAATAGCAGACGTGTTGCATTGGATCTACTTACAAAGTGCAGGGGTTTCCCTCCTGGTCAACGTCACATTACTCTCCTCAAGAACCACAGTTAATAGCATCTGCTCTTAGGGCAGGTCAGATGATAAATCTTTACAAAAACAATTTAGTAATAGATATTAATACAGTTCACTAAATGAACCGTAGAGAAAAGAGACATGGCCCAGTACAATCTCCACTGCTCATCTTATTGCCTGGAAACTTAAAGTCATAGAAGACCATGTTACCATATTACTATAATCTTGTTGTGTGCTTGTTTTTTTTTTACAAAACCACTGGGCTTAAACCCTACTATATTTGGGCATGGATTTCTGGCCTGTTTTGCAAAAAGCAATTCCAAAAACCATATGTCTGATTTGTCCCTGTTTGTTTTGGCTTCAATCAATTTGATATTTTTAAAACCTATTTCTGTTTCCATTGTGAACGATGTGGCATCTACTCTGATAAATCTGTCATTAGGCAGTTAAATCCCAGTGACAACTTACTTAAATATAAAAGTGACAACAATATTTTACTGACATTGCAAATCTTGGTAAAACATGTGCATGACATGAAGAAGTTGTCCCCTCTTCTTTTTCTCGTGTACTTTCCCTTCGGGCATAATTAACTTTTATCTCGCTCCGGAGCAGCACTCGCATGAGCTATAGGCCATTTTGAGCTGCTAGCTGAACTCCAGACACACACTTCCACTGTTGCTCCTTCTTTCCTTGTGTCATTTGTGTATGATGTCCTTCCCCTTTACCTCCATCCAGGAGCAGTTCTCGGAGGTGCTGGACGCCATGTTTGAGTTACGGGTTCAGCCCCTCGAGCACGTCATCGACCAGGGCGACGATGGGGACAATTTCTACGTCATAGAGAGGTAGGAGGCCGACACTTGTGTTGTGTCAATTTAATCATTCAAGCATTGCCTGTTTGTCTTCACAAGGTTGGGTGACAGTTACTGCAAAAACGGCAGGTGAAGGAGAGGATGATGCTTGTGTGCGTTTTGTGTGTTTGACGTATCTTTATTTGTTACACTAAAAGACTAGCCAAAAAAGGACCACTTGTATTACGTAAAACATAAATTATACACAGAGAGAAGTAAAAATAACAGACACCATCATTTGTAGCCTAAAGTAATACCATACTTATAAATCTTACGGTGTTAAAAAAAAATGTTTTCTAAAACCTTTTAATTTCAATGCAATAAATGATCATGTGGACCACTTGCTTATCTGCAACATTCTGCTGGTTTTTACAGTTTGCTTTGTGTCAAAGCTCCAGCGTTTATGATCATGATGGTGTGCCCATGTATACAGTACCTATGAAGGCGGTGTGTACTTTCCCTGCCGTGTTGCTAATGTAAACTGTTGCTGTGTACTCGGGCCTTTTACAGGACAGGTTTTGTAGCCAGGGCTGGAATACAATGTTTAGTTGCAGGAAAATTTAAATGTGTCTGTCTGTCTGTCTGTAATAATAAAAAAGGGATGAAAACATTATAGATTTGAATGTTAAAATTATGGTATTTAGATAATGGAGCCAGCTTAGAAAAGCCTCACTAATCATCTCTAAGACTTCACTGAGAGGAATTAACATGTCTTTGTTCACCAGCTACAGTCACGTACATTACTTTGCTCATCCTATTAACTTTTTTTTCTCCTAGAAAAGGACCTCAAGAGGGCCGTTTTTAATCTGTGTTGGCTGGTCAATGTTTATCCCACCCTGGCCTCCTTTCATTCCTGGCATGGCACATATCAGTTCAGCACAATGGTTTAGTTCCACTTGTTGTGCGCTATCATTCAATCTGCACACACGCTCTCCAACAGCTTGCTCCCTGTACACGAGCTATCCGGTGACCTTTAGGAACAGCGCGCCTGCCTGGTCATATACTATCCAGGGATTTTCCCTGGCCTGTAAAGCGTAGGTGGTAGCTAATGTCACCAGCAGGGTGTGGTGTGAGCATGGACACACACAGAGACCAGAAAGAAAAGCAGGAAGGAAAACAGGACAGAGTAACACATCGTTTTAAATGGTTCCTTTTTGTATTATGGAATTTAAACATACTTGTACACCTCCGCAGCATTTCTCTAAACGTATCGCAATCAACTTAAACAGACTAGGCTGTCAGACGGCTCAGAAAGGATACCTCCTAACGATGTAATGAGGCTGAAAAGGAGATTGAAAGTATACCTGTCATCTAGCTGTCTTGTGTGCTGCCTTGTGGTCAGCGTCACCCTTCACGAACCATGTTCATGTTCAATCATGTTCTGAAAGTGGAAATCACTCAGATTTGTTGTATTAATATTTACAGCCGTCACACAGACTTTGTCTCTTTTCAATAAAGGATTTCAAACAGTGTCTTAACTGTGCTCAGGTAGCCGGCATCACAAGTGGTCATTGTCATCGTAATCCACTCAAACTAAATTAATGCTAATACACCAACGATGAGGGTTTTAGCCCCTCTACGCAGCAACTGGGAGGACAGGCTATCTTACAAAATGACTGGTTAATCCCGTTGAGCAACAACGCTGCAAATTACCTTCTCCAGGTTTAATCCTCATACACGGAGAGAGGGAGAGAGACGCTCTGCTGGAGTATTACCATCGATCAGAAACGTACACGACTGTGATGACATGCGTGTTGATGCTGTAAATGCAGATATAAAACAGTGTTCACTGCTCTCAGCCACACCTGTCACAATTGCAAACATATGAATCCACTGTAAAAGAAACGCGCACACAATTACACGCATGAGTGCACCGACAAAAACGCAGTCAACGATTAGCTCACCCTGTCTGCCAAACTAACACGGGGTCCTGCCCAGAGGCCACAGATAAGCTGTATTTAGATGACTATTTAAACCAGTCAGTAGATTGATAAACAAACACCGATCACTTCTTTTGGCAAAATCGCATGAATCAAAATCATTTGTTTATTTTTTTCTGTTTCATTTTGGATTTTTGTCTGTTTTGGATTCCCCATATGAATTTTATTTATTTTTTGGTTTGTCCTTATCTCTTTGCTTCTCTCCTCTCTATGTCTCCAGGGGGATTTACGACATAGTGGTAATGGGCGCAACGGTAGGTCAGTATAACAATAAGGGCAGCTTCGGGGAACTGGCACTCATGTACAACACGCCACGCGCCGCCACTATTGTCGCCACCGAGGAGGGGGCGCTATGGGGACTGGTAAGAACAACATGCATGTGGACAGCATTTGTACATTGAGATCCGATGTGACACTTGATGACTGTAAAATACTGTTATAATGCCCCAATGTAAAACACACGCTATGTCTAATTAGACTGCCTAAATACCTGTATTTTTGTACTATTATTTGTAAATCATACATATTCCAATTTGCTAACGAGATGAATTTGTGATATTTCCATCAGTGACCTTTTTGTGACTAAAAATCTCTGTTTGGAATAGTTTTAAATGGGAGTTGTCTCTTGAGGATTGCATTGTGAGCAAGTTGGCTACAGTTACCAGCTACAGCTCATTGAGGCGTGATGCTCAGACACCTTAAGAATGGTGTCCTGTTATCTGAATGGAGTCTGGTTCTGATCTGATGGTTTGTGCTGCTGCAGCGCCTCCTGGTGGCCGAGCACGGGAGGACCGTCAGTGCTCACACTGTCGAGAATCTCTTGCCTTTTTAGGAGGTGTTTGTTTACTCATGTTTGTTTTCCGTAGGATCGTGCCACATTTCGTAGACTCATTGTGAAGAACAACGCAAAGAAGAGAAAGATGTACGAGACTTTCATCGAGTCCGTGCCCTTACTCAAATCCCTGGAGGTGAGTTTCGTGGTTGTTGGCTCGTTGGAAAGAAATCTTCTCAGTGGCTCCAGTTGTTTTTGTCTCTCCCTCCTCCTTCACAGGATCTTTTTCAGAGTCCCACTACACAGTATTTGTTAATTCAATTGCATCACATGTGAAGCCAGATATCTAGCTAATAGCGAAATACCAGCCTGTTTATGAAGGGAGTTTTGTTCTACACTTGATAACATTTAGTTCGGATGATGGCTGTATAATGTTCTTTCTTTGGCACACATGACCGTTCCACAACACTGTGGTTGATGATAACTATCCCAAACTCTACATAACCCAGAAGTAGAGTGGACGGTTCAGACGAGCAAGAGCACAGGTGATGAGGAAGCCATTGAGGGTGGATAGTCTGAAGAGGAGATTACATGGCTACTCTCTGCCCGCATAGTCAACAAAACACTTCTCTGTTTTTTACGTTTATCTTATTATTTTTCTCCCCTCAACCTTCCTGTCTTCCCTTGTATTTTTTTTTTGCTGCAGGCAAACGAGAGGATGAAGATTGTGGATGTTTTAGGATCGAAGCAGTTCCCAGATGGTGAGCGCATCATCACACAGGTATGACATTGGGAAAAAAAAACTGATATGATTTTATACGGAAATGAAATGTTTAAGATTTCAACATACAAATATATGTATTTACACCCTTCTTTCTTTCTATTCAGGGAGACAAGGCTGAATGCTTCTATATAGTAGAATCTGGGGAGGTCAAGATCATGATGAAGAGTAAAGTAAGCTGCTCCACATCTTCATTTCTCTATTTCACCACCCCCAATGCAATGTGATTTAAGTTTTTGCCGCTCGGGTGAATTTATTTCACTGTGTATCCCTCAATTACTTTTCTCTCAAATACATGTCCCTCTACCGGTTCTACTGTACATATTTCCAGCAGCTGTAAATAATTGGTTTTGAAAAGAAAAGAAAAAAAGGAAGAAAAGATCCAGCCACTCTTAGGCTGATAAATATTCTACAATGATTTCCGTGTGGAGCATTCTGACACCCCACACTCTCCAGTAGTGACCACCCAAGTACAGAAGTGTGTCCTAGTTTTGCCTGGCAACAGCGGGAATGAGAAGGGCCTGCGCAGCTGCAGAGTGTCTCGCTTGTTGGGAGGTTAGGGGGGAGAAAAAGAGAAAGAGGTGCTCAGTGGTTCCTAACCTTTAATCCTCTCTTCTCTTCCCTGCAGACGAAGGCAGACCATGCAGACAATGCGGAGGTGGAGTTAACGCGCTGTAGCAGGGGTCAGTACTTTGGGGAGCTGGCCTTGGTCACTAACAAGCCCCGGGCCGCCTCAGCCTACGCAGTGGGCAGTGTCAAGTGTGTGGGTAAGACAAAATACACTCCTACACACTTGTTTAACACATTTGTCAGCATCCTTGCTAATACTGCTAAAAAACAACAGTGCAGTCAGATGTGTGTTTTTAAAGTAACTTCGTTTCGATGTTAGATTTCCATCAATGGGGGGAACGCATCGCCTTCATCTAAAAAACACTTCATGGGATTATAATTGAATGACATTTCAGTTTATATGCATTATTCAAACCACTCAACCTTCCAACAATGTCTGTTGTATTCATGTCTTGCTAATAGCACTGTTCCAAGCAGTTTATATGAGATATCAAGTGGCATTTTAGTTTTTGATGAATTCCCGTCTGTCGTCACCTTGTATTTTTTTGTTGATTGAAGGCTGTTCAGTAATTGTCCAGTCCTTTAAAGTGGAAGCACTACTTCAGGCTCTCCAGTGGATGAGCAGCTCTTCACTTTTGAAAATACACACAGGATTTTTTTTTTTTTTTACACAACAGCTGTTAAGCTGAGTTTCTCTGTCAGCTCTATTCCCTACGTCGTGAAATGGGAATCAGAGAATCAGAACTAGTTTATTATCAGTAACGTTGAACATACAAGGAATTTGACTCGATGATAGGGTGCATAACCATAAACCTAAGCATAGTGTGTGTGTGTGTGTGTGTGTGTGTGTGTGTGTGTGTGTGTGTGTATATATAAACAATAAATCTGCCACAGGTTTTTTTTTTCCACAGTAGATGTGTCAGTCATCTCCCTTTATTTGCTCCCCTAGTTTCTCCCCACGTTCTTCCTGTCAATACACTCACCATCCTGTCTTGTCATTCACCGTACCTTCTGTACTAACAGGCTGCCATCCAACAGTTACTCAGATATAATGTATACCGTCAATTGTACTTCTATCGTGTCCCCTGATCTGTTACAGATGTAGAAGATGTGCAAGACTTCAAGGGTTCTCTGAGCTCCTGTGAGACATTAAAGATGGGACCAGCAATGTGTCTCTACCTGTATCTGACACATTCAAACCATCTGCTTTATTAATGTTTGACGATTTGACCTCAAAAGACACCTGAGTTCAGATCTCTTTTTTGGTGTACTGTCCAGTGGATGCTCTGTAAGGACTTGACTGTGTTCTGGCAACTAAGATGACTTCCACACAGATGCACCTGATGCTCTCTTTCTCCCTCTTCTTCTTTCTCTCTCTCTGCACAGTAATAGACATTCAAGCATTTGAGCGCCTCCTGGGTTCCTGTAAGGAGATCATGAAGAGGAACATCGCCCACTATGAGGAGCAGCTGGTGGCCCTGTTCGGCTCCAGCATGGACCTGAGAGACTGAGCCTCCCACGCCACCCTCTGTGCCTTCTATTACACACAACACGCATACACGTCACACACACACCGACATATGTCTTCTCTCATATCATACCATGACTATACAGACTCATAATAAGCTTTAAATGGAGTGTACAAACAAATGAGGAGTTGTTCTTGGCTCACTTGCAAGTACATTCAAACCACACAGTATGAACACCCACACACACACACACACACCGTACATTGAGACCTAGATAGGCACTGAGAGACGGCCACTTCACTTAGTCTGCTCATCCTCATGCACATACTAGTTCAACACACTCATTAATAGATACACACACACACTCACACACACACACACACACACACAGCAAACTAAAGGCTACACACCTCATTGCTTGAGTCAGCTTCAACCTCTCAGAAGGAATGGCCTTGCTACAGGTAACTCAGTGTAAGGACATACAAATACACACCCATCTTCATCTGTGCAGGCTTTGTATTCACATGAGCTTACACCCAACTTAAAGTTGTCCCAACAAGCCTCAGCAAAGGACACATTAACACACACAAACACGTACACACAGGTGCAGATACACATATGCTCACAAACATATAGGCAACCACACTTGCAAAAACGGACACATTGTGGTAAAATGGAGACGAAAAACTTTTAAAATCTCTGAAAAGGAAAAATTAATCAAAATGCAAAAAAAGAGAGAAGTTTAACAAAGACAAATACGTTTTAGAAATGTTTTATGAAGTTGAAAAAAAAAACAAAAAAAAAAAACAGAAGCTTTGATAAAATATTATTTAAATAAAAAAAGTGTTTCCTCTTTGGGAGGCCGGGGTGCAGAACTTTGTGAGCGCACTCCATTTCTTCCTCTACTGTTGTTGATTGAGTTGAGTTAGTGCTGGTGATTATTGCAGTACCACAGAAGAAGCAGTGAAAACAATAAAAACCCTATGTTTTCTGGGCCATTGTTATTCTATCATTGATGCCACACTTCATTGTATTGAATTAATTATTAATGTATTGTTATTATATATTCGTTTATTATTTTTTGTTTTACTTTGACCAATTATTTTCAAATTCACCATCTCTGACAAAATGTAAAAACACAAAAAAAATTCTAATAAAAAACGTTAGTCCTTATTTCTCCTTGATTATCCTTGAATGAGTTGTCCTGGATAAAAAAATGGAAAAAAAAGTAAATAAAGCAAACATTTTGTTAAGTGTTGCGTCTTTGTCGAATTTCTACTGAAACTTGAATGTGGTAACTGTTATTTTGAGGATTCAGCCATGTATTTAACACATGTAAACGGACAACATGACAGACCTTGTAACTCAACAGTCCTACAGTAAATAGTGTTAAGCACATTTCTCAAGGCCATTTTTACAAGATTTTCCAGCTGTTGGCTTGAGCACCAGTCATAATTTCTGTCAATGTCAGAATCAGAACCATTTATTCGCCAGGTATGTTTACACAAACAAGGATTTTTTTCCTTGGCGGAAGGTGCATAACATTAGATGAGACAATCAAAAACAGTACAATATATATTAAAGTATAAGATACAGTGTATGTATGTTATCACCCAGCTACAGATGTGAATCACTGTTGAATAGCAGGAGGTTTGAACTTCAACAGAAGTCTGATAATTAGTGTGTAACGCCTAACCTCAAAATATGATCATTGTGGGTTATTATAGTAATATTAGAAATCACACTCCCATCCGCAAGGTGGTGTACGTGACCTCTTAGACCAGTAACAGGACCGGCGTCGTTTTCCTCCTGTGAGAAGGCGGCGTTCACTCGCGATGAGAAACTGACCGGGGAGCGGACACCACTGGCGGCTATCTGCTGTTGTCTGGCGGTGCAAGAAGGTTAAAACCGACCACAGATCAGATGTCAGTTAAACGAGCACTAAGGGGCTGAGGAGCGCCGAGTCGCCGACGACGAGCCCGCGAGACTAAAAATGTAGGTAACGTTACTAAGTGGAGAGAAACAAACACAAATGCAGAGTTCAGTCGCTGGTGAACAGTAAACTCAGTTTCTTCTGATATCTAACAAATGTCACTGCATGTGAGGCCAACAGTGAGCTAATGAGCTAGCTAGCATGCAGCACTGACTTCCACCGTCACGTTGTGGTCTTTCCTTACATGGAAGTGGACAGAAGTGTCTCCAGGCAGACTACTCTCTGGGTACATTGTATCTTTAACGCAAAGTGGGGAAAAGTAGCGCAAATCTTAAGGTGTAACTAAACTCTTAACGTCCCCAATTCGTTCAGACATCACCAATTACAATATCACCCATCAGAAACATTCTTGAACGAAAGGCATGTTCAAAACGCAGGGGCGTGGTCGCCGTGTTCCCACAATGCATAGCGCGCCCGTTGCAGTTTTATACTTAACCTTTTACACGTCTATTTCATTCAAACCGTTGCGATTTGGTTACTAGACGATATAAACTCTCTGTCTTGTGTTCTTGCACGACTTAATTGTTATTTAAAGCTAAACTTTCATTTATGAAACGTAATAGAGAGAGGTGTGAAGGGGAAAGGCATCCGGCACTTACTCATTTTCGAAGTACACTCAAGTTTCTCTTCAGAGCGCATAAATCTTTCGCCTTTTACTAAAGATTTCCGTGGAGTGGAACACTATGAGTATTATCTAATTTTTAGATTGCCCTGCTTTATTGCGGGGCTTCCTAATTTGTTCTAAAGGAAATCAATTTTATCAAATAGTAGTAATGTAATACTGATGGATTACTATAAGTATTTGTAGTTATTCTGAAGGGGTCAGTGTATTGATAGATATTATCGGAATATAATAACAATGTGGAATAAAACATCCTTCACGATTTGTCAGAAGGTCACCTTGGAGCTACTTGTTGGCATAACAAAGCTACCTGGACAGGACACGCAACAAGTTATATTGGAAAAAACATCACACAGATTCAACTTTATTGTCATCGCACAAGTACTGTAACAACAAAATGTAGTTTGCATCTGTCCAGAGTGCAAAACTGATGCAGTTTATAAGGATGCTCTTGATGGTGGAGCGGTAGAAATTCACCAGTATCGGAGGAGACATGTGCATCTTAGGTGGGGGAGGGGAATGGCGTTGTAGGCCTCAGTCACGTTGGTGTAAACATGGTCCAGGGTCTTGTCTCCTCATGTTAATGAAATTTGGGGAGTACAGATTCTGTTTAGTCTGTAGTTTGCTAGTCGCTCAGGAGTTCTTAAGTGCAGCTCAAAGGCTCTGTAGCCATGCTGACATGTCACAGTAGGAAGAGCACAGGTGTCCTAAAATTGACAATGGTAGACTGACGATTAAAGGCAACCGAGCCATTGATAATGTGATTAGTAACACCTGAGCTCTCCCCACTGTGACATGTGTGCTATGATAAAAGACTTCTCATCTTTTATCAAGTTGAAGATCAACTGTCAGTTTCCTGTTGCATCCGTTCAACATCCTTTTTTTAGTGAATGTGGCGAGAATGTGCAATCGCAGTAGTCGGCTGTAACAAGTTCGGAGCTGTTTCACAGGCATTTGGCTTCAGCTTTTCTCTCCTGGTGAGTCAGTATTTTTCAATTGTTGATGGGTTTTTACTCAGTTTTTATTCCTGCAATATGAAAAAATGAATCCTAGGCAACATTTTATATTTGTATTCTTTTTTTTCTTCGAGGATTTACAGACAAAAAAATATAGAGAAACTCCTCGGTGATTCTTCACCGATAAAACTGCTTCTTGGGAATGTTTTTTATGTAATAAAACGAAGAATATAAGCGCCAACAGGACAAGGATTTACCTAAATAATTTGCAAACATAAGCAGCAGAAACGCTCAGCTTTCCGCCCACAGTTACACACCTGCATCAGTCAAAGCTACTGTAATGCAACATGTGTCGATCATAGAGTTACTGCAAAAAAATTAAATGCAAAAGTTTCCTTTTTTTCCTAAATCAGGCTCCATGTCTTGCAATTACAGATGTGGACAGCAAAGCTGCAGCTGTGCAGCCAGTTATGGTACGAGTCAGAGGACGGCTGACTACAGTCTACATAAGGGTTGATTGGCATATAAGCGCTAAACAACAGATCTGTGATCATCAATGTGATCCGTCATCAAATAATTCTGCTGAGGCTGAATTTTAACACACACGACGTGTTTAGAGTCGCACAAAAAATAGTCTGTTTAAGTGTAACTTTATCTTGACAACTGTGGTTAAAAGCAGAGGGAAGCTGTAGGTTGACATTAATGAGTAAACACACACACACACTCCACACACACACACTCAGCTCAACTTCCCTTTCTCCGTGTCGGCTGCACTTTGGCTCAGCTCAGTGTTTGTTCGCTCAAAGGACACTTTTAATGCTCACTGTGTATGATAAATGCCTCCAAGATGCCAAAATGTTTATTGATGATGCACCAAGTGTCAATGCTCAGGTCACTCGATCAAGTCCTCTGTAAGTCATGGTTGGTAGATGACAACCACGTTTTGCTGAAGTGATTATAATGATCATTTAAGTCGATTTTTATTTTTTAAACGGGAAAGGCCAAAAATCTATGGGTTCTTAGTCTGAAACAACGTTAGACTGCATACCTGTTGGGTTTTGAGAGCAAGCAATACAAACATGTACATTTATTAAATGAATCATCAGATTATTCGGTAATGAAATGAATAGTTGCAGCTCCCCTTTCGAGCTCAGCTGGTGTGAAGGTGGGTTCGATGGTCGAAGGCCGCTCTGTAATCTATGCAGATCTCACTCCTGAACACGACCCTCCATCTGTCTCCACCAGCGTCTACGAGCAGAGACAGAGGACAGTGGAGGTCGCGGTGGGAACAGGGAGCATAGACGGAGATTAGGGGGAGATCAACACTCTAGTTTTTACCCTCATGTGTGTGTCTCCTCTTACAGCAGAGCTAAAGACTATTACACACGTGATGCACGAGTGCTGCTGTCAAGACAGACCATGAAGGTCGGGTTCATCGGTCGTCTCTATCACAGAAACAATGTCTTGAGTGTCCATGTCGTGTTTTTCACGAGCAGGAAAGCACATCTTTGCTCAATCCAACCTCCTCCAGACCTCTTCCTGGTTTAGAGTGTGACTGGACTAACAGAGTTGAGGACCCGCATGTTCACAACTAATTCTAACCTCGAGATGTGACACTCGCCCGTAGGAGTTGAACGCAGACTGACTTTAGTTCCACCCTGATCGCCACAGGTCACCAGCGTCGACCGACGGCGAGCCGCGACCCGTCTCAACGTCAGTCCGACGTGGTGAGAGAGTCTGTGAGCTCCCCATGGCGGATGAGGAAGTTCAAGACTTGGAACCAGGACCAGAGAAGATCCACGCGGTCCCGATCCACCGGCGTCCGGACCTGCTGGCTCGCTGCGCTGACCTGGTGAACTCGGAGTGGCAGAGGAGCCAGGCCGCCCGGGTCCACTCCCTCCAGAAGTCCTGTCCGGACTTCCCCGTCTGCCTGGTTCTCCTGCGGGGCCGCGGGGAGACGGAGCGGCTGCTCGGCCACGCCCGGCTCTCCCGGGTCGTGGGTCGCGGCAGCAGCCTGTTCGTGGAGTCGGTGGTGGTGTCCGACGCGGAGCGAGGGAAGGGCTACGGCCGGACCCTGATGGAGGAGGCCGAGCGCTACGCCCGGCGCGGAGGGTTCACGCGGCTGTGCCTGACGACCCACGATAAGCAGCACTTCTACTCCCACCTCGGCTACGCGCTGTCGGTGCCGGTGCAGAGCGCGGGCGCCATGGCGGCATTTGTTCCCATGGAGATGCTTTTGAGGATCTCCCGAATTCACAGTGAAGATGAAGAAGAAGAAGAGGCCAACACACAAACACAGACCAGGATTAATGCTCAAGTACCACAAGGGGGTGCTTGTGTTGTGGGGTCACCTCCACCTTCTGGTTTACATCCTCCTCCTCCACCACTTCCTTCCATTCCTCCTCTTCCTCCTCCTCCCTCCATCCCTCCTACTCCACCCCCTCCTCCTCAGTCTGCAGGGCAGCTTGTAGTTCAGACTCTGACTGAAACTCCCTACAGAGACGCAAGAGGAGTCCCTATCTATTGGATGCACAAAGACATTTGACGAAGACACGGCCGGACGTGCGTGTATGCGTGCGCGTTGGCGTGCGTGTATGCGCGTGGGCGTGTCTCACCACGACGAGAACACGCGTGCAAATACATTCAGCACATCCAGTGAGATGAGTGAACCTAAAGCCTCCAGCTCACATGCACTGAGAATTTACTTTTTTCGTAAATAAGGAAGCAGTAACACTTTTATAAATGAACAATATTTTCATATTGGTAGATACTGGATTTCTCAGTGAGGGGAGGAGTACATGTAGTTTAAATAATTCACAACTGAAATGAACTGTTTTATCTAAAGGGAGTCTTTTGAAAGAGCTGGGATTGGGACACAGATTGCTTTTGGGTGGATGTACAGGTTAAGTATGAAAGCTCAGTAAAGGTCATTTAGAAGAAAAAAAATACATATTTTGGCTCATCCGAACAACCGAACCAAAGCATTACATTTGCCCTTTGAGCACGTATAAAAAGAGGCGAGAAATAAATTGAATGAAAATTAAAACTGATCTTATAAAGCTTTTCAATCATGAAAGATTCTGTGAATAAAGAGTTTTAAATAAAAAAACATTCATTTGCCTTTGTTTTTCCATGTATTACACCTGTTGGGATTTTAATATTAAAATAAACATTTAAAACAGTCGTGTTCATTGGGCCAGGATGTCCCTCATCAATAAATCTCCCTCCCCATTTCTCCCCTGTCAGGAAGGACAGGACGCGTGAGTGGGTGAGCAGCCATGGTTTTGTCTCTCCCCTTCCTCCCCCTCCTCCTCCTCTTCCTCCCTCTCTCCTGCACCTCTCTGTCACCCTCCTCCCCACATGGAGTCGTCCTTCCCCACGCCCCTCCCGTCCTGAAGGACTGGCCCTTCGTTGTGGTGTGGAACATGCCCACGGCCCGGTGCCACAAGCGCTACAACGTCCATCTGGACCTGGGCCGCTTTGATATTGAGGAGAACCGACAGCAGCGCTTCCAGGGGCAGGTGAACCCAAACAACAAGCTAAACGAGGCTGAGAGCTTTGTAGCGCTGCAGAGTTTTTTAAGCCATTTTTGAAAATGATTATAGGGGACATACAAAAACACATTATGAGTGCTTGCGTACCTACATTTGGGTATCTGGAGTTTACACAAACTTGTGAAATAAAACACCCCGGTGTGTTTCTTGTGGGCTGCTTCGTTTAGAAAAACGTGATTCAATAAGCTGTTTAGATTTGGCTCCCCTCGGCACACAGAGTCATTAGATAACACCGCCTCCATCTGAGTACCTCCACCCAAGGCTTGAGAACTACCTTTGCGAAGGTGAGCCATATTTTTCTCACGAGCCAGTCAGGAAGCTTTTTTGGGAGGGAGCCGTGGAGAGACAGGCGCTCAAATGGAGGGTGTCAGACAGGTCAGGTATAATCAGACAGTTTGAAAAGAAACGTATAGCATCTAAACATGATCTAGCAGAAACTCAAACTATGAGTACAAACCTGAGAAATGAGCATACGCTCTCTTTTTAAACTTCCAGAAAATGACCATCTTCTACCGGGACCACCTGGGGAAGTATCCCTACCTCTCACGAGACGGCAGGATGGTAAATGGGGGGATCCCGCAGCTCAGCGACCTCTCTGCCCACCTCTCTCTCGCAATGGCGCAGATGTCCGGTTTGCTGCAGCCAAACTTCACCGGCGTCGCCGTCATTGACTGGGAAGAGTGGCGGCCGTTGTGGGAGAGTAACTTTGGCACCAAGACGGAGTACCGGAGGCAGTCCAAGCTGCTGGTGAGACGGGAGAGGCCGGGTTTGTCAGAGAGGGCCACGGCGGCGATGGCAAGACAACAGTTTGAGGAGGGTGCTCGAAAGTTCATGGAGGAGACGCTGGAGTCGGCAGTCAGCAGTCACCCCGAGGGATTCTGGGGGTTTTATGGTTTTCCTGAATGCTTTAATAAGCAGAAGAGAAAGACAGGTAGGACAAACACCGAGCCGCATGGTTGATGGGTCCTGACCTCCATTGCATCTACATATCTATTTTAAGTTTTGATCAAAAGTTACCACATATAATACATGTTTTTTTCAATTCCTAAACAAAGTTTAAGTGTTTTATAACTGCTGATAAAAACACTGAACCTGTGTCTTCTCTTCTGTCACGTGTGGTCAGATAAAAGCTACACCGGACGCTGCCAACGGGGGACCAAAGAACAAAATGGCCACCTGTCCTGGCTCTGGCGTCAGTCCACTGCGCTCTTTCCCAGCGTCTACCTGCCGCAAAGGCTGGCAGGATCCACGGATGCAGCGCTGATGATCAGGTACAGGAAGCTTGGAAAAAAAAAACATGAAGAAATGTTCACCTGCATCAAAGCGCTTAAAACAGCCTCAACCTCCATGTCCACCAAATGCTCTGCACGGGGGAGTTAAAGGAGCTTCTGATGGACTTCAATCATTCAGTCACAATCATTCAATCATTCACTCAGATACAGACTGCTGGAGGCGATGAGGGTGGCGTCCCTTTGGCACCATGGCAACAACACCAGACATGCCACGCCTGTCCTTCCCTATGCCCGGCTAGCGTTCACGCACTCTCTCACTTTTCTTAACAAGGTTGGATTCGATGTAACTTTTAACATTATGCACACTCACGCACACATACATATCAACTGCTGTGTGTGTGTGTGTGTGCAGACAGACCTGGTGCACACATTGGGGGAGAGTGCGGCCCTTGGAGCCGCTGGCGTGGTGCTGTGGGGAGAGCTGAAATTTGCCAAATCCAAGGTCAGTATTGTTTAAGGAATGGTGTGTGTGTGTGTGTGTGTGTGTGTGTGTGTGTGTGTGTGTGTGTGTGTGTGTGTGTGTGTGACCCTCTCCACTTCTCCCACTGCCCAGCATCAGTGCGGCCTCCTCAGGGACTACATACACACTGTCCTGGGCCCTTTCGTCCAATCACTGAGGTCCGACACGAAGAGCTGCAGCCTCCAACTTTGCCACGGCAATGGCCGCTGTGCCAGACGACGCCCCAGCTCGAGTCACATGGTCACCTCAAGTCCATCCGCGACCTCTGACTCTGGCTCGTCCAACGGCAAACATCTTCACACCCACTTCATGTGTCGGTGCTACCCGGGCTGGACCGGGCAAGAATGTCAAGAGGAAGATTAGAGGACGCAAACAGACAAGAGAGCGCATGACCTAAACGTTTCTATCCAGGTGCAAGGTCACTAATGTAAAGTTGTAATGTAAAAATCAATTAAAACAACTTTTTTATTTGTGAATGGTGTTTAATTTGCATACTCTAAAAAATGGGTGAATTTCACACAAAAAAACCTCATACAAAAATATGCGTGGAAATTGGATTTTAATTATTTTTTGTGTGTGTTTTATTACACGTTACTTTCTCAGTGATGCACAATGTCTGACAGAGAGCACAAACTAGAAACAGCTTTGTGTGACACAACGGCAACACTTCAAAGTTACTCATTAATATGAGCGATGATATACTGGATGTTTGCTAAATACTTGTGTATCATTTCATGTAATGTTATGAGATATGTTCCTTTTCATTCAGTTACCGGCGCAGGAGAGAGTGGAAATGTTTTTCAGGAACCTAGAATGGTTTCATCAGTTCCCAGTTTGAAACACAGATAACATTCAGGACAAATCAATTGAAAACCACTGTTGTCTGAGCATGGCATGTCCCTCCTCTCACGCTCTCATGGCTGTCAGGTTGTGTCTCAGTGCCTGCAGTTCCTGGATCAGCAGTGACAGCTGTGTGGCTGCAGCCTCTTTCTCCTTCACTGCCTCAGTCAGCGTCCGGACGGCGCCGCCCTGCTGGACTGGAGGCAGAAAGACAAACTGTCACGATAGAAAATAGTCAGGAAATATCAAGGGGAACAAAATGAAAACGAATGAATATGGTGTCTCACCCAAAAAGTAGAAGATGAGTAACACTGTCAGCAGAAGCAGCGTGATGACGGCACAGCCCATGGCATAGGCATGTGATGAACTGGGAGTGAACATATCCTGTAGACGACTCTGCCATTTGCTGCCGATCGGACGGCCTCTTTGATTGACAGTTGTCATGTCACTTGTGTAGAGATTCCCATTGGAGGAGGGGGAGTAAGCAGGACGAGGAGGCCTCGTCCCTGAAATCATCGAGAAATAGGTCAATGTCATCGGGTTTGTACTTTTGTAGCTGTTTTTAAGTGTGCGTTGACCTTCTCGGCGGTCTTTTTAGTGTGTGTGTGTGTGTGTGTGTGTGTGTGTGTGTGTGTACCTTTGTAGCTGTCTTCAGTTTGTGTGTGTACCTTTTGTGGCCGTGTTCAGGGTGCTGTGTTTGTGGTGTGTACCTTTTGTGGTTGCTCCAGGTGTGTGTGTACTTTTGTGACTGAATTGGAGGGAGGGGGTACCTTTGTGGCTGCATTTAGGACTTGCGTTTACCTTTGTGGAGTTCGGGGTGTGTTCGGTGGAGATCGTTGATAGAATCCACAGAATGGAGCTCGATCTCGGTGAGATCTCGGTCGCTGACCCGGTAGAACTGCGGGGTAGTCTGAGAGGACGGAGGCCTCGACATATCGCCTCCTCTTGACGAATGGACCGATGGCTCGACTGCCAGAAGGTTCAAGATGGCGCTCCACTAGTCAGCAACTTCTTTCCAGGGATTATATCTGCGGGCTATTTAGTCTTCCTAAAGTGTGCCATTCAGCTTTCCACAGTATAAGCTTCCAAAGGCCATGAGAGGCAACACCTTAAAAAAAGAAAGCAAAACATCCACTAAGATGGCGCATGAGGGAATTCTTTATTGGCTTATGACTTTGTTGGGATAGTGGAGTATTGGAATATCAGCCATACAAAATAACATTATTTTGATGTTAGTGCTATTTTTAATGTGTTGCCTTTGTGTCTAAATCCTAAACACATGCAGCAGCTACTGCAGATGCTCTTTGTCGGCATTTACTTCCACTACATAAGAATACCATGGGTTGGTTCTGAAAGTGAAAGAAAAAAGAGGGAGAGAATTAAAGGTTATTCTGTCAAAAATAGAGCAGTGGGTTGGCATAGAAGGACGTATCATGTGAGAGGAAAACAGAGCAGATCAACATGGTTTCTATTTGAAGACAAAACAAACATTTGAATAGTAACTCTATCCGACCTATTAATGGAGCTGGTGATCAAACCCATAGAGGCACAATATTGCTGGAATTTCACTCAAGGACCAAAAGACAACAACTATCTGAATAAATGAGGGGATGATTAACTGCCTGACTACCTGCTGCGCTCAAGACACCGTCCAACCAGATCAGTTTTTTGGGATAAGACAGGTCTAAAGAATACTCCATCCACTTACCGTCTGTAACCACAAAATAAGAGCTGTGTCAGGTTTAATTTTCTGCTTGTTTGTTCCTGTCAATCGGTCGTTCTTCTTGTCACCAAGTCTACTCACACTCAGACACCCGTTGACCAAAACCTGTGTTTTTACCCAGAGAAGCAGCGATGAAATACATTGAATATCCACACAAGTTATCCAGGAGCCGCACAGTGACAAAAGTAATCCAAATGAACTCAAACAAAGTGTTTCCAGTAGAGTCCTAGATGTGTGAAGGCGAAAGGGAAACTCATGAGTTTGTAGAGCCACCCCCTCCTCGTAAGTATGTTTGGTTGTGTCCATGTTCTGATTTAGCTGCCCTGCTAAAGAGGTAGAGCGAGCTCGAGACATGTAGAGAGAGAGAGAGTCTTCTCAACCCTGTTACCCCCCCTCCTAACATGCTCACACACACGCCCAACCCGGCTGGGCCTCCAGGCCTAAAATAGCAGCAGGAATGGGGGTAATTTTAGTTTCTCCGGCCAAAGGATGACTCAGTCATCTGGATGGAGAGCATGCTGGGGTACAAAGAGATAAATACACACATACATGCGCGCACACGCACACACACAAATATCATTGGGTCGACAGGTAGGACATGTGGGCAATTTCATCAGACCAAAAGAAAAACTTGACCGATGAGATACAATTTTAATTTCCGTAGGATGTAAATAAGAAAATAACGATTGAAATATGTACAATAAGCAGAATGGAGACTTATGATCTGATAAATCTGCTTTAATATTAAACATGAATGCTGTTGACGTACATAAAAGGGTGTAAAGTATGTACAGAACAACATGGAGAGAGAAAAAAATATGTAAAAAAGTAACATATGTGGGAGGACCTTGTTTCTGTTTATAACTCACTTTTCAATGTACAGCACAAATGTGTGCATTTTTTAATAGAGTAAATTAGCAATTTTGTTTTAAAAAAAAAAAGAAAGAAAAAAGAAACCCGTACTTTATTAATCCCCTTGGGGAAATCTTTTTTTGTTGCATTTAACCAATCCCTGAGTAAGAGGCAGTGGGCTGCCCTGTGAGGCGCCCAGGGAGCAACCAGTGGTTAGATGCCATCAGTGTCTAATTTAATATAGATTATATACAATTCCGTATAAGAATTTACACTCATTTACACATATTTAGTAAATAACTCTTTTTCTGTTATCCGTGGTCAAACTGCATTATGTTTTGATGAGGGGAATTACGCCTAAAACCATATCATTACTTATGTATTATCTTAGTTGTTTAATACGATGAGGCAACTTCGACCTCCTGCAGGTCAGACCCACCAACTACACATCCCACAAGGCTTTGCTCCTTCCTCCGCTTCGCGTGTTTTTGCCAGAACACGAGCAGCAGGAGTCCGGAGAGTTCCGTGCAACAAGCGCAAAGTGCGACCCGTCAGAGACTGTGAGACTTCAGCGGGACTCGGGAGGCGCGATGTGGGCTCGGTTGCTGCTCGGCGTCGGGGGCTCGGGGCTCGGGCTGCGGGCTTCCAGGGACGGTTTGCTGCGGGTGTCCGGTGCTGGTTGTGCGGGGAGGAGGCAGGCTTCAAGCGGAGACGTAAGTGCACCGCGACGGGTCGCTGCACGGCGACACGCGCCCTAACTTCTGAACAAGTTGCTCGCGCATCTCTTTGGACAAAGCAGCTTTAGGCGCATGTGTTCTGACTGGACGAAGATGAAATCAAATATGACTCGTTTTGGACACTGTGGTGGAAGGTGCTACTGCTGCCTGCCTCGTCTGACCGTATACAGGTTGGGAAATAGTAAAGTTTATATATATATATATATATATATATATATATATATATATATATATATATATATATATATATATATATATATATATATATATATATGATGTGAAATCAAAAGGTTTGTGGAGTCGACGATGAAGCCGTCACATGATTTGAACGTCACTCTAGAAAAGCGTCCCTTTTTTCGTGTTACTGCATTACTATCATGACATCAGTGTGTCACAGCAGCAGTTATTTCATGCATGTAATGTACATCTGTCCCAGCAGACCGCCTCCCTGCCTCTGTCTGCTCCACTTCACAGGGATGCACAACATTTCTTTTATTAAAACCACGAGTGACTGAGCGCTGTCTCTGCTTCCTAAATGTGTGACCTGACCCACAACCATTCATTCAATAATGCTCAGTAATTTCCTTCAGACTGCACTGAGTGATGAGGTTATTCATTGTATATCCTTTTTATAAATCCTCATTCAGCATTGGTTTATCTTTTGAGTTATTGCACAAAGCAAAAGGGGGTGAAAAGACTAAAGTCCTACTCTTAACCAAGAGGCCAGCCGTAATCTACAGTTCATTAATTGTAGGTGTGTGTGTGTGTGTGTGTGTGTGCGTGCATGTGGGTGGGTGCGAGCATTACAACCACCTCCCCTTTGTTCATTCAAATTAACAGCTGACTTTGGACCTGAACAGTTGAGTCAAATATCAATTGACACACTCTTCCCCATAATGCACTTCTGCTGCTGCACTGATAAGCCCCCCACCCCACTGGCGGGTTCATAGGTCAGAAGTCAGGGCAGAAAGCACAGAGCACGAGGCGTAGCAACAACTGACCTGTCATGCTGCCGTTTGACGATGATATGCTCCCTCTTTGGAATGGGATGCAATTTGTTCCAGTGGTTGGATTGTTATTAGCTACTAAAAAAAACACGCAGCCAACTAAATACTATGTAACTGATTTATTTCTTCCATTTAGTATTATTCGTAATACATCATGTACACACTGCATTCCACACGCTTCTATTCTTCCGGTTCACTCCGTAATAGCGTCGCATTTCCCCCAGGCCGTCCCGAAGAAGACTCCGCTGTTTGACTTCCACAGGGACCAGGGGGGGAAGATGGTGGACTTTGCGGGCTGGAGCATGCCAGTCCAGTACAAAGACAGTCACATCGCCTCGCACATGCACACCAGAGAGCACTGCTCCATCTTTGACGTCAGTCACATGCTGCAGGTGAGATCAGCAACAAATGCATAAAGTACCAGCACTGAACCTATGGATAACGGATATATATATATATATATATATACATGCATACACATATAAACAAGCCATTATACATTATCGTTGTGGTAGAATACAACACTTTGTCTATTAGATTTGTTTTTGATCCACGAAGCAACACACCAGAAAAAGAAAAGATCCCATTGCTGTGTTTTAAATGTATCCTTTTTCTTTTTTTTTTCTTTTCTTCTGTTAGATCAAAGTCCACGGCAAAGACAGGGTGAAGTTCATGGAGTCTCTCGTAGTCGCAGATATCGCAGAACTCAAGGACAACCAAGTGAGATGAATGATTGTTTCATGTTCAACCGACAATAACAGATATGTTTTGTCCACTTATACAGACACAACCTTTTCCGTTGGTATGTCGGTGACCGTATATACGGATACATTAGCAGTGGTTTCCGACTCCCTGACACTGTACAGTGGGTGTTGCTTGCATCGCTAACACATTCACCCAGTCATCCCTCCCACCTACCAGGGTACGCTGTCCCTCTTCACCACAGAGAAAGGAGGAATTATTGATGACCTCATTGTGACAAAGACGGACCAGGGCTACCTCTACGTCGTCTCTAACGCTGGATGCGCCGACAAGGACTCGGCGCACATGAAGGTAAAAGCAGAGCGTGTGTGTGTAGACAGACGGACAGGTCGGGGCTGTGGTAGACTGATGGAACGTGTCTTTAACGTGTGTGCTCGTTGTGCCTACAGGTCAGACTAGCAGAGTTCAAAGCTGCGGGTTTGGATGTGGATCTGGAGTTCCTTGATGAGGCGTTGATCGCTCTGCAAGGTAAAACATTCTTCCTTACTTCATTCCTTTCCTCTGACCAATCAAAGAAGGAAGGGCCACATCTTTGTTATGAATAACTAACCAGCCATCAAACAGTTAGTGTTATTTTATCATATTCAGAAGAGCTGACTTTCTCAATGACGTTTCATATTACTGTCAGGAGGTGGCGCTAATTTGACATGCTAAGTTGACATGCTTATTATTAAGTCTGGGCCTTTATAACTGGACTTGATGATGTCACGATGACTCAATGGCCTTTAAGATATCTCTTTGCCTCTATCTTGATTTCTCTTTATTATCTCCTTAATTCCTCTCTTTTCCAGTTTTGTTTCATTATCTCAGTTACTTTCTTTGCCTCAGACCGATTCTTTTATTAATTGCTACTTAATTTTTCTGGCTATTTGACATTGTCTGTTTAGGACTTGCCCCATACTATAGCATATGCAGATATCTTATCAGTTGTGTGTTGTCAGGTCCATCCATGGCTCAGGTGCTCCAGGAGGGGCTAAAAGAGGACCTCACCAAGCTGACCTTCATGACCTCCACCTTGGCCTCTGTGTTTGGTATTCCTGGCTGCAGGGTCACTCGCTGTGGCTATACCGGAGAAGACGGGGTGGAGGTCAGCATCTCCCACTCTCTCTTTGCATCCTTTCTATACTCCTAAAATCTATATTTGTCTTACAGTGGCCATCGCTATAAAACGTCCACTCAGTGATTGCAGGTTGTGTCTATGCAAACGACCACTGAGTGACAATGTTTGATTGAATAAATGCAAACCGGAGGTATACCTGGACAGGGTTCATTCCTAAACCCTAAAGGAAACTTAAAGCAGTTGTTGATCACTTACGGCCGGTAATGAGGAATGAAGAGCCTTGAACCTGCAGTCGGGTTCCAGATTAATGGTTTACTTCATGGATTCATCTTTATGTTCTCCCTCCCCGTCGGCCCACTCTGCAGGGCCTGAAGATATCAGGATGATGTGGGTGGGTCACTCCATGTCTAACAGGGAATGTGGGAGTTTGCTTCTCTTTGTCTCATTTTTCACATAACTCCTCTTTCCTTCAGTGTTGAGACTCACTCTGTGTTTTTAGTCCATGACATACACTATGTCATTACTTGTACTTATCATCTGTTTAATATAAATATATAGTTCATGAAAAAAGGCCCTCACCGCCCCAACAGTGGACAAAATATTGATGCGTTAAAATGCAGTTTCCAGTTCAAACTCCATAGATGGAGACCCGTCTCTCTAATCTGTCTGTGTCTCTGTGTTCCAGATCTCCGTCCCTCAGTCCAGAGTGGTGGAGCTGACGGAGAAGCTGCTGACTAACGGGGAGGTGAAGCTAGCTGGTTTGGGCGCCAGGGACAGTCTACGGCTGGAGGCGGGGCTTTGTCTCTATGGAAATGACATTGATGAGACCACCACGCCTGTGGAGGGCTCCCTCGTCTGGACCATAGGTAAGGCTTCTGTGTATATTGCAATTGTTTTTCTTTCAGAAGGCTGTTTTAAAACACGTCACTCTTTGCAGCTTTATCTGGACTCTTATGTTAAGCAGACGGGTGGATGAGATGTCTCCTTTGTGTACTCACTCTGTTGTCTGCTTACGCGCAGGTAAGCGTCGGCGTCAGATGAAGGATTTCCCCGGCGCTGATGTCATTGTACCTCAGATCAAAGCCAAGACGGCCCGGAGGAGAGTCGGCCTGGTGTCTACCGGCCCCCCCGTCAGGCAACACACACCCATACTCAGCCCTGATGGAAAAGTCATAGGTCAGAACGCAAACACAGGGGAAGTGGTTTACATGAGCAACCTTATTTAAAGAGTGGCGCAACACCGGTGGATTAAAGTCACTGCTAGTAGCACACATGAAATAAAATGAACAGAGTTTTGTTAAAACCTTAAGTTAAGACTTGTTTTAAAATAACACACCGCACCATCACTGACACAAAAAAACAGTCAATATCAGCCACATTTTGTCAAATTTTTACATGCATTGTTGTTTGTTTTATGGTCCTGCCACTGGGGGTCGCAATTTCAAACTCCACATGTTCACACTCCACACAGTCGCTTTAATATTTCAAATTGAATTGGAAAATTCACTTTAGTTTGACATCATACAAAACAAACATAACATGTTTTTCACTTTTTTTCTCAATCAGCTTCATGGCCATGTGTGTCTACAGTCACATACATGGAATTTGACTCCGGTTTTACGTAGCTCTCATTATACATATATACATATTATATACTATAAACAAGTTAAATACAAAAAAGACATTAAAGACCGCTTGTATCCGGTTCGTCTTGGTGAACAAGGACCTGAGCCAGAAGGCGAAGATCTCCATTTACTGGTTGGTCACGAACTCTGTGTCGTGACCAAAAGAACGAGGTCGGCGATACAGTGTTGGGGGGCTCCTCCTGAAGTCCACTGTCATCTCTACAGTTTTGAGCTTGTTCAGCTCCAGAGGATCAGCTGTTCAACCTCGCGTCTGTACGCAGACTCATCACTGTTCCTTATGAGACTGATGACCGTTGTGTCATCTGCGAACTTTAGGAGTTTAACAGTCAGGTCTCCTGAGGTGCAGTCGTTGGTGTAGAGGGAGAAGAGCAGTGGGGAGAGCCCACATCCCTGGGGAGCGCCAAGGCTTATGGTCCGGGTGCTGGATGTGATTTCTTTCACAGCCTCACCTGCTGCTTCCTGTCTGTCAGGAAGTTTGTGATCCACTGACAGGTGGGGGCTGGCACGGTGAGCGGAGAGAGTTTGGATTGAAGTACCTCCGAGATGATCGTGTTGAAATCCGAGCTGAAGTTCACAAACGGGACCCTTGCATATGTCCCTGGGAAGTCGAGGTGTTGCAGCATATGGTCCCATATTGATTGCATCATCCACCGACCTGTTTGCACGGTAGGCAAACTGCAGGGGGTCCAGCAGGGGCCCTGTGAGGTCCTTCAGATGGGTCAACAGGCAGGAGGGAACACCCGTGCCTGATCTTCTATCTGTGAAAGAGCCAATTTACATCCTCTTCGCAGATCCCCAGAGTGGGCCGGTGGGGAGAGGTGAGAAGGAGGCAGAGAGTGGAGGTGGTTGTTTGATGGGGCACTTGGGCGGGGTGGAAGTGGGCTTTTCAAACCTGCAAACCTGTCGGTGATTGTCCTCAGTAGTGGTTGGTGGTCTGCTGTAGTTGGTGAGTACTTCCAGGCCTCTCCAAACTGACGAGAGGTTGTTGGCTGAAAACTTTTTTTCCCAGCTTTGCAGTGTAGCTCTTCTTATTTACCTTGATCTCCCTCGTCAGTGTGTTTGTGGCCTGGATGCACAGCATCCTTTCCCCACTTCTGTAGGCCTCCTCTTTAGCTTCCTCTCCTCTTTAGCCCGACGAAGCTGCCTGAGTTTTGCTTTATTTTGCATACATGAGCATGCATAAGACAAATTGTGATGTATATTGATATTGAGAAGGAAACAAAATGTGGTGAAGTGAATGAATGAGTGAAATAATGTAATGTAAGCAGACAAATATTGAATGAATTAACAAGTCTGTGTGGAGGGCCAACTTTCTACCAAACGTTTCGCTGTTTTTTTTATAGTATCTGAGGATGTGGCCAGAAAGGGATTCAGACAGAACCTTTCCAAATGTATAAACTTTTCTCTGCTGTTTTTATTTAGGTGAAGTGACCAGCGGCTGCCCGTCTCCCTGCCTAAAAAAGAATGTTGCCATGGGTTACGTGGATGCGGCATTCGCTAAAAACGGAACAGCCATCATGGTCGAGGTCAGGAAAAAAGCAGTGCCCGCCTCCGTCAGCAAGATGCCCTTCGTCCCCACCAACTACTATTTTGGATAGGAGGGCCACACACACACACACACACATTCACACTCACTACATACGTACATATCTCTGTCCCAAATTTACCCACGATGCCCCCTTTCGTTTACCTCCAGCAACATCAGCATGAAGACTGAACGTCTTCATTGACTAGTCCTCTGAGAGAAAATAATCCAAAAATGCTAAACTACTGTACGCTACAGTATTTGTGCTGGTCGGATGTGATCCGACACCTTCATTGTGTGGTACATTAAATGCAAAGTAGTTTTGCCTTTTAGGCAGTAAAGTTCAGTTCAACAGGGTAAACTGAATAACAATACCTCCCATGTAATAAAAAAGACTGCAGGACATTTCAAACAGCAGGGGGACGCTCTACGAACAGCTAGTATGCTCCATGTGTGGTTTCACATAGGGATGCATGCGCATGAAATTAATTACATGCAGTATTGTCGAGTCTGAGAATGTATGTATGATGTTATGGGCTTTGATGCTCTGTTAACACAATTTGTAGACCAATTTCATTTTTTAAATTTTTTTTTAATGATTTATAGAACAGAAATAGGCTGCGTGGATTCTGTTGAAGTAAATAGGTTTTGCTAATGAAACATGACATTGTTTACTTTCCTACCGCTGGACCAAAACTAAGAGATTCCAAATGGTTCTTTTGATGTCAAATCACTGCATGTCTGCATTTTGCCAAGGCCTTCAAATCCCAGAGCCAACTTTCTATTCATGTTGTTGTTTAGTCGTAAACAGTTCGATCAGCGGGAGGTCAAACGGGGTCAGCTTAAAAACCTTCCAACACAAAACTCATATCTGAAATGTCCCAATCTGTCAGTGGATTTGGTCATGAACCTTTATATCAGTGCTGAACCTAAATTAGAAGTTTACGCTACATGTGGCTATCTTAACTTGAAAATAATGTGAATTATGATTATGTGTGTTCTGTCAGGCACTTATTGAAATTTATTTTCATTATCTTATGTGGAGCAATGAATGCTTTACTTTGTTCAAAATAATAACAAACTTAATATAACAATAATACTACTGATTTATACATTTGTTTTTGTCATCTCTGTCTTTAAGGCGCACTTTTTGCGTCAATGTTGATTTTCATATTTAATTTAATTTTCATGTAAAAGCTTTGCATAACACGTTTATTTGAATTGAAAATGTCTTCTGTTTATTAAAGACACTTTAATTTACAATTTATTGTGATTTTATACGGAATTTGGACTCATTTGAGAATAAGAAACTTCTTCACATTACTGTGGCCAGTCAGCCTGGCAAAACAATGGCCCAGGGATATATATGCATGTGGGTCCCGAGTGTCTCAACATTTTTCAAATTGTGGCGTATATGGGTTTGGGTAGAGCAATGAACGCCCCAAAACACTCTGATTTCAGACTTAATGGCAGTGTTCTGATTTATACATATTTTTAATCTTATTTTGTAGTGTTGTCAATGGGGGGTGGATTTGGTAGTGTGTTTTGAGGACCCCCACCGCGCCACACTGTGTGTTTATTCCAGGGCCGTTGCAGTGACGCTACACCCGAGAGAAGATGTTCAGAGATGGCAAAAAAATAAATCTGCTTACTTTAGTGTAATTGAGACCTGTTGTGAATGTATGTGCAGTGGGACATTGGGTAGGTCAGTGTTTGCTTCTGGCCTCAGAAGTCTTGGTACCAAATTGTAAAGTTTAGGTTCAATATATCTCAAATTACCTCCACAGTATTTATTAACTTTTTTGTTTGTATTTATTCTACGTCTATCTCCATTTCATTAAGAGCACTTTAAGCTTTGTTTTTTTTGTATGAAGTCACATTGCTTTACACAAAAGTTAATATAATTTAAAAAATCTATCTCAAAGTGTTGTTTTATTTCAGTGAATTCAACGTTATTTTTCTCTAACATTTCAAAATTGACGTCTGATTTCTTCCCTATATTTACTATTTACCCATAATTCACTCAAATTTAATTAATCACGGAACAGAAACCAGAGCTTCGTGCATCACATCTATGGACTGGTTTCGACAACGGAAACGGGGGATGCTAGCAAACCCAAACTGGCAACCCGGGCTGCTGGTTGGCTTAGTAGTTACCGAGAGGAAGATGGTGGGCTTGATGACAGCAACACGCTCGAAACCCCGTTCCAAACACTTTGGAAATTACTCACTCTCGCAGCCGGGTATTAGATATAGACTACCGGGGGACAATCACAGGTAATACAGCGGGCAAACCGTTGAAGAGACTTTACTTTTTTCCGCCAAAAACTCCCTTATCCGGGACTGAAGAAAAACGGGGAGTTGCCAAACGTGCTCGGTGTTTGGCGCTCGTGAAGGACGTTGGCCGAAGTATCAACACAACGTGCGGGAGAGAGGGAGACTTGGTGAGCTTTAACGCGGCTGGCCAGACGAACCACGGAGAGCAGCCCCGGACCACCGCGCCGCCGCCACAGTTTGACTGGAAGCGAGCTAACTTTCTCGAGCTAACCGTCGGCTAGCCTTGTTGTGAACTGTGAATCAACATGCCACGGAAGAAAAAAGGGAAGCGTGGCTCCAGCAAGTCGGGTAAGAGCACCAGTAACATCCGTGCCGGTCTGTGGCTATACACCAGCACCTATGTAACCTAACGGCTGAATGTGGCAGTTGGTGAATGTACGCTGTTAATGTTGGCGGTATATTAGTAGTTTGGGATTTCTTGTCCTTCCCACGTGGCGGGATTAAAACCGCGATACGGACCCAGCGCGTGGCTCCTCTTAACTTCAGCTGGTTGATTTACACGGTTTTCCAGAATGCCATTAAAAAAAAAACAACCATGCGGTTAACAATGATGCTGCTAAAGCGCTGTGATCTGTCCGTGTTTGTGGCCACTCACTTTGAGTTTACATAACCTCATCTATCTTAGGTGCAGAAGAATGGAAAAGAAAGGTGTTTCGTTTACGCGTAACTGGTGATTTCTGCTCGCGACCGGGGCCCTGATTGGCTAAAGCCACACTCGCAGGGTTATGGTTAACCACACGTTTATTTTTAGCAACCATGTGCCACTTTGGAAGAGGTAATGTAACTTTGGAGAAACTTGTGTTGGAGAAGAGCAACATGTGCAACAACAACTAACAAGGGCCTTTCGGTGCTTTTATTTAAACACGATTCGGGTGCGTTTACGTGCAGCTCGGTCATCCCAGTTGCACGTTTTTCATGCGTTGTACAGTCGTGGTGCGGACACATGCATGTGTCTGTAATGGCGTTACAGCTATGGATGTATAAGGCGAACGGTTGCAGCCCCCTCACGTTGTATGGAGCGACGTCATCCGTGAGGCGCACACGTGCCAGCCTCGAAATAAACGCACACTGCACATACAGGGGTTTGAGAGATATAGATTTCGTCTAATGACAGTCCAAATTAAAAATAGAGGCACTGACTGAGATACGCAGTATTTTCACACCTATTTCAATTTTTATGATTTTCTATTCAAGGCTTCTGAGCTTGCAGTATTGTTTGTTATGCAACAGTATTTTGTAATGCAAAGTTCCAGGAGAGCAGTGCTCACTTCTGATGTTCTACTCCCTCACGGTCATTCATGCGTTTCACCTATCTCTCTATCCACCCATTCAACCATTCATTCATCCATGCACCCGTCTTTCGTTCTTGCTCCAATCCGTACACCCATTACCCATTCATCCCTTCGTCCATACGTCATCTCCAGGCTCTCTTCGTCAAGAGGTTCTTCAGCTGCAGCTGTCGACTAAAGCCTCACTGAAAGGTAACTCCTCGAGCTCCTGACCCCGTCTTTGTGTCTGACATAAGGCTTGTCCCGAAGCTCTTGACCCTCACTACAGTGCATGCTGTGAAACTCACCTGCCTCTCTCACGCTAAACCCACTGTGCTATTTATCCAGATGCACCTGAAAAGTTTCAACTCCCCTCTAATACATTACCTGACCAGGCTGCTTACTGTATTAATTGGCTGGTTGGCCGGCAGCATATTGGCAAAGTCACTTCATTGTTTGAGTTTCTTCAGTCATCATGCATGTCGTGCCTTAACGCAGTGAGTTGTCGCCCTACCCCACCATAACGTGTTTGATGGCTGGTTAAAACACAAACGGCACACGGTTGTAAAGAAAATGTACCTACATCGGACCTTCTCATCAAGCGGTTCACTTATAACTAGCTGCTATCACCTGGTCTTGCATCATCACCGTATACTTTGCCCGAGTCAGTGTGCACGCATCACACCATTGTGGTTGAAATCTTTTTTTCCGATTTCCACAAATCTCTACAGATAGCAAATTGGACAGAATCTGACGTTACATTTGCAAAGTTGTAGTTGGGCAACACCTTGTGGAGAGTTCACGGGTCAATTTAGTCTTCCAGCTTGTACTACAAGGCCATGGCCAAGGAACTCAAAGGACGCTAACAAACTCCAATGCACCCCTTTGGCTTGGACTTCTGATTTGTCCGTCAGCAGATTCTCTTGCTAGAGCACTGACAGCTGGTGCTGTTTGACTGATTGCTATGAAAGCAGAAAATGGCAAAGCAGAGACGACATGTGAGTCGTGGCAGGGAGCTCACACTTTTCATGGCCGTGCTGTGTGTGGGCAAGCTTGCGTAGGAAGGTGTGGAGCTGTGTGTTTGTGCAGCTTAAAGTAACCTGCTCTGTGGTCGTTGGGTCAAATAAGATGACTGGGAAATAAGTCACAGATACGGTGTGTTATCTCGTCTGTGAGCGGTAGCTATGTGAAAGAGAGAGGCTGCAGGAAAATTAATGTTACATAAGTAAGGCAGGGTGGTCAGGGCTGCATTCAGGGTTTATCTTTTAGAAAATGAAAAGCTGCATTTTTTACAAGGTCAGGCAGTTCAGAAGTGTAAGCTCACTAACTTGCACACCTGGTTTTACAACTCACTGTAATATACTAACGTCAATGACAAGGTACTTATTAATTACACCACAACCGTCACTGGTTGTCATTACAGTACAGTTTGGAATTGATTTAATTACCCAGCTATTATCTGGTGATCTCGTTTGTAAAACATTTTAAAATCAGCCGCAAACAAGTAAGATGTGAAGGGGTTAAAGCTACATTGTTCAATTCATTGAACTACTCCTGTCACAAGGACTTTATGAGACTTTTGAGGACCACTCCCACATTGTGACATTGAAGACCAGCATTTACATTATAATGTAAATATTATATTGTGTTTGATTGACATTGTGGTCGATTAGTGACACATTCATTTGGCATGTGGCTGAAATTAACTTCCACCATGGATGCTTCACTTAGGCAAAAACCAGTATAGCAAGTCGGACAACAGCTTTACAATTTGGTCTTCTTAGTTGACACATTTTTTTTTTTAGCTCAAGTATAGTCTGTCTTTCAGTTACTCATTTAGCTGCTTTTAAGTGCTTCTCTGGGCATAAGTGAGCACAGCTAGATTGAGCTGAATAAAATCAAACAAAAGGTTGCTAGTTGTCGTATTTATGTTATAGTTGGGAGTCTGCTCCTATTGTAAGTAGTCTGGTTATGTTTTTCACCAAAAAAGTAACGACAACTTCCATGTGGCATTGCTGCAACACATTGCTGCAACAGTAAAGGTGACCTTGACTGTCCTGGTTGACCTGAACATGAACACACAGTTGCAGTCTGACCATTCTGGATTGTACACACTGAATGAATGAATGAATAAGTGAATGGTCACTCTGGTCTCCAGTAATCCCACCCACAGTAGAAAATCCTGAGCCAGCAGGAACCTCAGGGTTAGCTTAGCTTAGCCTGCCTGGCTCGGACTCTGTGTAAAGAACTGACACACTCGCTCTACTTACACATAGGGTGGAACTGTATGGGAACAATAAAACACCAATTACCGCCTTGTGTCATTGTGCCCTGATCCTTAACATTGAGATAATCAGCCCCTGTTATATCGATAGTAAAACATGACGAGGCATTTTGGAGAGCAGATATAAAAATGACACAAGGAATAAAATATAATATGCTTAAATCATTCTCGTGTAACAGGGTGTTTTTTTTGTCTTGTCGTGCAAACTGCAGAGCTGTCGCTTCCCAAGATACAAGTCCTATTACAGTTTAAATATAGTATTGCTGGTATTTATATGCAGTAAGTTGGTGTAGTCGATTCTGAAGTTGTGAGAATCGGTCTTGTGTCGACACTTTAGTGTCTCGGTAGGTGGTTCCATGCTTTGTAGAAGAAGACTATCTCCTAAATGATGGCATTTTAGTGTTCGGTGTTTCTGCTATTTTGTCCTCTTCTGAGTATCCGCATCTCCCATATTGTCTCTCGCCTCACTATTTCCCCATCTGTCTTTTTTCTGTGCCTAGGTACTAGAAATGGGGTGAAGGGAGAGTCCGGTGCTAGCGATGAGGAGCTGACGTCTGATATTCTCAGCCACGGTAGCAGTGCCAGCGAGTGCACTTCTGTGCTGGAAGAGGGCTTAGGTTTGTACATAAATGCAGATAATATATGCTTATTTATTTTGTATGATGGCCGAAGGTACCGATTACATTCTCCAAAGAACATTGTTTTGTCTAAAACTCACATGACCCTAAACCGATGCATTAAAGCTGAATACAGTTCCTGTGTGTTGTCTTTCCTAACACAGGAGGGGAGCCAGTCGATGAGCAGACGGCCCAGGACGAAACAGAAGACAAACTAAAGCAGTGTATAGACAACCTGATGGATAAGAGGTGAGGTCATGTTTTCTTTTGTTTTCCCCCAGCCATTATAAATAGTATGAAATGGGAATACTCAGGAATGAACAGAAAGACATGCAAGGTCATGTGCAACACCAGACCGTAAGAGAAATTAACACAAACTCTGGTCTCCACTGTGTGTCTCGGTGTCCCTCAGCAGCAAGACGCGTCTCGCAGGTCTCGCGTCGTTGCGACAGGCCTTCTCCTCCCGAGTGCTATACGACTTCCTGACAGAGAGACGCCTCACCATCAGCGACTGCCTGGAAAGGAGCCTTAAAAAGGGTACGACCGAATAACCTGCTGGTGCATAAATCCTTTCATCCTCTTGTCTCCCACGTAACAGAAACGCCGTCAAAAACCACTGCAGTTAAACAAATAAAAAAACCTTCTTTTCCCCTCCAGGCAGCGCGGAGGAGCAGGCAGCCGCGGCCACAGTCTTCACCCTGCTCTGCATCCAGCTGGGAGGTGGAGACGAGGCGGAGGAGGGCTTCAAGATGCTTTGTCCCATCCTCACCGCAATTCTAATTGACAACACTGCCAGCATAGTAGCCCGCCAGAGTGTGAGTAATCACATCAACCTTCTTTGGTTATCATTATTTACAGAGGGTGAAGCCCAAAAAAAGGAAATGTAATGCTCCGTCAGCTCGGACATATACAGGCTATGTGTATCAAAAATGAGTTTAATGAATTGTGTGACAATAACGACAACAAGAAGATCAAAAAAATCTGGTTGAGCTCCTGGTTGATTTAGCGCAACTTCTGAAATGCATTTCTTCCACTCAGCTGACCACATGCTGACTTCCATTGTTGTACAAAAGTCAAGCGAGTCATAGTTCAGACATTCCGTTGTAAAGTGGACTGTCCACGACACGGCAGTTGATACCGCCCTTATCAACTGCTCTGTTCTAGACGGTGTTTATGGGAGGACCACTCCCACATTGTGACATTAACAGCATTGGGGGGAGAGTGAGCTGAAGCTGTTCACCAGCCTGATAGCCTGTGGGTAGAAACTGTTCATCAGTCTCGTGGTTCTGGACTTCAGACTCTTGTATCGTTTGCTTGATGATTTACCACTTTGGAGTTTTTCCTAAACAGACAACTTCAACAAACCGTAATAAATTTAGGGTTGACTTGGCCATTTAAGAAACAAATTGCATTAGGATTGTGGTAGTAACTGTATTGCAATGGTCATACGTGTTTTGATGTCACAAACTTTGCATCAGGGGATTTCCCTCTTCACACTCTCTATCCTTGATTAAATACTTGTCTGGTTATTTGACTATAATTGTATTCGTTCTCCATCAGTGTGCCAGATCTTTGGGGATGTGCTGTTACGTCTCCACCTCTGAGGGAGAGGTGAGAACAACTTGCTCTGAAGTCTGAATCCATCATGAATAATTGATGATAGTTTGACTGCTAGTGGTTCACAGGGTTTCTGTTAACCTGTTGTTGCCTACTTTATGTATAAACTATAACGTATCAGACAACAAAAGCCTTCTGAAAAATCCCAGACAAAATCTATGTGTCTACAGCTTTATTATCTGGGATAGCACAATTGCCACATTTATAAATAGTGTTGCTATACATCCACAGTTTGTCTCCTCATCCCTCATATGTTCTCTGTCTCCCCTCCCTCTGAACCTCTCCAGGACATGATCAAGTCGCTGGCCCTCCTGGAGAGCGTGTTCATGTCTTCCTACCCCAACAGAGAGGGAACGCTGCCAACACCCAAACCCGGCAGTCCCGCCCTGCACACCGCCGCCCTGCAGGCCTGGTCGCTGCTGGTCACCCTCTGTCCTGCGTCGAGGCTGACCGTGCTGCTGGACTTGTGAGTAGAACAAATTCAAATGGATGCATCCACACGGACTAAAGAGTAAAGTCATCCCTCACTTTGGTTCTGTTACGTTTCACGGGCAGGACATTTTGACGAATCCAGCAGTGATTCTCTCCCTCTCTTGCCCTGCCCGCAGTCACCTCCCCAAACTACAGGCGTGTCTGGAGAGCAGTGATGTCGACTACAGGATAGCGGTGGGAGAGACCATCGCCCTGTTGGTGGAGCTCAGACGAGATGTAGATGAGGTGAACACAGACACACACACAGAATTGAGTTCCTTTGTTTTATTTTACCATTAAACCCTTTTCTGTTTTTGTTTTTAAATTTGATCACAGTATCATATTTGTTTGACTATAAGGATGTCACTTGTGTGTAGGAATTTGCGGTGGACGACAGTGAAAGTATGTGTGAATGTCTGAAGAGTTTAGCCACAGACGGCAACAAGCATAGAGCCAAGAACGACCGGCGGAAGCAGCGCTCCGTCTTCAGAGATGTGCTTCATTACATCGAGGTTTGTGTCACAGCTGCATCGATGACATTTGTAATAAAAGATTTTATTTCTGTATCAATAAATTAGTTCTTGAACATGCATCTATTTTTAAATGTATTTTCACGTCGAGCACACGCGCCCTCGCTTTGGCGCTGGATGTTTTCTTTTTTTCTCCCGCAGAACGACGACTTCACCGAGGAGAAGATCCAGTTTGGAATGGAGAGCGTTTACATCGACAGCTGGATGAGGAGGAGAATCTACGATGCCTTCAAAGAGATCCTGGAGTCAGGAGTCAGACACCATCTGCAGGTTAGAAAACACTGCGGCTTCAATGTTTCCTCTAGGTTTACAGCTTCGTGGGGGGAGCGATGACGACACAGACCCTTAATGCAGTGGTTCTTAAACTTTTTCTGTAAATAACATCATTTTGTGACTCCCTCTGTGCTTTTATAGTGACAGAATAAAGGAAATTACAATAACTTTCAAGTAAACCAGGTTGCTCCATCAGACCAATTTCTTTTTAAATTGCAATCACTGAGAACGTTCTAACGTTCAAAAAATAACTAATATTTAGTTACTACTAAATAGCTCATTGTGGAAAACAATAAGCTAATACTTTTTTGACAGAATGAGTGAAGATATGTGAGCCTCAGGTTGCATCAGTATTAGTGGCTGCAGTGAGCTGTATTTGTAGAGGAAAGCAAAAGCTTTCCTCAACAAATATGAACTGGGTTGTAGATTTGATAAGGCCGCTTTCAGTTTATGCTCCATGTTCATCTGAGATCTGTTTTCTGTTTCGAGAGACGGAACAGCAGAAAAAAACCTGACGGAGACTTCTGGAGATTGACTTTTGGCAAAACACCAAGAATTGGCGAGTCGCTCATGCACAAGTTCAACCTGTTAACAGCGTAACTAAACATTTACCCGACAGTACAGGCATTTCTCCATGTGTTTATTAATGACTTATTTTTATGTCTGTGTAGTTTTATGTCCGTGTACTTTGGTACAAGACACGAGCACTTTGGTTCGTTTTACTTTCAGTTCAGAGAGCTGCTCCGCTGCTCTTTGCAGGAAAGCTACTGATGCCATCTTCAACCTGGGAGCGTTTAAAACGCAGATATAACTTAGTTGTCTACTTTTCACGCGACATATTTTTCGACGCTCTCTGTCCGCTGCTGTGCGGGTGCTCAGCGCTCACCTGTGTGCGCGCAAGTGTCTCTGCGCACGGGGGTGGAACTCGCGCAACCACGTAGAAACATACATGACAAGCTGTGTGTAGATCCGATCGATAAAATACGGCCGTTTAGTTTGTTTAATAATAGAACAAGGTGTAGATATGTTCTATAGGAAAGAGAACCGTAAATGACATTTTGTGATCTGGCGCTATAGAGGGGGGCGCCCCTATTATAATGGTAGGGGAAACACTGGGCTTCAGTGTACTCCGAAATAAATAGTTTGGTGTGTTCTCACAGGAGTAATGATTGTACATAATACTCTGGAAAGGAAATCCTAATTTAGGTCCTCGGTAGGCAAGATGACTTTTACACATTCATAGTTGATTTTCAAAGCTGTCAAGTTGATCCACTAATTATTTTCCCAACAATTGTGTTTTTAGTTGTTTTGACTGTTGAAGGTCTCGCCATCACATGAACACAAAATGAGCAAAATTAATAGTTTCACGTTACGGACATTATTGTCTCCAAAGCCATGTCTGTAATTTCA
Source organism: Clinocottus analis (assembly GCF_023055335.1). Taxonomy (NCBI): domain Eukaryota; kingdom Metazoa; phylum Chordata; class Actinopteri; order Perciformes; family Cottidae; genus Clinocottus; species Clinocottus analis. Next base: position 12,142,742 of record NW_027176153.1, read on the forward strand.
GTGTTTTTGTTTTGGTGCAGTTCAACTCACTCCTGAGAGACATCTTTGGCCTCGGCCCTCCCCTCATTCTGGATGCTACAACCAAAGGCAACAAGATCTCTAGATTTGAGAAGGTAATCGCCTCTCTTCTGCCCTTGGATCTCAAACTGCTCACTGGAACATAGGAACATATTCTTCAGTAGTGCATTTATTCTGCAATTCTTATTTAGCTGCACGTGCTGCCAAATTAAGAAAGGCATCCAGTGTGTTAGCAGTTTGAGAAGAAAAGCGTTGTGGCACTCATTGTCTAATCTTTTCCTTCGACAGCATCTTTTTAACTCTGCTGCCTTCAAGGCCAGGACTAAACAGAGGAACAAAGTCCGGGACAAACGGGCTGACGTCATGTGAAAGGCCGATGGAGTGAAGGGATGATGTGGAAAGAACTCCTTGGGCTCTAGTGTGATGGATGCAAAATGATGCCTTCGACACTTCAGCTGTTCGACATAAAGACTCAACAAACTCTTAACAGGGCTTTTCTCTCGTTCTCTTCACTTGTAAACTAATTCTCCAGATTCAAGATGGCCGACATTTATATTTTTAGCTCCCACTGTCGAAGGCAATTTTACTATTCGTCCTCGCAGACATTCTTTTTTCACCCATCCATTTTTATTTATTTTTCAATTGTCATATTCACCTTTTTAAATCCTCAGAATAATATCAACTGTAATTCAATGCTAAACTTTTTTTTTTATAATAATAATAATAATGTGTCAGATTGAAACAACTTCATTACATAGGAGTAAAAGACATTTTATCTCCAGGTATCAAAAAGGTTCTTTTAATACTTTTATCTATAGAAATACAGAGAAAGGGAAGTATTATGTAGACTCAAACATGTTGAGGCTTTATGGTGCATTTGAGATCAGAGGAAGCGTCCATGTTACGGTCACTGAAACCGTCCATGGTGCTGATGCGCTCATCTCTGATACTCAGTTTACTGCTGCCTGGTGGCTTGATGGGGTCATGCAAATATTTTTTTTAAATTCTTATTCTTGACTTCAGCTTCCACATAAAGCTGCACTTTGTGGACATAATCAGTCCTGGGAAATCCCTGAAGTTTAATGTTCAAGCATCAACTTCTGTGACGGAGAAAAAAGACAAAAACGGCCGCATTGAATATTCTGGAAATCATCTTTTCCTCTGTCGGCTAAATATACCTCATTGTGTTCTCAGCCATCCTCTTTACACCCAGTGAGGCTACTTTCAACTGCCCAACCAGAAACTGACTTAAAGAAAATGTGTGTGGTTTTTGCATGAGTGTTTTAAATTAATTTTAGTTTTAAATAAATAAAACACAAACAAAATATGCCTAACTTTAAAAAAAAAAAAAAAAAGTTAAGGTGTCATATTCTGATTGCTATTTCTTTTTTTTTAAGGAGGAAAAATACATTTTTAACAGTTTCTGGTGGATAATTGTAACTTATTATAAAATCAATACTGTGCGATTTTTAAGAAACTTTAAAACTGCTAAGAACTGTTTACAGACACAATAATGGGATACCATTGATGAGAAGAATTTATTATGTTTTTAACATGTATATTTTTGGCTCACACCATGTGCATGTATTGCAGAAGGACTACATAGAGATTTATGGTAAGACGTGTACTTGATCTTTTCTCTGATGAGCAGTACATGCATCCAGACCGCTAACCAGAGCTGGTTTTGTTTGTAATGGTGGTCAGGTGTTTTCGGTGTTTTTATTACATTAAAACAGTTGCCTGGGGACCTTTAGTAGCTTGGTGAAAACCTCTCACCAGCTTTCACAGTTCCTATTGTTGAACCGGGTTTGACCCCCCTGGATGAAGTCCAAGATCAGGCCTTCATGTTACAGCTTCACCAAACTTCACTCTTCTGTGGTTCTGGTGTTGTGGCACACAGAAAGAAGATGGATCAAATGAAATAAAGACTATTTAAGCATGTTTCTTGTGTCTTTTGTAATTATAGAAATGTAGTTCTTTAAAGAGATGTAATTTTATCCGTTCAGGAAACAATTCAATTCCACTGATCCTGTGTTTAAACTTCCTGAAAGTCTCTCCAGCTGTTAGAGCTGAATGATGGCTGATCCAATTAAGACACTGAGAATTTACCCAGTCATTTTAACCCAAGCGACCTCGAAATATATAATACTTGTGATTCATTATATATGTGTTTTTGTTGCATCATAATCACTGTAAGTTTCTCAAAGTAGTCATTCGTAAAGTGAACATTAATTTGATGTTTGATGGTCTTGGAATTAGTGATTGAGTTTTTCACTGACTACTTACATTGAAAAGGCAGTGAGTGACCAGCAATTCCAATGCATATTGGGTATGTTTTATTCGGTCAATCATTTAATTGCAATAAGTAAAGCTACAATAAAAAGTATAGGTATATTATTATAAATTCTTCAGTAATATAAATATTTACAATAAAAATCAAGAATGGCCATCTTTGTGATGGTGCGCTGCCCTCTTGCGCTCATCTTTCTCTACTACACCCCTCGAAACGGAGCCAAAGTGGTATCGTCCACCCGGGAATTCAACATGGAGGCTGTGGCAGGGGAACCATCGTTGAATCAGGTCCAGGAGAGGCGATATAGTGTCGTATAATAATAAAACATTAATAAATGCAACAGCAGTCAACCGAGCCACGCGACTATTTGAACCCCTTTATTAGCAGTTGCTAATTAGCAGTTGCTAATAAACGGTTTGACGCTTCTGTCCGAGCCGCTCGTGTTGCGCGTGCAAGTGTAAAGGGTTGGTGCTTTTAGTGTGAGCTCTGCGCACGCGCGCGGCAGCGGACGCAGATGGACCCAGAGCGAGTCACCGGGGTGTACGGAGAGGTCAGCAGTCTCCCTGTGCCGGTTTCCGCCCACGTGAGGGAGGAGGGGCAGCTCTCAGAGATCCGGACGTACACCGTGACTGCAGGTGACCGCCTCTCTCTCTTTCTCTGTCCCGGCCCCTCTTTTTCCCTTTTATTTCATTAAAGGAGCTTTATTGGCATTGTACCACACGTCAATATTGCATAAACGAGTGTGAAAGACAACAAAAAAAAACATAGAGAGAGGTTTAACAGTACAACATCACGATGACAAGTATGAATATAAATTAGTCAAGTTTTTCTTCAACAGAACATTTTTGGTTTTGCTTTCCTGTGAGCTGTAAATACATATAACTAATATATATATATATAAAAGATACGTACTATGTACAGTACAATGGTGTATGTGCAGTCGGCTATGGCTATAGCTGTAAGAATCTATTTCACCGTTTACTTTAAATCCTCATTTATCCCTGTCAGACCTGCTCGTTGGCAGACGAGGCATTGGGATGATTCCACTCTTTTTTGAGTCCTAACCAGTCAGGCAACAGCGCATTCCAACATTAGTGACAGAAAGGGCAGACTGGAGATGGCCTGAAAATACTTTTTGCAAGCATCCTCAAGTTATTCCAGAGACGCAATGAACACGTGTCTCCTGGAAGACATTTCAAAGTTAAACAATAAGCCAATTTGTTTCCGTGTTCACATTCAGAGTGGAGTCAGAGCGACCTGGTCAGAGGCTCCAGGCTTCGCTACTCGCAGCAGTGGACTCTGATCACAGACGGCAACGACCACAAGAGCATCAGGACGGTCCTTCCACCAGGACCCTGTGTGCCTGTGTCTGGGGAGTGAGTACACACACACACACACACACACACACACACACACACACACACACACACACACACACACACACACACACAATTTGAACCCTACAATCCATAGAGATTGTACTAAGTTATTGTTATTGGCATTTATTGACTAAAAATGCAAATTTATTTGCAAATTTTAATTTAATTATCATTACATGTTGCTGCTGGTTGAATATAAGATCTGAGTAGCATTACAGATGAAAATGTTGTCATATTTGTCATTGATGACAAAAGTACTGCACATACTTCTGCATTTACTGTTTAAATTGATTACATTTTTTTTTTTAAATCACCATTCATTCTTCCAGACAGACCATCTGCAATTTAAAAACAAGATACAATTTTTAAAATGGTTTCAGTAAATATTATATAAATGGCAAAATACCAGCTGGCCATTTTGGGGTTGAATAGCAACTAAATAGCAGTTTAAAATCCCGTCTTCGCTCTCACCTCTCACCTCGCTGCAGGCGTGTGGAAGCGTGACTTCACCATGTAGTTACAGCTGCAACAACGTTTTGAACGTTTTAACCAGAGCGTACAGTGAAACAATGCTTTTCGTCCTGGTGTTGCGTTCGGCTTCCAGCATTTATTTCCCCTCTGCCCTTCAGGGTGCTGAGTGGACTCTCGCCCATTCAAGGCCTGCGGGCCGTTGTCAGGCAAACAAATGGCCACCAGCTGCTCGAGGTGAGAACAGCAGGCCTCAGTGTGCTCTGTGAGATCCCTGCTGCAGCATTCTGACAGACCGCTGTGGTTGTTTTGGTTGTTGCCGTTCAGATATGGGACCGCCACGGCCTCAGGAAATGCCTCAACCTGACTGCGCTCAACAAACACGGCAGAGTGTACGATGACGGTGAGACGGACGTTTCATCTTCTCACGCACGCCGTTTCTTGTTTCCCCAACAAGACAGAAATCTGATGCACCATCACTCAAAATTAGCTGAGCATAACTGTCACATCGTCCTTTATAGTGTTTTTCACTTTTGTCAAGTGAGTGGGCACTTGTATTGTTGTGTGATCAAGTGTTTATATTCAAACCTATTTGTGTGTGTGTGTTTGTGTGCGTGCGTGCGTGTGTGCGCACACTTCCAGCCCAGTTTGGCTGTCTGTCATGGTCGGAGTGTGAGAACAAGCTGCTGTATGTGGCTGAGAAGATGAAGACATCAATAGAAAAGCATGATGGGGAATCTGCATGCAGGCTGGTATGATATACACACATGCACCACATGGACGTGCTCTTTATGTGCATCAAAATGAACAACATGCAGATTGTAAATACATCAGAAGGATAGAATATTTTGCATAATACATTCTTCAGTCATTTTTTTTTTTTTTAATTACATTGATGTCATTAACTACACAAGGTAGTGTGTGCGTGCTACTTATATTTGTCTGTGTGTGTGTGATTGTGCCCAACCAGGACAGGAGTGTGTACTGTGAAGACTGGGGCGAGACTCTGACCAATAAGAGCGTCCCGGTGGTTTGCGTGGTGAATCTGCAGAGCGGCTCCGTCAGCGTCCTGCAGGGCGTCCCGCGCGACGTCTCACCTGGACAGGTGAGGCCAGAGAGGCGTCAGCTACTTCCTCTGACATCACAGGATCGTTATGTCTGCTACTGTGTGCAGGTTTGAAGTATAAAAGCCGGGGCAGACTGATTGACTTCTTAAATAACTGTGTGTGTGTGTGTGTGTGTGTGTGTGTGTGTCTGTGTGTGTGTGTGTGTGTGTGTGTGTGTGTGTGTGTGTGTGTGTTGTCCTCCAGGCTCTGTGGGCTCCCAGCAGCCAGTCTGTGTTTCTTGTCGGTTGGTACCACGAACCTTTCAGACTCGGACTGCGGTTCTGCTCAAACCGCAGGTCAGATTGATGGTTTGTCTTCATCCCTTGTGAAAAACAACGGCAACTTAAAAGCAAACAATGTGAAGGGAAGTTTATCCATGTGTGTATCCAAAAATCACAAGTTTTGATTTGGAGAAGTAAAAAAGAAAAAAAAAGACATACATGATAGTGACACATTACATTACATTATTACATTACATTATACACATTACGTATTGCGTATATAAGTCTTCCTTTTACCCAAAACCCTTCAATTCGTATTGGTGTGTTGCCTCTTTTTTTTAATTTTTAATTTTAAATATATACCGTGTATAAAAACACGAAGAAATGGCCATATTTACATACAGAGATCAGTCAACTAGCGTTGCTTTTATGACAGTGGCAGGGGAGGTCATTTTCTTGCGTGTGAGATGTGCTGAATCAAATCTGAAAAGGGAAATGGAGAACAGCAGCGATTGAGCAGTATAAATGTTGAACTTTGAACTGATTTGGTCGTCCTAATACAGAGTTTGTCAAGCAGTAAGAAGTAAACCGTCCACAATACAGTTTCATTTTGTGTCTCTGACCCCTAAAATTCTGTTTCAGGTCAGCGTTATTCAAGCTCGACCTGGATGGAAACTGTGGTGAGCACATATGTCTTTGTGTCTTTTTTAATTCATCACACCCTCTCTCTGCTCCTTTGGTGACTCACTCCCTCCTCCCTTCAACCCAGAGTGTCTGTCTGGGGACAACCTGTCAGTGTCGTGTCCCAGACTCAGTCCAGACGGCTCCACGCTGATCTACCTGCAGGGTCGAGTGTTCGGACCTCACAACCAGTGCCTCAGTCTACAGCAGGTGTGTGTGTGTGTGTGGTGTGTGTGTGTGTGTGTGTGTGTGTCTTTGTTTAGTTAACAGTGACTTTTAATCCTCTACAGTTGGACCTGAGGAGCAGGAGGACGTCCACCCTGTTGGACGTTGTGAACACACCACAGACTGGTAGGTTACATACTGTTCCACTAGCGGGATGGAAATGTGTCTTTTCCTCTGGCGTCACCGCGATGTTGACATGGTCTTGACTAAGATATCTGAGTCACTGTTGGATATTTATTTCACATAATTTATGCCCCCTCCGCTTGACTTGCAGCAACTTATCCTCAAATTGTTCATCTTGCACAACCTGCAACAATATTAACATTCCCATCAACTTCAGCTGTGCTCAGCAAATGGTAGCATGCTACTAAATGTCCAGTTTTGCAGTTACTGTCTATGTTTGCTTGATGAAGTTGGTCATAAATTAACATAATTTGGCACGTCCAATGTAAATGCAGTAAAATGTATGAAGCCCTGAACAAAGCAGGGTAAAAGAGATGATACGGGCAGTGTGAGAGCGCTCGGTGGAAGAGCAGCTTTTTATATAAGATGTAAATAAAATCGAAGATAAAACATGAACTCTATCCACGTCACTTTGTTTCAGGGGAGTTTGCAGGAGTGTATGAAGCTCTGACGCCCAGCTGCTGGTCTGCAGACAGTCAGGCAGTGGTGTTCAGCAGCGCCCGGAGAAACTGGAAGGTAAAAACACATATCGAAGTTTGTCTCTAATCGCTTATTTACACACTTTGTCTCATTCGTGCCATCGGTACACAAGTATAAATTTAAAAATTCTGGCGTGTGTTGATCAGTGAGGTTCAGAGTTTCTTTGAGCGAGCGAGGCTTCTGTTTTCCTCCTGAGCCCGGTCTTAATGCTGAGCTCAGCTCATCAACTCAGACATGAGAGATTTGTGACCACGTTTTCTTATTATTGTGTGTTCACCTCGACCTCATGTACACACACTTTCCATAACTCATTTACACACTCTCTCTCTCTCTCTCTCTCTCTCTCTCTCTCTCTCTCATTCTATCTCTCTCTCTCTCTCTCTCTCTCTCTCTCTCTCTCTCTCTCTCTCTCTCTCTCTCTCTCTCTCTCTCTCTCTCAGGATCTCTTTATGGTTGACAGAAGATTAAAGAAAGTTACCTCCCTCTCCGATAGTAAGAGTCCATCCTTTCCTCCACCTCCTCCTCCCTCTCTTCTGTCTTCATCTCCATCTCTTCTTTTTCCTCCTCCTCCTCCCCCTCTTCCTCTACCTTATCTCTCTCCTCTACTTTCACCTCCTCCTTCCCCCTGTTGGCCTCCCCTTCCTCTGCTATTTCCTGCCTTTCTTCCTTTTCCTCCTCCTGCTGCTCCTCTCTCTACTCTGTCATCTTGTCTTCCTCATACTCCTCTCTCCCCTCTTCTTCCACCTCCACCTCCCCCTTTTCTTTTTCCTTCATTTTCAGCTCCTCCCCCTTGTTCTGACTCTTGCTTTCCTCCTCCTCCGTCTCCTCCTCCTCTACTTCCTGATGCCCCTGTTCCTCCCCCCCCTCCTCCTTCTACTCTTCCTCTTCCTCCTCCTCCTCCTCCTCTTCCTCCTCTTCAGGATTACAAGAGAAAACAGGAAGGTACGACAAAATCAACAGGTTTAATGTTGCCACTGCAATCTTATCGGGGAATTTAAAAATAATAATCAAAAGTTGCAAAAACCTCACAGGAGCTTCTGAGCGCCAAAGATGCCAAAAAAAAGAAGACAAGTTTGATTAGTAGATCACTTCGTTTCATCACAGTAGTAACGATAAACAGTTTTTACGGGATCAGATGTAGGTTTTATAGCAAGAGCATAATGTTGGTGGCAATTTAACTATTTAGACAACTTAACTATTCAGATGCATCTTCTGCATGATGTCTACATCTGTGATTTAGATACTGCTGGACATAATATCCTCAATAAATTCCTGCGCAATTTAAAATGGGTACATCATTTCAAAATCTCTTTAAAAACCTTTTACCAGATCTTTATCTCTGTGTTGTGTTCCATCTATTGTATTCTGGCTGTCCTTCCTCACTTCCTTTCTGTCTTTACTGTCTTTGTTGTTTTCTCCTCTGCAGATTTTTCTGATCTTCCAGCTTATGGCAGCTGGAAGCTGCTGACAGTCCAGAAGGACCTGATGGTCGTCTGCTGCTCCAGCCCCAACACACCTCCCACTCTGGTCAGACTGCATGCAAACACACACACACACACACACACACACACACACACACACACACACACACACACACACACATATAATGCATAATACTAAAATATAGTTTACTGCATAGTTAAAGAAGATCAGATGAAAATATATTTGTTTTAATTAAACATTTTAATGGACCACGTGTGTGTGTGTGTGTGTGTGTGTGTGTGTGTGTGTGTGTGTGTGTGTGTGTGTGTGCGTGTGTGCGTGTGCAGAGAGTGGGTTTCCTCCCGTCAGCAGGTGAGGCTGTGACCTGGCAAAGTCTGCAGCAGCCCGTCATGACTTTTAACTTCAACTGGACAGTTCTAGATGTTACACCTCCACCAGAGGAGGACAACACACACTACTGTGAGCATGAGACACACACACACACAGAAACATACTGGGGGTCAAAATGATGAAGATCAATCACCCTGTCAATATAAAACTCTCTCCTGTCTCTCATCAGCTGGTTTAGACTTCGGGGCTGTGTTGGTTAAACCGTCTCGTCCCCACAATGAAGCCAAGACACCTCTGGTCGTCTTTATCCATGGTCTGTGTCTACTTATCTGCGTTGGCCTGTTGAAACGTATTGCTTGATTGCTATTGTGGTTTTATTTTGGATGTTTGCTCCTCCAGGTGGCCCTCACTCCCAGTTCCCAGCAGAGTGGAACTGCACCACAGCTGGACTGGCTAAACTCGGCTTTGCTGTGCTCATGGGTGAGATCACACACACGCGCATGCGCACGCGTGCACACACACACACACACACACACACGCACTTAAAATGGAGAAAGAGACTTTACTGCATTTTGAAAATATCACAAGTGGACGTAGTAAAAGTGTCCTGTCTCTTCTTTGTGTGAGATGTACTAAAACAGTGTAAAACTTGTTTGTACAAAGATAAAAAGAAAATCTAGTTAAAAAAATAAATAAAGAGAAATTCTGCTCAGTCCACATGATCAAAGGCTTTTCAATGTCTCTTTGATGAAGAAGTTTTCCCTCTCGCTCCCTCTTTCCGTCTCTATAGTGAACTATCGGGGATCCACGGGGTTCGGCCAGGACAGCATTTTATCCTTGATCGGTCAGATCGGAAGCCAGGATGTGAAAGATGTTCAGGTAATGCAAACACAGTCCTGGAGAGAGTGACGTAGGCTAGAAAAAACATGTAAAGTAAGAAAAATCTGTGAAATGTTTGAGAATTCTAAATATCGAGGACTGGAGACCAGGATTTTCGTGGTAAAAGGACAGATTGCCGGCAGGTACAATGCCGACAATTACCTTTTTAAGATAAGATATTCCTTTATTAGTCCCACAGTGAGGAACTTTGCAGGATTATCAGTCGAGTTAAAGGATCATTGTCACCCTGGAACTGACACTAATTTGTCATTTTCCAGACCGCCGTACGTACTGCGTTGCAGAGAGACATCGCCCTTGACCCCGATCGCTTGGCTGTGATTGGTGGTTCTCACGGGGGTTTCCTGTCTTGTCATCTGGTTGGTCAGTACCCGGAGGTCTACCGAGCGTGCGCGGCCAGAAACCCTGTCATTAATGCTGCTACTTTATTAGGCACCAGTGACATAGTAGACTGGTGAGCCACACACACACACACACACACACACACACACACACACACACACACACACACACACACACACACACACACACACACACACACACACCACTTGAATGTGCTCATCCTCTCTCTGTGTCTTCAGGCGTTACACGAGTGTGGGCTTTCAGTACTCGTATGACCAGATACCGACTGCCGAAGCCCTGGCAGCCATGTTAGAGAAGTCTCCCATCACACACGCTGCGCAGGTCAGACACGCTCCGACTTTAACTACAGTACTTAATCATGACGTACAAATAACCGACATGCTCTTAAATAAAGGTCATTATTTTTGGCAGGCGTAGTAGGCCTTGGAGGAGATGATGTGTTTGAGCGTATGTGTGCACGCGTGCCTTTGTATTTTCTTGGTGTCTGTCTGTCAGCTAATGTTGCATCATCCGGACCCATCAGCCTAGTATGTGTTGTGTTAATTTATGACTGTATGCGCAAGGACCTCTTGTGCTTCTGGTGTTTTACCCTTTTTGAAAATGTTTTCAACAACATTATGGCCTCTCTGGGCGGGAGGATGGTGGCTGCGCTCACTCAACAGCTGTTGGCAGTTGGAGCAGAATGAAAGGTTTGCAGTGAGGTACAGCGTAGGTTACAGTTTGTCCATGAATAAACACAGCAACAATACTCCAATACCAAGAAGTTCCTGCGTCTCGCTTCCCAGCTGCTGCACAAAAAAGAGAGAAGAGTCTTTGGGATCACAAACTGGTCTCTGGACGGAGCCGGAGCGCCGCACACATAGCTCCACCACTGGTTGCAAAATGTAGATAAATGTATATTTATTCATTGCCTTGTTATTGGGTATTGTGTTGACGCGCACGTTTTATAAAAAAAAGAAACTTAAAGCGCTGCAGATCGCGGTTACGCCCTTGAGACACATCTGAGTCACTGCACAGATCAAAACTGTTGCATGAGACATGAGAGTTAAAAACACATCTGATACACTTGTGTTCTCGACATTGTAGACAATTGTAGTTTGGATTCATTCAGTCAAACATTACAGACGCACCTGGAGGAAAAATCCTCTTTGGACCCCACACTTCGTAAGCGGATGTCATGGTTTTAGTATTCTTACAGTGTTATTAGTAGCGATTTAAAAAAGGTTGTTTGCTTTGCCGAATAAAGAAGAGGTCATCAAATAGAAAATGTTTTCTCCGTTCCATCGGTCCATTAAATTACTATATAGTTATTTTATAGAAGTGGATAATTTAACTCAGTGGACAAAGTAAATTCATAGCAAATTTACATTAAAATCCAGCCATTATTTTCCTAGACACAGGATAATGTTGTGGCCCAACACACACTTGGTTTCATGTCAGTGTGTTCATCTGTGTGTGTGTTTGTAGATCAAGGCTCCAGTGTTACTGATGCTGGGGGCCCGAGACCGAAGAGTGTCTCCTCACCAGGGCCTGGAGCTCTACAGAGCCCTGAAGAGCAGAGCTTCACCTGTCAGGTACAACAGAGCAAAAATGAAATGCATCCAATTAACATTGTAAAGATTGTGATTATTAAAACAGTTTTTTTTGTTGTTGTGTTTGTCCATCCAGATTGTTGTGGTTTCCAGAAGACGGACATTCTCTGTCCAGAGTGGACACGCAGGCCGACTGCTTCCTCAACACAGTGCTGTGGCTGCACCAGCATATCTGAATACACACGCACGCACGCACGCACGCACACACACACACACACACACGCACACACACACACACACACACACACACACACACACACACACACACACACACACACACACACACACGCACACACACACACACACACACACACACACACACACACACACACACACACACACACACACACACACACTGTGGTGAAGCTTTGCTGAAGGACTTCTGTTGCTCATGAAAGAGGATAAATTAGTTCACTATCACAGCAGTTGTCAATCTTGAACACACCTCTGCCTTTTTAACAACAAAAATTATATTTATATGTGACAATGTACTTTTTGTAAAAATGTTTCCAAATCAAAGCCTGTAATAAAACAAATATCTTATAAACCTTTGTCAATATTAAAATCACTGTCAGATGTATTCATTTATTATTTCCCCACAATGATGAAATACATTTTATATTTCATCCTCAGATTCTTACTTTCACTTTAAGCCAGTTGGGATTAAGTAAAGTCTGCAGTCTCACAATATCTTTCTGCAAACATACAGACCGAGCAGGCTGGCAAAGATATTATACGATAAATGCAATCTACACAATGTCCAGCAGATGGCAGTCTCTATCTGTCCTGACAGTTTCCCCTTCCATTCATGATTTTCCTTTTATCATACCAGCTTTGTGATTTGGTTATTGGATGTTTTGAATCTCAGTTACTCAGCCAAGTGGCCCTATCATCACTCACTCTAGATTTGTTCAAAAAAGGAAAGAAAAAAAAAAACCTGAGCTCAATGTGTTGCAAGTAACGCAGACAGTCACATGTCACATCTGAAGCTGTGTAACCACACAGACCCACTGCACAGCTGTAAAACACCCAAGCCCTCCAAACCTCATCTGGAGCCTTTCATTTAGGCTCTTTACCACCTTCCTGCCAGGACAAATAATCCACAGTAACCCTTTAGACAAGTTAAACACAGACAAGATCCGACAGAGCAATCTCTTTCCCGTCTCTTTGAATTTCTTGTTGCGGAGATGAACTGTTGAGAACGATGGAAATAGCTGTCGTGCAAAAGAGCCACACACTTGTTTAGCTCGTCTTTTCCTCTATTTTGACTGTTTTTTATTCTCTTCCAATTACCTCTATGCAAACTCCAGATCTCTTTATTTTCACAAACAAACCCTGGCCCCCTTTTCTTGTGAAAAGAATACATACAAAACGTTATCTTTGGCGGCCATGCTGAGACTTGATAGTGCCGCGAACAGTCTCACTTCCCAGACAACACAAGTGGGCATATCTTCAGCTGATGCTGGCGACAAATGAAATTCACAGATGGCGAGTGCCCAAGATGAGAGTCTAAGGTGGTTGACATCTTCCAGAAGTTCCCTCTAAGCAGTCTCACCCCGGTGTCCCAGACACACCGGCGGTGTTAATTGTCCCCATCCACCAACACTTTGCTCTGTGGCCTTGACTGCAGCTGCTGCTCGATGAAGTCACTCTAATGTGGGTGTTGGGTGAGGTCACCAATTTAGGAGATTGAGGGATAAAAGGATGGAGATTGAGAGAGAGAGAGAGAGAGAGAGAGAGAGAGAGAGAGAGACAGACCGTTGATGAGGAAGCGACGGAGAAAGAAAAGAGGAGTGAGACAGAGGCGACTGAGTGTTCCAAACAATGAGCGAGCCAGAGAGAGGGAGAAGTTCACGGCGCCACGCTGTGGTATTCTGGTGTGTGGGCCGGGGCACAGAGATGTAGCATTGTTGCAGGCTGGAGGCAGGGGAAAGACTCATGCTCATGCCGGGTGAATGTAGGAGGCAGAAGGACAAAGGGAGGAAAGAGTGCAAGTGTGTTTTCTGACGCCGGGGGACAAAGAGTCTTCTGGACCTGGTTTGTTCTGGTGCTTCCCCTCTCCAGCCGGCTGCGAAGAACGACGCAGAAAAGTAGAACCGCGCGGCAGAGGACAATGGGGAAAAGAGCCGAATGCAACTTGATAGGAGGTTGCATTGTCCAACAAAACGGACATCAGTGAGTGAAGGCCAAGGGGAGCATGAATTTACTCATCAGATTTCATGACAAATCCTCCTATCAGGAGACATTTTGGCCTGAGGATGCTGCTTAAGAGGAAGTGTGGAACATGCAACACAAAGGTGTTCAATCTTCTCTTTTCATTGTTTCCACACAAGTGGAAACTGTCCTGATGTTAGAAGATAAGGAGATCACCAAAATCATTAGCTACTACTTTGTATAGTAGGGATGTGCCGGTCCGACTTTTTCAGATACCCGTGTCTGTATTGACCGGCCTATTGTCACAGATAGCTGATCCAGAGATCTGAGTTAGAACCGGCCCAATATGGATATCTGTGCATCTCTATGTAGCGCTGTGAATTTCCATTAAAAGATCATTTGAGCAGTCAGATAAATGATTTGGATCAAACTGTTATCCTGTTATAGATCAATACCCCTCTAATGCTTGTCTGCTAAATATGAAGCTTGCCGCTTGGCTGAGCACATAAGGTGTGGGAATAATCGAGAGGTTATGTGATGGGGCCGTGTGCAGCAGCTTCTTGCGATGTCTGTTTGTCTGGCAACCAAAGTGATGACAAAACTCTGGAAAGTCTTTGGAGGAGCTGGGAGTCCGATTCTGTGACCTTTGCACTGATGCCGGCTAGCCGGTTACCACTGTTTCCAGTTTTAGTGCTAAGCTAACTGCCATTTTTGTTGTACAATCACACGGTCTTTTTTAATTACATCAAGAAACCAAATAAGCATTTTTCCTAACTATGCTAAAATCATTTACAATGATTTCACTGAATAAAGCAGGGTGATAACATGTATTTTTTATTTGTTAGATTTGTTCCTTTTAAAACACCGTACCACATAGAGCAATAGATCATTTTTTTTGCAAAAACTTTAAACAGAATAGATTTTTATTTGAGTCTGAAGAATTGGAGGTTCCAACATTTGCCTCGTTAAAATGGGCTCTTGCCCTCTTTTCGTCCACTCCTCTGAGCCATGACCTTCACCTGTGCACACAGGGTGTGTGCCAACACAATACGCGTTCATGAGTGTGTGTTTTTGAAAAGAAATGCTAGTCAAAAGTACTCCCTACAGTCTGACTTCCTGTGATTCTTTTAGAAGGTGGCCCTTAGCTCCTTGTTTTTGGTTACGTTCTCTACTCCTCCTCTGAATGCTCTCTATCCTCGTTATTTTCTTTGTGTCCCTGTTTTTTAACCACAAAACAGCATTTGTGTGTGTGTACACAGGGTTCATTCACAAGCGTGTAAACACAGGTCTTAACGGGGAGCATGATTTTACCATCTCCATTTTGATTTAAGCCTTTGAGTGTTGAACGTTGTTTGAACGAAGAAGGCCTCGCTCAGGAAAGGAGGAAAGCACTTTTTTTTCCCCTTTATTGCAATTTCTCTCCAAGCCGCTCTTCCCTGGACTTCTGTCTCTTTCTCTCTCACTTCAGCTACCTTTTTTTATTTTCTTCTTGTGGTAAATCTTTCTCTGCAGTTCACTTTGTCAAACGCAGAGGACTCACAAGTGAGAACCACAGGTTTGTTTCTTGGATTCAGATGAGTTCACGAGCAGCTGGTTGGGACACTGATGGCTTTGGGTTTGTTGTACAACAGTTCGAGTTATTGTCTATGGAGTGAGGGAGGCGGGTGCATTGGTGGTTATGAGGGTGCTTTAAAAGTTTTGCAGTGTGTTTTTTGTTTGCTTTTAGGTTCTGGAGAGAAACATTTTCAGTCCTTTGTTGTTGTTGGCGTTATTAGTTTTTACTCATGTCAAAGTGAAAGAAACTCATTTCATACAGTCGGAATCGTGTGTAATTTTTCTTAAATGTTTTCTTTTCTAGTAGAAACAAATTAGTGTCTATTAGAAACAGGATGGGATAATAAACTGCAGTGCCAGAATTATTCCATTGTTCTCAAATTATAATATGTTTTTCAATTGTACTCATATTTTCATTAAAAAGAGTGGACATTAACAATAAATTCAATAAAAAACAAATTAACAAAACAGTTTTACGTTTGCCTGAGGTGGAAAAGCTGATTTATCAATAAAACAGAAATGAAACAGAAACGGATGTTGGCAAATAAATTATTTGAGATGAAAAATAGTTGCAGACAGAAACATCACATATGTGTATCGGGCAGTGGCGGGCCGTGCGATTTAGACCTCGGCCTTCTGTGAGTGCTGTATAGTCCACATCACGGGCGGACTGGGGAAAAAAGTGTCCCGGTAGCTACTGTCACAGACCGACCGATACACGACGCGTCCCACCATGTGACAGCAGACACCTGACCCACAGAGCCACTTCATCCACCAGCGTGGACTCCCCCGCTGAGCAACGCACAATTACGCAGCTCGCACCGCTGCACAATTGCTGTTTATGATTAAATACAACTGCAAATGTAACAGTAACACAAGCAGCATTTCATTCACCAGACGCACATAACCCTCTGTAACCCTCTGTGGGAAAGGGGTCATCAGTTAATCCAGTAATCCAGTAAATCTTGAAATTCTAGGCTCAAGAATCTAG
This sequence comes from Clinocottus analis, assembly GCF_023055335.1. NCBI lineage: Eukaryota > Metazoa > Chordata > Actinopteri > Perciformes > Cottidae > Clinocottus > Clinocottus analis. The sequence continues at coordinate 12,159,120 of NW_027176153.1, forward strand.
CTTCTCTGACCAATCAATGGGCCATGTGACAAATCAGACAGTCAGACACTCTACAAGGCCGTTTCTTGTATTTTAACAAGGCTGCTTTTCCATAGAGGAAGACAGGTAAAGTGTGATTGGATAAAAATACTGGTTAACTAGGTCCAAAGCTTTAAAATTAAATCTTCTTCAACCATGTTGAGCAGCTGATGTATTAATTACCATAGGCTCCTATAGCTGTACAATCTCAGTGAACAGCACTCCATGCAGACCATGAAAAGACACACACACACACACACGCGCGCGTTTGGCTCACCTCCATCATCCCTTTTGTCGTGTTTATCTATCTCCATATTCCCATGCTACGTCCTAAGCTACTTTTGTACTGGTGCCATGCAGGACAATATGAGGAGATTTCTTGGCTGCCGCTTGTAGATTAGGCTTTCATCGTAGCACTCCTTTGAACAACATACACCCAAAGAAGGACGGGACAGTTGCAAGCACCTCCAGTTGGTATTAGTTAAATCTCTTGAACTGATCGTTGGTGCTGTTGTTGTTTGCTGTGGTTACTCAATGTGTACATTACCTGTTGGTTGAGAATCAGATGTAGAGCTATGTTTGTTTCACCTGAATTTGTGGGTAAGTATCTAGTGTGGGATGGATGGATGATGCCAGAGGTTCACAATAGAATCTAGAAGGAAAAAGAAAGTCATCCTTTAGTTCTTCTCTGTGTATGTCCTATCCTTGCTTAAGGATGGGTGGGCTGCCCTGTGAGGCGCCTGGGAAGCAACTAGGGGTTGGGTGTCTTGCTCGGGGACACTTCAACATGTGAACTGTGGGGGGAACTGGGTATCGACGGCTGCTGCTGCTACAGACCTGGATGAGTCCACTGACACTGCAACATCATACATCAGCTTTTGTGAAGAAATGTGTGTGCACTAAAACCTTCCGCATATACAACAACAATAAACCCTGGTTCACTACTAGACTCAGGCAGCTTCCTCGGGCTAATGGGGAGGCTTACAGTGGTGGGGACAGGATTCTGTACAACCAGGCCAAGAGCACACTGACGAGGAAGACCAGAGTAGCTAAGAAGCGCTACACTGAAAAGCTGAAAGGTTTTTAGCCAACGACCCCTTGTCAGTTTGGAGAGACCTGGAAGTACCCACCAACTACAAGGGACTACCCTGAAGTGGGCGTCCAACATCCACTCCATCTGCAATAAGGCCCAGCTGTACTTCCTGCGCCAGCTCAGGAAATACAACCTGCCTCAGAAGCTGCTGATCCTGTTTTACTCCGCCATCATCCAGTTCGTCCTCTGCTCTTCCATCACCGTGTGGTTTGGATCGGCCACCAAACAAGACAGAGCCAGACTGCAACGGATCGTCAGGTCTGCAGTGAGAACTATTGGTTCCAGCCTGCCCTCCATCCTGGACTTGTACACCTCCAGAGTCAGGAAGCGGGCTGGAAAGATCCCTGCAGACCCCTCACACCCTGGACACAAGTTGTTCCAACTCCTCCCGTCTGGTAGGCGCTACAGAGCACTGTACGCCAAAACCACCAGACACAGGAACAGCTTCTTCCTACTGGCTGTCAGTCTGATGAACAATTGAACAATTAATCAGACACCTCCACCAGCACTAGCTGCACTTTCTGGACCACTGTTTACTGTTTTTCTGTTTTCTTTAAGGTCTTTTTTTGTGGTCCTTCTTACATTTATCGTTTGCATTGTAAACAAGTACAAAGAGCAGAAACTGGCGTCAAATTCCACGTATGTGAAAATGTACGTGGTCATTAAAGCTGATTCTGATTCTTGATCTGTTTACTTGCTTGTGGCTTTGGAGGGAGTCGACTAAAGTCTAAGAAAACTATCAGGTCTACAATAATCATCTCGGGCATCAAATTAATAACGGGAAGCTTATTTTACAAACTGAGGGGGATTTTGAGACATGGGCGTATACTCGGGAGAGGCTCGCTATTGCATGATGGGAATCACATAATCTAGTGTTGTTGGAGCTTAACACCAAACACCAACATTTTTTGGCCTCTGACTCCATTTGTTTTGTTTTTAGTTGTTTCTTAGGACACTTTGTGTGAAACTCATGAAGGATAATCTTTGGCAATTTAAAGGAACCACATAATCTTAAAAAGCAAATAATAGGCCAAGAACCATAATACGAAAAATAAAGGCGTCAATGAGCAAAACGGGAATCAGAATCAGACAAATTTAAGTCAACTTCATTGATATTAGGTATTAGGTTTATTTGTGATGCATTAACTAAATCTTCACATTAAATAAAAGTAAAGTTTTCCGACAATTTCTATTTGCTTGTAACCTTTTTTGTAATATAGTTATCACCTTGTCTCTTAAACATGCATCGTCACAATGTAACTAGTCTGTGGGGAAGTGTCTCACAATGCTGCCAAGTTCAAATATCACAACAGCAGGAAACGATAAAACAAAAACCTTTCCCATCACTCAACTTTGAATGGACTCCCCAAACTCAAAGTCAGATCATTGTCAGAACTTAGAAAACACTTTCTCGAAACATGTGAACACTCAGCCTCACTTGGGGCTGGCTTACATCTGTCACTGTCGTACTGTATGTCCCATTGTTATGACTCGTGTTTCAAAATGTCCAAAGATTACTTACTTTTTTACTTATTTGGTGAATGCTAATTTAAAAAAATTTGTCCATTATAGGCCTATGTACATTTTACCGGCATCCTAGAAATTCAGTAAATTTACAACCTTCTGCATACACTGCTTTCTTCTGTCACACTTATGCGGTCTGAGCCAGCTAGAATAAGGTTTGACGACCAGAGTTAATGCATATATTATGTATGTGTTTCTAAATTATATTTCAGTTCACCAGCAGATAATTGCCTAAAGTACAAGTACAAACTGTAGCTTCCTTGAGCTAATTGACAAGTTGTAATGACGCTGCATCATTAGCTAGCTAGCTAGCAAGTTAACCAATGAGGTTTAGTACCTCATTGGTTAACTTGCTTGCTAGCTAACTCCCACATGATTTCACACTGTATTTATTTGACAACTTAATGGATAAGGACTGTTTCTGATATGGTGAAAGGTTTCTATCTGCAAATAACCTGGTAAATAAAGTTTAAGCAGGCATTTCCATTGTGTCCCTTGTGTTATGTCCCATACATTTCCACAAGAAAGCATTCGTCTCATCTACATAGTTAGCTAAGATAGTTATCCGTTTTCTGTGCTCAAAGTCTTTCATACAGATATCTCCTCAAAGTCTCAACACATAGGTCTGTTTGGCCTTTCTTAAACTCAACCCACACTGTCCATCTGTTAAAACCTCTGCAGGCTAATAAATTTGTCCCAATATGGTCATGAAAATACTTCACTACCGATGTGCAGATGAAGCTGGTCTTTGTAGAGATTGTCTAACCTGTTGCATGTAGCTTACCGCTTTGAGGCTTCAGACTGTTTTTCTTTTCCCCTCCATCAGTTGGCAGGAGGATGTTCTGGAGATGAACTAATTGCCTTAAGTCTGGCATTAACTCCCTGGCCTCACCCCTGCAATTAAACTATCTACTGGCTCGGTTGGTGAGATAAGCAACTAAAATGCTGCTGGCTAACATCTAGCAGAACATCTAGTCCTTTGTTTGACAGCCTGCATCCAGCCTACACTCATTCTCATAAAGTGCAATTCGAAGATAACCAGCAAGAATACATGTCTAGGTTACCCCATCACATCCACAGTCCTTCATACATTAGCTGTCTTTTATTTGCATGCTGTGTTGTGCAATGTGCCTAATGTTTGGGGGGATTGTGGACGAATACAGCCCATATATGGGCGTCTTTTTCCCTCCAAGAACCTGGAACATTACGAGCAGAGACGCTGACTGGCAGTTTGTTTGTCTGATTTTTATCTCAGAGCCTCCTGCTGTAAAATGAGAGTACTTAAAGCGTCCTCTCTTTCCACACTAATCATTTCACGTATTCTGTCTCTCTCCTCTGATTGAACTTCCCTGCTGTTGGCAGTAATGACCTCACCGTTTGTGCACAATGTACTCTTTGCTGTACAGCGCATAGACCTCCAGTTCAATAATGCATTTTTTGTCATCAAGTTCATCATGACCTGTGAAAGTCAGCGTCTCAAAACAATAGCTCTCGCACACAAAGGGGTCCTGTATACAGAGGGAATTGCTGGAATTCAGTGGCCACCTCTCCATCTCTTCTAGGGATTTTGCAAGGACTCACGAGACGTCATGTTTCCCAAAATCTTTTAGGTTTCTGTTCTACAGACAGCCTGAGCACTAATGGGTCAGAAAAAAATATTTAAAATGCTCCATAAAAGTGATACATAGGAATAGTATCGCATAGTACACAAAATCTAAGAACTACTAGATTATTCAGTACGGGACCTTCATACAATCAGTTACACTCCAGTATTTATTTTTCAAAATCTAAAATGTCAGCAAGCTGCAATATTATATGAAATCAAAACCTTCATTAAGCACTTTTTTTCTTTTTTTTCCTCCATATTTAAAGTCTTTAGTTCATTTCAGCATTTTTCATGTTTGTGTCAGCAATGTATGTGTGTGTCTATCTGTACGTGTATGCAGTGTGTGTGTGTGTGTGTGTGTGTGTGTGTGTGTGTGTGTGTGTGTGTGTGCGCGTGTGTGTGTGTGTGTTTGTATTAATAATCTATGCAGTGGAGCATTTTGTAATACGTGAGATGCATAATTCATTGGTAAGAGATGGGATGCTCTTTCATTAGTCAAACCAATAGGGATGCTGCTGGGGAGACACCTGTCATTACACTGCTCAGTGATTCACACTGTGTGTGTGTGTGTGTGTGTGTGTGTGTGCGTGTGTGTGTGTGTGCGTGCGTGTGTGTGTGTGTGTGTGTGTGTGTGTGTGTGTGTGTGTGTACCATTGTGAGTGGTGAGTATGTTATGTATATTATTGTATCTTTAACTATGCAATAAATATGAGAATACAATACAAATACATTTAATTGCTGTTCGCTGCTGTGTTTATAAGGCAACCTACTTAAATGTTTTAAAGGCTTTTATCGACATGACCTGTATAGTGATGCCAGTAAGAAGGCTATAAAAATCCATAATTAATATTAGGTCGGTGTTTTGCTCAGAGAGTGTCAGGGATTTAAATCCTGACACTGCCGAATGAAGACAGTGAACATGTTTGGGGCACCAATTTAAATAACCTAATGTATCAAATGCAGTTTTTAAATGTACATATTAAACCATCTATCTAAATGGTGAACTTAATTCAACAAAGAAAGTAATGAAACATGGCTGCCATCCCAGGGACAGAACTTGACGCATTTTCATACCAACCACCTAACTAATCAGATCTCATGTACTTTTGTATGCACACAAGCATTTATGTGAGTCTGTCAGTGTGTGTGTGTGTGCCTTCATTTTGACTTGTGTATGTTGGGTGGGTCTCCGACAGTGAAGGACTGTGTGTGTGTGTCTTTCATAACTGCAGGATTACCCTGTTACCCTCTCTGCACAAAGGCAAACAGCCAGGAGCTGAGGGCCACTTACTGACACACATGCACGCATACACACATATGCCACTATTATGCGTCTACAGTATGTGTGCCCTGTGTCTGGTCTTACTTTGTGTGCACTTAAAGAATGTGTGTCGACCCTGTACAGTGTGTGTGTGTGTGTTCATCCTTCCTTCCCATGTTGAGATTCAGCAGGCGGCACACGCACAGCAGCAGTGTTTATTGTCCGCCGTTCTTTAAAGGGATGTGCGTACGTGTGCGTTGCATAAACGTCCCTCTTCATGTTTATTCATTAGCTGCTGAAACTTCACTGCAGTGTTCGACTAACTCTCCGCACTTTGATCTCTGGATCACTCAAACAGCTGAGTCAGGGAAAAACTAAGGACACACACACACACACACACACACACACACACACACACACACACACACACACACACACACACACACGCGCACACACTCTGCTGAATACAGACCACAACTATGCTCACACACACACTTTACAGGCACATACTGTAGACACATAGAAAATTCACACACATCCAAGTTAACAAGGATCTGTTCAGACAAACATATCAATGTTGTACGGATAATACAAAATATAGACACACATACAGGGCATAAACACAAATATGCATGTATTAATAATTCCACAACCACACACACACACACACACACACACACACACACACACACACACACACACACACACACACACACACACACACACATGTACACACACACACACGTACACACACACACACACACACACCCTACTCAACACAGTGCTAAAGTTGCTGACTTGTGATAAAGCCAAACTCCCCCAAACTGAATATTTAACCTACTGTATCCTCCACCTAAAGTAGTTGCAAAAAGAGTTAAATAGTGTGTCTTCATGTTATATACATCTAACTTTGTATATTTTTTGCTTTTTGCCTGATGGTTTTTGGTGCCGTAGTGTCTCGCTGTATACTGTGGGTCTCATGCTCGCCTGCACACAAACACCTTTCACACAACTTCAACCATTTTCAGAGAGTAATGAGACAACACTTCACATTCATGGTTTTCCTCTAGAGGCCCCTCTTCAATGTAAGCACATGACCGTGTTTCACGAGTTTCTTTTTAGCTAGATGCTAGTGGGATTAAGAAAGGACCGTAATGATCAGTGCTGATGTATTTCTGTGTGGTGGCCCCGGCTGGATTTAGTTTCAGTGAATGTTCCAAGGGTAAACCAATCAGCAGGGTGGTCCGATCTAATGGCCTTGACCCAGGAGCAAGGAGAGCAGTTGTTGATGTTGACAACACTGATGTGCGCTTTTTGTGTGGCTCTTTGTTCGTGTAAATTCCGTGTGTGGTCGGGGAAAAAAGAGACCGGTGAAGTGATGGATAGCATAGTTTGGGGCTTTTAGTCAGACAGATCTCTGAGGTAATTGGTTTTACTGATTGAGGTCTTGATTGAATGGAAGTAGAAAGCTGTGTGTGTGTGTGTGTGTGTGTGTGTGTGTGTGTGTGTGTGTGTGTGTGTGTGTGTGTGTGTGTGTCAAGAGCTCTGCTGTTGGACTACAAGTTTCATAACGGCAGTCGGTCTGCAGCAATACACTGCCAGTAGAAATTAAGTGTGAGATCTTTTGTCAGGTTTGATTATATATTTGTATCTGCAATCTCATATTGTTCAAGTACTGAGATAAGTAAGATTTTTAGAATGACATTGCAGCTAAAAAAAACAACTTTGGACCTGATGGTGGACTTTGATGAAAGGTCAGAGGTCACCAAATGATTAGAAATCACACCTTAAGAAGTGTCTCTACAGAGGATCTATAATATTTCTTATCACATATTAGGAGTGCCACGCCTTTTTTTGTCTATGGAGAGTTAATTTCTAGCTTGTATGACTCTGAGTCAGCAAGAAGATATAATAACTGATTGTTCTTTCCCAGACTCCTGAGGGTTCAGCCTCTTGAACTTAAGAAGGAGAGAATATGGCTGCGGAGGTGTGTGTGTGTGTGTGTGTGTGTGTGTGTGTGTGTGTGTGTGTGTGTTCAATGTAATGCATAACCCAATTACTCCTTTGGCCCTTATAAAGTGTCAATTTATCGTGTGGCTTTACGTGTGTGTGTGTGTGTGTGTGTGTGTGTGTGTGTGTGTGCGTGTGTGTGTGTGTGAGCTAGGAGTGCATGCATCCTATTCTTTTTTGTTCAAACAAGCTTTTAATTGTGTTTGCAGTGGGTTTAATGTTACGGTTCTCCGTGTGTCAGGTGACTCTCCACATGGAGATGAGCGGACCCCGGGGCTGTTTTGCTCAATGAGGAGAGGTTGTGATGGCCCCTGCCAGCTGGCATGGCAGGCCTGGTGTCATCAGCATTGTGGTGTGAGTTTCATCTGTCTTGGGATCTAGTGAAGGTGCCCGTTATGTACAATACACTCTGCTCGCACACTCGCATGCATACATAATTTTGATATTGATAACATATTTGTGGCACGCTCTTTAACTTGGGAATTACTTTATTTGCAGTAATATCTTAGAGGTCATGGAATTTATGGGATACCATTTAGTTTTATAATGCAAAAATGGAAAGTCAGGGAATTTCATAAATATCTGAGCAAATTAATGTATTTTTAAATTATCATGACATTACTTTACGGCTTATCTCACAGGAATAGTGTGTTACAACGAAACCTAAACAATCAAAGTGGATAAAGCTCAGCTGCAGCATTCTTTCTGAATAACTATGCAGGGAAAGAGCACTTAATGGTCAATAAAAACATCCTTCCGCAGAACATATGGTTGGGTTAGATGCTGCAGTGTGCTGCAGATGGATGGGCTCTCCTTTCTCCTGCAACATGCTCCCTTGTTTCCACCTTGCAGCACCGATCAGAGGGTCATCAGGGGATTAATGCAGTATCGCACTACAAAGATGTATAATTGAGAATTATCAATCTGCTCAATTCTCTTTGTCCTTTTCAATGTTGCCTGTGTCCCATTCAAATGATTATCCATCCACATTTATAGGTCCGATTTGTATATCCTGTTCCATCTGCTAACCTCTGATTTCCACAAAAATACATCCCTGATCGTACATACCATAATAAGCAGTGAACAATTTTAAGAGCAATGGTCAAAACAATAGGGCTTGTGTAAAAGGAAAACATGAAAATATGAGAATATTGCAGTAAAGCAATGTGCTTCCGTCCACATATCTTTGTCAGAAAAACATGGAAACAAGATGCGCAAATAGTATTTTCTCCTAAAACATAGTTGTATACTTAGAAAATATGTCTGTGATAACAGCATCATCCTTAAATGCTCCTATTTCTGGCGCATTGTTCTGGAGCACTGGCCCAAGTTTCTGAACGGTGGTCAGGCCCAGAGCGAAATTTGTCCTGTACTCTCTGTGAAATTCCTCTGTTTTCTGTGTTTATGAAAGTATCCGCCTCTGTGTGTGAGTATCAGAAAGACGGAGAAACAAATGAGAAACATCAAAAGAGATAATAGCCCCTGAAGCAGCCTCTCCTGCAGCTTGTTTATAATATTTTCAGCAGATGAATGGCCGTTTCACAATAAATAACCAGAGTTGTGTTTCAATCAGCTGTTCCAGCCAAAGTCAATGTTTCATTGTGTGTTTTTGTATTCACCTAATTTTAAAAGTGTTTTTATCACATTGTTGCAAATTGAAAATTGGCCTATAATGTTCCATTCATATCTCCATAGTGAGCGCGTTCGCCATGTTTAAAGCAGCCCAGAACAGACGAAAAGAACAATGGCTCTAGAGAGGGGGGTTCATATTTTTTTAATTTCCTGAAGACAACCTTTGTTCTCCGACATGCTGGGACAGGGTGGGGTGAGCGGTGGGGTGTTCAGTTGGTTGCATTCTGCCTCGTCACCACTAGATGTCATAAAATCTAAGACATTGTCCCTTTAAGGGGGGGGTTGGGAGTTTGTATCAGTAACAGTCATGTATTCTATATTTTGTCTGTAGTATAATAATTTTTAAATTAAAGTCCAATAAATATAAAACATTTTATTAATGATTCTACAGGAACTCCTTGGAGTTTTTTTTCGCCTGTTCTTTTAAATGGTGGCGGTTAATACAAAAAAGAAAAAATCCAATAATAGCATCAAGGCTTTAAACTGATTTAGTTTTTGAAAACCCAAAAAATAATCCCAGGAATGTGTGACATCTTTGTTGCTCACAGTTGTTTGAGATAAACCGTGAGAATTCACAGGGAAGTTCTGTAGTTAAAAGGATTCATGACATCCAGGATGAACGCCAGAGCCTAAAAACTAGCACAATTTTGGTTGCAGGTTGAGGCAATTGGGCATTGATAAGCAGCCAAATCAAAAGGTAAAACTACAATAACTTCTCATTGCTTCTAGTACACCTGCATGCACCCGGGCCTTTCGCCTCACGCAGTATCTTTGCCTCACGTCTTTCCCTGTGTGCCCATTCCTCAACTCTCCCGTGCCTCAGGGTGCGCTCACGGTTTGAAAACATCTGCTTTTGTCTCTTCAACATAATTCTTCTCAGATTTCTGAAATGTATTTTATTGCGGATTCTTATGACTCATCTCTGTTGTCTTCTTTCCTGTATTTATTATAGCAGATGCCTTATAATGTAAATATTTTGGAAATTATTTTAAATTGTTTGGGTCAAATATGGAATAGCAACTGCCTAAAGACCCTCAACCATTCATCTTTCCAAACATTATGCATGCCATGTGTCATCTGAAATGACCTGCATTCTGTCAACCCATGTGGCCATTTACAAATTGCCTTCCCAAATCTGCCCCCACCCCCTCACAGTGTCAGCTGTTTCTTTCCCCAACTGTAGCTTGTGGAACCCATAACCCTTATCCTCCCATCTTTTCTTCCAGTCCTTGCTCCATCCATCACACTTTTCCGTCCTCTGTCAGTTCAGTGAGCCGCGGAGAGATTTACAGTTTACGAACACGGTTTACAGCACTTCTATATCCACGTCCGTCTATCCCGGTGCTGGTCTGGTCTGCTTTTTGTGTTCCCTGAAGAATGAAGAGCACAACTTTACCATGTGATACGCCTCAATAGCAACAGGGGTGCTAATTGTAGTGTTACCAACCCGTTCGTATTCCCAACTCATATAGCGACGCTTGGTCAGGGCCCTCGGAGCCACTTTTTAAAGCGCCAGCTCGCCCGGTGGGTCAAACCCCATATTTGAACTGTCATTTTAAAAAGATATCCCTTTGAGGTTTGGTGAAATGTTCAATGGAATCCTCTTTTGAAAGACCCAACTCTGACTCAAACTTGATGTGATTTTTTGGAACTAAATTCGTAAAACTTTATGGATAAATTCTACTGCTGCTCAACAAACATCAAATCAGGACTTATTTGGTTTGAGGGGTAATGGACTTTGAGAAATAATTACTGTAATGCCAGTCTTTCCTTCTTATTGTCCGCTCAAAGCAACGGTAACTGTAAAAGCACAAATAGATGCACATTAAAAGACATAAACACAGAGAGATCATTACCACAGATACGCTGTTTATGATTAGTATTTGAAAATGTATGAGCAAATAAATAAAACGCAGTTTTCCCTTAAATGTAATGTCAGGATTTCTGGGCTTAGAGGGAAAATAGACATTAAGAAAAATAATGTTTCAGCCGACCCAGATATTAATTCTTTTACACAAACGTAACAACACTGCACGCACCAGGTTGTTTATCAACTCGGTGCCCCGACAGGAGTGACAGTTATTACTCAGAAGTGCATTACAGCTCTGTGAGGTCCACAAAAACAAGTTCTCAAGAGCAAGCTTTCTGAGAAGCTGTGGGGCACACAGCTGAATAACACAGCTGTGAATGTTTTTATGTGTGTCTGTGTGTGTGTGTGCGCGCTTGTATGGCTGCCCAGATCTTTGTGTGTAACTTAATACAAGTACCTCATATGCCTGTTTGTGTGCGTGCGCTGAGTGTGTATCAACGGAGGATTGTTTTGATGTGTGAGGATTTAAAAAGAAATCTGGGGATTATGTTTTGACCTTTGACAATTATGGATATTAACTTTGTCATTCCAAGTACCAGCATCTTATTAAAATCATTTCCTCCTCCTCAGTTTGGAATTTGTGCTTTAGTCCTGTGGTTAGATAGTGTAACCTGTCACAGAGGAAACAAGAAAAAGTCCTAAACGTACTTCTTAAATGTGGCACACTTAAAAAAAACGTCTTCTTCTTCTCGTGGTTATGTCTTTGCACAAAATACATCCACCTGCAGACCTCGAGGATGTTGCCAGACATGGTTGATCTGAGATTTATGACACAAGTGCAAAGTGACGCTGTCCCTCGTATGTGATCATGTGTTTAGATAAGGAGGCCTGGAGGTGAGGTACCTGCCAGAACCTGCCTCATCACACGCAAGTGGACGGTGACCAGAGAGAAGGAGAAAAGAAGGTAAAGTGATGGACAGCAAGGGAGCATGGTCTAAGTGAGAAGCCTGGAGCTGTGATGAGATTGAATGACAGAAGAAGCAGCTATTTCGAGGTGAGGACAGATTAACTACGGGGTTAAGTGAACAGTCGCCACTCTTCATTTTCTCCATTCGCCTCTCAGCTTATTACCTAAAAGGCTGCAGATTTACGTGTCAGTTTCTCCCACAAACCGTGCTCTTGTCATGTCCTTTGCTTCTCAATTTAATTAGGAGGCATTGCTCTTGTGCTCGCCTTGCTTTGCCTGCTCCCTTTGACCACCTCCTTCTCCACACCGTATCCCACAATTCACTTCTTTTCATTCCCCACAACCTTTATCTGCAGATGATAAGCATTAAGCTTGGAGCGCGATAGCCGTGAACCACAATTTCACCCCACACAGTATTATCACAGTCATCCCAAGGCTGGAAAGAAATTGCAAGAGTGGAAAAGAAGTCGGGCTTGACTTTCAAAATCTTGCACTCCGAATAGTTGTTTTTTTCTCTGCTATTCTACATTTCATGAAAAAGTCAAAAAGTTTCCTTTTTTTTTACAATTTTTTTTAAACAAACAAACTCATAAAAAAAAGGGTCTGAGAAGAACCGCATCAACTTAGGGCTCCTTGAATGTTTTTCCTTCCCTCCAACAGCACCCCTAGGTGTTGCTGAAGTTTGCAGATACTCTGCTGAAGGGCATCACGCGGTGCATCTTTCATCTTGTCAGTGACGGAGATTACGTAGAGTGTTGGAGAGCTGGTGCAGGTGATAAGAATCCGGTCGAGGTAATGCAGGTAATCCCGCCTAACCCACATTCACACTGAACTCAGCACCAGCACGATGTGTGAGGAAGGGCATCCGGCGTGAGACCGATTCCAAATGAAACACAAGGATCACAAAGTCGCATCGACATAAAAGGTCCCTATGCCCACATTTACAAAGGTTGAAGACACTCACACACACACACACACACACACACACACACACACCCACACACACACACACACACACGCAGATGCACCCACACACCCTGCAGGCTCACCCACATGCTAATCACAGCTGACTGTAGCAGAAGAGGAATGCGATGCTGGACCGTAATCAGGATGTTGGCCCCCATACTGATTACAACACTGCAGCTCCAACTGAGCAAAACAACTTTCCAGCACTGAGCACTTTTGCTACTGCTTTTCATTACTTGTGCACTTTTGAAATTTGTGTGCAAATTCAATCATTTAGGCCTTTAACATTTTTGGCTGCATTCATTATTTGAACGGAGAGACACAAAAAGGCTTCTGTAACCAGCGGAAGTTAGAAGCATTTAAAGTTTAATCCCGGATTTCCATTGTGAATTACTTCTCTGTTCTCCGTGCAATTAGCCGTTCATCTCTATTTTCAGTCACGCTTTGATAGATCTCATTTCAAAACATACACTAACATGACAGTTTAATGCACTTTGTTTGTTTGCTCTTTGATTTCCACATCAAAGCCCGTCTGTATCGTCTCCGTCTGAATCTGACTGTGTCGAGAAAAAACGGTTGGTGTGTTTGTTTTCTGCCTACAGCACTATGTGCATTTAGATAATGGCAAATAGAAGAAAAAAAATAATATCAACCACAAAAAGGCTTTTATGTATTTCAAGCATCGTTAACAGATGCTGCTTTCCAGTCCATCTGTAAAGTCAGACTTCAGCAGGCTGTAGCACACGTGTTCCTTTTGACACTTAATTTGTCTTGTCCACACACACACACACACACACACACACACACACACACACACACACACACACGTTGACAGATGCACTATAGGCTTGATTAAAGACGTTTTTCTCTCTGTCGTGTGTCCACTGTTTTGCAGCCACGTGAAAGCCGATCCTTGAATGTGTGCGTGAATTTGCCTCCGCCTCCTGAACTCAGACGTCGGCGTGTGCCAGGTTGCTGGATACTTGCCTGTTTTTGTGTCAACTCTGTAGCTGACGCTTTAGTTCCCCCTTTAGTTATTTTCTTTGGGAGTGACAGATGCTCTTTGTACCGAGTTGGAGCACCTGCCAAGTCAGGAAAAGAGATTTTCCGGCATGGCTCGGCTGCACTTTATCTTCTCCATTTGTAGCGTATCGCACACCTTGTTTGTGTTGCGGTTGGTTGCATGCGAGGGCACTTTGCATGTGAGTATTTGTTGGGTGGGAGCATTTTACCAGAGTCAGATTATCTGGTTCCGTTTGCTTCATATCATTTAGATAGCATGAACTTTACACAAATATAAATTCAGAAGTAGCTTTGTCTCTTACAAATTAGAGTGATTATTTACAGTGTGGTGGACCAACTAACATTTCTAATCTAGAAGCAGAGCTACAAATGTGGCTAGCAATGGTTAGAAGTCACTGCAACTGCATCAGAAACTTAGATCAAGGTTTCAAATCTTGCCTAAAGATGCTTTTAGGCTGCAACGGTCCACTGCAGGAATTTAACCTCATAGTAGTGGCGAAAAGAGAAATGTGATGGAAAGACAAAGCAGCTGTTGCAGTGTGTCTTTAGCATGTCCTTGCTCTACTAGCATCAACACATTAGGATCATAAACCAGCTGGAGACCGATGGCCACATTTACCCAGGCTGAAGGGACTCTGCTTTGCGCGCACATTGACATTTATGTGTATGCTGTTCCAGAAGGAGAGGGGCATTGAGGCTGTTAAAAAGGTGTGTGTGTGTGTGTGTGTGTGTGTGTGTGTGTGTGTGTCTGTGCGTGTGTGTGTGTGTGTGTGTGTGTGTGTGTGTGTGTGTGTGTGTGTGTCTGAGTGTGTGCGTGCGTGCATGTGTGGGAGATGGATGTTGAATCTGAAGTCATTACAGGATGAGCAAGGCTTTAGCTGACAGACTGTGACCAGGCTTGTGTGCCTGCCACAGTTCGTCCTTGGCGTTTAGAGACAACGAGATAAAGCCCTTAAATGGTTATTAGCCCACGAAAACCCATTTCTCTCTTTCCCTCTGTGGTCTGGAAAACAGATGAAACACATACCCAATGTCACCATTCATTTTAAATGTATTTTTGATGAATTCCAATTTGAACAATTGATTTACCAAGCATAACAGAGGTGGTTGTGTTGGTGGGATTGATTCATTGTGTTGCACATCACACATGTTTCATACCACAGTATTTAACACGCAAGTCCCAAGTCCCCAACTCAGGCCCAGCCTATACCTCTGGGAGCAGTGAAGTGTAAGGTCAGTGTTAAAAATGCAATAAAATGAAATGCAAAATGAAATTGGTAAATTGTGTGGCAGAGCCGTGTGAAGAAGAGAAACGTAGACAAAAGATGGAGCTGAGAGGGAGTGCATTTTAAGAAGAAACACCCCAGAGGAAAAGTTCAAAATTACACACTAACGTGTGGAGAACAGCCCTTTTACCATTTGCATTGACAATGAAAATGTCACGAATTGTGTGTAAGTCTGGAGAAGATCAATTCATATTAGCTTTCCAAACTAAAGCAGCGGTGCACTTACAGCCTGTAGCGGTCAGTTAGGAGTTAGTAGACGTAATTATTGACGTGCACTCAACTAACTCTTGATTCTCATTAACAACGATGTTGGATGTTTTTTGATGCAATGTTGTGTGTGTACAAAAACAAATGACGTTTTACTGGCAAAAACATTAAAGATATTATAACACAACGGTCACATTATATCTAGTCAGTTGTGAATCTGTGTGGAACCTAAATGATCTCACTTTGGCCCTAAACTCATTGGTTCAAATCCTACACAGACGCTTGTCTGCTATCAGCTCAAATGCAACTGTAAGAGAAGAGATTGTGAAAGCATCCTTTGCATAGACTTCTTGACATCCAGTTTATCTTTCCCATTTCCTGAGCAAAATGTAACATTTCAGACGACAGGGATGAAGAGAGTTGCAGGGATGATAACCATTGTTCTCAATAACTCAGTTCCTCCTCTGCACTGCACGGCAGGGAGGGATGTCCACGATGTACAAGTACACAATGTTACATTAAGTGTTTGTACATTGGGAAAATGAGTTCCCCGAACAAGCTCTCATTCCTCCAGTTTTTTTTACTTCATGTGTCAAGTCAATGTGTCTATAATTTCTGGCAAAAATCTTTCCTTTTTTGGGTTGAATGTAATTATAATGTATATACTTCTGAATGGTGTTGTGTATAAAAGATCCACATAACATACATATATTAAAAAAAAATTGTTTAGCCCTAAGTGTAAAAATATAGTACAGAAACTTTAAGCAGTAATATGTTCAAGCTGGAAAATAATTGAAATTCTAAAATCAGGAGTTTTTCTTTCCTTCAGTCTCTCAGAGTCATAATATAACTACAATACTGTTACTGTGGCAAACCAAACAAGGGCACTGAGAACTAATTACCGAGGAAACAGTTTCCCAGCATTATGGGCGGGAGTGTGGAATAAAGGAATAATCCCCCTAATTCAAGCCGGAGATACGGGCATTCGCTAAACAAAGAAATCCTAATAATAATAATAAGACACCTTCTTGGGGCGAAATCCCACTAAGCTCGCCAGAATCCGATTACGCTCCATCATAAGAGTTTGTGAAGGTTTTTTAGGAGCAAGTGCCCCTCCTCTTGCTCCCCCTCTTCCTCCGCTTGTCCCCTGGCTGCCTCTGGCCACCTTGTTGCCCCCTGCTGTACTTTCCTCTGATTGGATCAGCCCACACTCGGCTGCACGCTGACCTTGTGTGCCATTGGTCAGTCCTGGGACGCGAGGTATGAAACCTCCAGCCGAGCGTCATCAGGAGTTGGATCAAAGTTGCTAGTATTTCACACACACACACACACACACACACACACACACACACGCACACACACACACACACACACACACACACACACACACACACACACACACACACACACACACACACACACACACACTCTCACAGTCTTTCAAAAGAGCTTATTAGAATTTAAACATTTGGGTTTAGTGGAGACGTGAGAGATTTTTAACCAACAAATAATCCTTTTCTTTTCGTTGTGGTATGATCCCTTTCTCCTTTTCTTTGTGATAGGAAGGAGAAGATAAGACCCTGTAGAGGGAAGGGAGGAAAGCGAAGGATAATGAGGTGGGAAAGAGATAAGTAAGACGGATGCAATGAATTATGGATTTTGAAAGGTCACTATTTTTTAAACCTGCACAAAATGAAACGTGTATACAGCAGTTCCAGTTCCAGTTAACGCCCCTCAAAAAAAGCAGTAAAATCACATTTTATTATGACTTTTTAAAATTTGCCTGTGTCTATTATTAGACTATGATTGTTGATAATCTTACATTTGATTATCAGTTTGGCTAATGTGGGTTTCAGGTATATAGACCAGGTACGATTACTGTGAGCACTATTGATTTGGGATTGTTTCATCACTGTAAGGTGTCTCTGCCAGTGTGTGTGTGTGTGTGTGTGTGTGTGTGTGTGTGTGTGTTCACAGCTGTGTTTGGAGTATCAGGAAAGTGCTGGCAGTGGTTCCTATCATGTGGAGGTGGGTCAGCTTGTGGGTTGTGTGCTCTGAGGGTGAAGTTAGCATTATTCAGTTTACCGCACCTTGATGGTGAAGACACACACTCCTCTCCAAAAAAAATCACGTTCATATGCCAACCTGACCTTCAATCCCGACCTCTGTGTTGGAACACTCGATCCATGGTGAAATACACACCGCGCATATTCAGACTGAGTGATTATGTCGAAGCCGTACGGTATAATAAACCATTTCACCGTTTAAAACGCTAGCATTCCAAATTTGTCCGAGTTTGTTTTTGATTCCTTTTCCCCTTAATCGTCCTCTGTGCATGTGAGCATGGAGCTGCTCCCTCACACACATTTGCTAACAGCCTTTCTATCACTGCCAGTCAGTTACCGTGGTAGCGGTGTCAATGACCTTGTCCCGCTGAGGATGCTGCTGTCCCGTCAGTCATGAGGATCCGGCTCAGTGTTTGCAGGACCCTCAGGGTCATCAAGAGACCTTTGACCTTGTGCACCCTGGATGTTTTCAGGGTGTCTGTGGTTTTCCGTCTGTTTTTTGTTTTGCATGTTTGTGTGTCTGCCTGTACCAGACTCCTGTGTTTCCAGACAGGTCGGCACGTTATAATGTTTGCATGTTTTTTTTCTTGTAATTACACATTTATTCTGAGTCTCAACAGCTGCTCCTTGTTATCGGAAAGCATTCAAAGGTTGTTGGAGGACGTGTTTTGTGTTGGCATGAGTCTTCAAACCAAACTCAAATGAATTGTTTATGAACTTGGCAGAGAGTTTGAATCGTGCGGCAACATGACGTGCGGTTAATGTTATAGTGTAAATGACTGGGATTGTTAATATAAGTTATAATGTCTATATCTTTATCATGTTTAAGCTGATGGGTGTACAGGCAGTGTGTGGGAGTGTACATATTTTGGTGTGTGATTCATGATAACTGTGCTAGTAGCAGCCTGCAGGACATCTATGGGCACGTCCCCCTGTGGTTTAACCCTTGTGTGGTGTTCATATTTGTGTTATTCAGCCAGTGTTAGTGGGTCTGGTGGACCCACTGCATTTTGGGTTATTTAATTCAACACAATCAAACAATTTTATGTTAAAATAGAATAGAACCTTGAGATCAGAGCATAGAACTCTGAGATCAGAACATAGAACTCTGAGATCAGAACATAGAACTCTGAGATCAGAGCATAGAACCTTGAGGTCAGAACATCCACAGTTCTTCACTTGCTCGCTGCTGACTGGTCCTGGTGCTCGTCTTCATTTTGGAACTAGCTGATGCTCAATCTCATCTTCTTCTTTAAAGTTACTGTCTGATAAGGAACCACACGGGCAAAGCATGAACACACACACACACACACACACACACACACACACACACACACACACACACACACACACACACACACACACACACACACACACACACACACACACTCCAAGCAGGCCCACACAGGAGGACAGAGTGAAGGGTAGCAGGACAGTTTCAATTTCCACACTCTTATGAGCCCCGGGTCCAGTGGACCCGAACATCCTGTAAGTATGTAGTATAAATGTGTAGGGAGGGGTGTACATTGTGTGCTCATTAAAAAATGTGTTCTGATTTATGTTCTTCACAGAAAATGAGTCAAGGCGAATGAGTCTGAGTTTGGAAAAAATAATGAATCCTATCATTTGGCTTTTGATAACAAATTGAAACGGGTCCCAGACCAGAGCACCACACAAGGGAATATGTTTGTTGAAAGAAAGAAAATTAAAAGTAACAAATACATGTTTTAACTAAGAAATGTTTTCCACCCATTGTGCACATCCCTCCACAGCTCATATGTTAATACACTTGCCACTTTATCACACACTTGTCACTTTCACATAACACTTACACTCACATTCCATTTTTTATTTTATCTTAAAACTTTACTTACATGTAAATACTCATGCTCCTATTTACTGCTCTCTGCTTATTGTTAAATGTTCATTTGTGTGTTTTTGTTAAATGTTCAATGTGATGCACCTCCCGCCAGGACAAATTCCTCGTATGTGTAAACAAAACATACTTGGCAAATAAACAGTTCTGATTCTGATAAACTCAATTCACCATCCCATTGTTGTCATGAAAAGTGTCTCCACTCACCCTAACAGCTAAATACTGACGTCATGCCAACATGATCATGCTAATATTGTAATGTTTGGATGCAGGTGTAATATTGACCATGTTCACCATATTATTTTAACATCCTATGTTTGATCATTACTCATTTCAAAGTGTAGCTGATGCTATTTGAGTCTCATCATCAACCAGACATATTGAAGGTGATGTTTTTTCAGTTATTTTTTGTTTGACCTCAGGATATAAAGACACACAGAACCTTTTTATTAGCCCACTTTATTTTTCGAGTGCCTTCCTCAGTAGATTGGCTGTAGTAGATTGGCACATTCCACTTATCCAGGCCTGAAGGGGGTTCTCAGGGGCCACTCCATCTCAACCACACCTTTGTAAGAAGAGGAATGTGTTCTCTCCTTGCAATCATCTACGGACTGGCCATCGTGGAGTATATAATCATGCAGTTAGGAGATGAAGCTCTCGTCTCTCGTCAGAGGAGCGCTCGCTTCAAACTAGGCTCTGTTTAGTGGAGTTAAGCAGTTCTGTTGGCTTCATGTAGTTAATGTATTTGTCACTTTTGCTTGATTTTACCCATCCTGAATGAACGTCTCTCTCATTTACTCCTGTTCTCTAGTTTCTCATACAGAACCTCATTCACTGTAAGTTTTCAAAGCCTCAATTAACTCATTTTTTTCACAAAACTCCTCATGGAAAGGAAGATTTAAGTAAGAGAAATAGAAATTATGGAGAGTACGGGTCAGTGCAAGAGATACAAAAAAGAATAAATCCCCAAACACATGCTGCCTGTTTTTTTTTTGTTATGTTGTCATGTTGAGTGTGTGTCTGGGCAGTGTGTCATACTTTTGTGTATTATGTGGCTCTTTCACATGCCGGGTCTTTGAATAAACATGGAATCAGGCCCTGGAGGTGGAGAGGCATGCCTGTGCAGATCTCTCTCTTTACTGCCCTGCTCATCTCTGTGGCCCCTAACCCTTTGACCTTTAACCCCACACCATATATACTGACTGCCAAATAGCAGGTTCATTTCAGGGACCACGGGTAGGTTAAGAGAATACCATATTATTTACAGCATCTTGGTAAACAGAAAATATTGTTCCCTCCCAATTTTAGCATCAGTATCAGGACTATTTTTGTGTGATTTCCTTTTCTATCAACATAAGCATGTAATGTTAAGGGTGTCCTCAAACTGTTTAATATTATTTTTTAGTTTCACCTTTACATCCGCTACCACTGCACATTACCCATGCTCTCGGCCCACGTAGAGTACGTTCTGACCGTGCTGCCCTGGGGCGAGATGAGCTCACAGGTAAGTTCAGCCCAGCTCTTGCTTCCTGTGGGCCAAACAGGCCCGTGCTTGTCCAGGTGAGCTAATAGTCTACAGCATTACCTCCTCTGAACTTAATCTATAATCACTATCCTAAAAATCATGATGTCAAAACACTGATGGCGTGAGATACTATATTTTTTGAGAGGAATATATTAAAAGTCTGTAAATTCCGTGTGATTCGTAAAAAAAAATATTATAAACCGGAACAAATGAAACTAATACAAAAAGAATACAAGTTTAATTGAATAAAATAATCCACAATGTATTGTAGATCGGAAACAGTGAGCACAAAAAGGCATGTTTTGTTGTTTACCAAACACATAATAAAAACACAATTTCTTCCCGTTTTTTCAAGTCAATTTAAATACATTGATGACAAATCTATAGCTGCTCCAGTCAAATTCACTTCAAAGATGACAGTGAATATTGGTCCAACATTAAATGTTACCCAGTGTACTGTGTCTGTCTTCGCGTTCTTACACCAATTCCATGGTAAAATCTGTGAAAATGATCTCAGACTTCAAGGGGGTTAATTAAGTTATTACGTTTCAAATTCAGAAGCCAACTCAATTTGCTTTTGTAATCTAAGGACCAGCCTAATGTTTATATTTGCAACATTTCTTTAAAGTTTTCCAAGCTAAAGGTTTCCTGTAATTTCATCAGTGATTGGCATCTGGCCTGAATATGCTGTAAAATGATCTGCTTTCCTTCATCCGTCATGCTGTTGGAAGCTGCTCCCGTTCAGGAGACTTCTCAGATCCTGTTTCTAGCTCTTTTGTTTCGTGATGGTTGTAAATGTGACATTGAAGATTTATTTGATGATTGGCATGTGGCCAAAATAAAGTGTAAATGGATCTCAACGTCCTATACTGTTAAGTGTCTGTGACAAAAACATGTCATAAAGTTTTTTGTTGCTTTTCCTGGTTGTCTTTTACACATGCAAATGTACAACGATTGTGGCAGTTATTGCCTCAAATAGCTGAGAATGGTAAATGGACCTGTATAGCGCTTTTCTAGTCTTCCGACCACTCAAAGTGCTTTTTTACATGACATCATTCACCCACTGATGGGAGGAGCCACATCAGTTTAATCAACCATTCATACTCCGTAGGCGCAATTTAGGGTTAAGCGTCTTGCTCAAGGACACATTGACATAGGCTAGTGGCGCGGGGATTGAACCGCTGATCCTCTGATTGAAAGACAATCCCTGCTCACCACTGAGCCACAGTCGCCCAAGAAGACACACAAACATACAAAAATATCTCTCTATTTCAATAACTGTTAAAATAAAAACCACAAATAAACTGGCAAAAATTAGATTCAAATGTACGTTATTCCTTTGAATTTCAAAAATAAAAATGAAAAAGATAGACTTTTTGTCAGACAAATGAGAAATACATTAATAACATTAATACATCAAGTGGCCACACTCTTTAGTTAATAGTTGCCTGCTAACTTAGGTGAATGTAGCAGCTGTTATCAATCATGTTCAACCTTCTCCGTCACGGTGGGATTCATAGTCCCGTCAGTGCTGAGAGGTTTATCGCCTATTTCATCATCCCATGATGAAAAAGGTTGGATGAGTGAGAGGATGTATCCGAGGGTCATTGAGAAACTGGAGGGGACAAGCACTCCCTCACATGTATACACATGCACAGATATGCTCGAGCACTCACAATAACACACACACACACACACACACACACATACACATGCACACAAGCCACAGCGTGTTCAGTCACACGTGTAGAAGCATGCAGGTTTCTGTGCAGGATGACAATGTTTGCTGTGATGAATTGCAGTAAATTACTGTTTCATCAAAACTGAATTCAGTTCAAACTAGATAACAGCTAAGTAGTGTTTCCTGCTGAATTACTCCTCTCCACCGGCCTCAAACTTTCTCTTCTGACCTGTTGTCTCCATGTATCCATCTCTCCTTCTCTGCCTCTATGTCCCTCTCTCTTTACAAACATAAACACTGTACGCCATGAAGCTCTGCAGCGTGGTGCTGAATAGCCTCAGGGTGTAAATCAGAGAGAAGCAGAAGAGGTCGTGTAGTCAAAATTAAAATTAGGTGTGTGTTTTTCTGCAGTGGAGGAATGGACTAACGTGGCTTCTCTTCGTGCTTTGTCAGATTAAGTGAAAATCTGCACAAGTCTTTATATAAATGTGTTTGTTTTGCTGTTGAATGCATTGAAGCACAACCATGTGAACGGAAAAATGACACAAAAATATATTTGTACAGCCCACAACGTTATTCTGTAAGGAAAAAACAAGAAGAGGAAAGACGACATAGTAAATAGGTCAGAAGTGATCGAGAATGCTAAACACAACAACAGTACGATAGTTGCTTGGCAAATACGTTATAATCAGTCGCCATTCATTTTTTCTTTTTTTAATCCGGCGATGTGGGGATCTGCTGCGTTTCTCTGTTTAATATACACCCAGTTTATTAGGTACAGTGAGCTAAAGCTAATGCCGTTTATTAGAACAGTTCTGCAATACATCCTTAACTTACTTGGGATTATAATGCTCAGTTTTTGTGAAAACTGTTTGAGCAAAATGATTGAATTATTGATTGCTCTAAGAAAGTAGTCAACATGAACATATTTAGGAAGAATCTTCCCCACTGAACACTGGTAACGCCCCTTTAATTCATTTAGGTGTGTCAAATATGTGTTTTTGTTAGTATGTGTACAACATTTGAATAAACACATAGTATTTGAAAGATGTGGAATATTTTTAACAAGTCTAAATGTGCGTCCAGACAGAATAATAAAGATTATAATAACTACATATTGGGAATGTTGGAAGCAGTTAGTACTCCAACCCCACTGATTCACCCGAACGCTGCACTGTAGATCTCTATTCAGGTCAAATGAAATCCGCCTGCGCCGCGTCGTGTTCGACCAGCAGGCTGCTGCCACAGTGAGCTGTCAGTCAGACAGAAACGTAGGAGCAAAAACAACTTGACATGAACTTGATGTAAAGTGTTTCCTGACACTGGTTGTCCACTTCGTCCCCATGAAGCGGTGCGCTGTGTGTGAGAGCGAGAAAGTGCTGACTCAGCTGAATGAGCCTGCCCTTTATTTAAACTCATAGGGAGCAATGCATTTCAAACAATTCAGCTTGCGAGTTTGTGAAATGTGGTGAGACAGCGATGATGACAATTAGAGCAGCATTTGATTAGAAATTTAGGTTGGCTTATATATTTTATAATTAAAAAGTGCATATGGAAAGGTCCATCATTATTTTTTTAATTGTATATTCCAGTATATAATGATTCCTCTCAAACCTAATTCCTTTAATTTGTCCGTCTTCAAAATGCTTGGAAGAAGAGTCTCTGGTGCACACATTCTCCCGTCAAGTTTGTCTTCATAGTTACAACTTTGTGTGTCATTTTTTTCGTACAACGTATGATCATATATGTATGAATAAACCTTTTGAAGGTAAGAAATCAATCATATTTCTGCCTAAGTTGAGGAGAGGTCAAAGAGGTGTCCTTACTCGCCAGGAGATAGTATTCAAGCAAAGATATTCTGGGAAGAAGAAAAGTGAAACGTATTAAGAACGCTTATTGTATGAAAGGAAAATGTCAACACAATCACACAGCAGATACTATAAAAACACTATCATAAAGCTAGTTTGTTATCTGTTTCAAACTTCTTTTTTACTAACATAGATGCCAGCAGGTGTAGCTTTCATTAATTTGACATATTGTGAGTCATTTCAGGTTCGCTGCTCTCTCTTGCTCACACACGCAAAAGGAAAAAAAGTTCCTTTTCAAAATCGTCAAGAAAGAGAAAGAAAACGGACGCTGTTTGTTTGGAAAGGAAACGCATCGGAGCAGAGCGGCAGGCTGAATGGAAACCCAGAAGAGAGAGTGGAGAGGTGAAAGCGGCGACACAGAGGGGGAAAACCGTATGTGGTAAAGGTTTGTGTGTTTTAGGGTTGAGAGCAGGAACTCGGGGGTCAGACCTCCCTAAAGTGACTGCAGCTTACAGACCACACAGTCTACAATAGATCCTGACAAATCAGATATTTGAAATTGCTTCCGACGTGAAAAATGGACGAGTTAGTTGGCTTTTTGGCTGTCTGGCATCTGATGTTTTCACTTCATAAGCCGTCTGAGTGGGAAGATTATTCAAAGACTTCTTTAGAACCATTCAGCCGACTGCAGAGGGCACAGAAGGTCACGTCGTCCTTCATTGCTACAGTCCAAAGAGCCCTCAGTGATACGTTGACTACTTTACTTTCCCTTAAATGTGTCCAGATGGAAGGAATTCAACAATAAATGCTCGAAGAGAAACGTTGTTGTCTATGTGGGTTTGGTTGAATTTTTTGGGATCGACCACAATACAAAAACCTGAGGAGGTTGATATGTGCAATCTATATCTCCATTTAATAATTAAGTGAAGTAAATAGAAGTTTTTTCAGCCCTCCATCTCAGCACCAGACAAAGTGTTCTTCTTTCAGCTGTTTTACTGCTGAAACAGAAGATCACCTATTTCAATAGTAAGACGGCCTCGACCGATCCGGCATGAAAATGAGATTTTATGATCCGCAATTTGACATCTATGCGAATCATGAAATCCTTCCTTATCATTAATTTGGAGTCGTGTTTATGGTCACCTAATGTATGCAAGTCACTCTTCATTCACCCTCTTTAGCTGTTTTAGTCCAACCAACCAGTGAGGGAGATATGTGGCTCTTTAGCTGCTCATGATTGAATAAAGAACTATACGCCGGATCACATTACTGTAGCATGTTACTAAGTAATGCATGATTGTGGGGAAAGTCAGTCCAATGCTGCATATTTCTCACAATGTAGTTATTTATGCAAGGATTTAAGGTAACCATTTGCTGACATGGTCAGAGAGCAGAACGTCCCATAGACTGCAAGTAAAAGGGAACACATCCATCTTAAAAGCTTGACTTCGTGGATGCAGAAAGACAAAGAAACGTGAAGATAGAGGAACATTAATCACATCATTGTGGAAGGTAACTCTTCATTAGAGGATTCTTGACTTTCTACTGCGAGACAACACAGCATTCAGTGCTTTGTAGGCTTCAGACACAACAATGCATGTGTGGTCAATGGCTCTCAATTTCTACACCTGCACAGGTCATTTCTTTCAGGCGCCGATGGGCTGTTAACAGTGAATGGCACATGCACGTGTGTGTGCGTGCGTTGTACACATACCTGCTCATGCATGTGCTAGTGCTCTCGCTGCACTAATGTGCTTTTGTTCAAGGTGGCTGGTGTGAGGAAACAGATTGCAGGGGTCACTGAGCCTTTATCCCTGCTGCAAAACATTTTAGAACCAGGGAAAAATACAAAAGAACCTTCGGATTTCAACATACCTTAAAAGTCTGGTTACAAGCCGCTCCTACCTTAGGTGAGTGTCCTCGTTGTAGCAAGCTAGCGCTGCTGCCGCTAGCGCCCCGCTGCTGCTCCTACTACTGGCCGCGTCCCCGCTGCCCAAGTCAGGCGTCGAGCCGGGGCTGGTCCCGCTACCTCCGGTGGTTGTTGGGGAGCTCGCAGGGAGCTAGCAGCAGCGCTAGCTGGCAACAGTGGGGAGCTAGCGGGGACACCTACCGAAGGTAGTAATATTTTTATAATATTGTTGTCATTTTTGTCTTGACTTCTGCAGTTCTACGATTGGTAAACCACAAGGAGTAATATGTAGTTTTAGTTTCAAGCAGAGCTGCCAACTTTTCAAAAAACCTTGCCGGCCGAACAGCTGTCACACGGCGAAACCGTGAGAGTTGGTGGCTCTGTTTAAAAGTGAAAACAGGAGCCTTAAAGAGATGCTTTTTTTTTTTAAAGAATAAAAACCCAGGCAGTATTAGTCTCTCCCATGTATTAATGTAACGTAATCATTAATTGATGTCTGCTCTAGATGCAGCGCAAATATAGCAGTGGCCTGCGATGAGGAGGAGGCAACGAGACGGAGACATGTGCACCATGGAAAGGTTAGCAGGTTGGGGCCTGAACGACAGAGAACGGTGAACCTAGAAATTAAATCAAAATGAGTTTTTCAAGGACAATAATCTGTACAGCTGTAGGACTGACTGGTGTGAGGGTGGAATGAGTTGAAGTGAGGTTAGAGGTGTAATAACCTAGCGATCTTGGAGGAGCGAGGAAAGCGAAAAAAGGGAAATTGGGAAATGGGAAATGGGAAATGGGGTGAGGGTGACACAGAGAGGAAGTCCCTCTCATGGCAAAAAAGAAAGGCACATGTATGAAGGGATGAAGGATGATACGAAAGAATCAAACACGCACCAGAGTCCAGACGAGTTTGTGAGATAGCTTGGTATCCGGGTTTTGCAAAGGGTAGTTATTAAGTTGTATGAATGCATGGATAAATGTATGCATGACTGAAGTTGTATTGAATAAAATATTCAGTCATGTACATGGGTCTGTCATCATGTATGTGAACACTCGGGACTGTGGGAAAGCTTTCGTATTAGCACAAGGTACAATCATATGTTTGAAAATAGTTTCAAATATCAAGACTTTTTTTTTGTCAGATAAAGGTCCATGTAGGGATCTTCTTCTTCTTCTTCTTCTGATACATCCAAAATGAAGTGGCATTTATTCGCTGAAAAGCAAAACCTAATCAGCACTTCTGAAAAAAAAAAACAAATGAAAAAAGTGAAATTAATTTAAAACGCAAATCAAATGAGATTGAAAATGAAAAAAATATGAAGAATATACGATGAATCTTAAATAAGGATGTATCTAAATTGAAATGGATTAAACACAAAATTAGTTATATGACATATACGAAAATGATTTTTAAAAGGTAATTTATTTCGTATTCATCCAGAACTGATAAAAATGAAACACATTTGACTGATGTAAATAGTTACAGTGCTTTTGGGAGTCTTTGGGACGGCCTCTAACTTCTTTTAGACCTAAGTGCTAAAATTATTTGTGAATTACTCTTTGAGCAAAACTCAGGAGTCCTATATTTTGAACTGAAATGTCCTTTTTTTCTTGGAGTTTCTCCTAACTCAGCAGCTGAAAGCTACTTTTAGCTTCTGGACTGTGCGTCCCCAGATGCAGATGACTCACTGCTGAGTCTCTGGTCAAAGTGAAAGAGGAGTTTGGGAAGACAGAAGGAAAGTGTGAGAAGGAAATGGAAGGAACAACAATGGAGAAAGAGGGCTGGGGACTTTTTGTCATTATTGTTATTGGCTGAAGCGGGTAGACACATGCTTTAATCATGGGGGTTTAACCATTAACTTACAGAGCAAGTTAATCGTTAATACACAGAAATGTTGCCTTATGGAGACAGGAATGGGCTCGGGATTAGATAACACATTGCCTGGTAAAAACATGTCAATATTACATTTTGGAGATCCATTTCACAAATACATGAAATCTTTCCAAAATAAAGTTTACAATCTTTTCATTGACAGGAGACTGAATTCTGTAGATATTCTGACAATAAAAAGGATTCAGCAAATCAAACCTGACCCCCTATTTTACTTTAACTCCCACCGCTGGGAATGAGAACAAGTGGATAAGAGATAATGAGTGTGAAGTCATGTCTGTATTTTTCTTTTCATGGTTTTAGCAGGTTAACGTTGAAAACAATGTGATGAGGATGACATGTGGGAAGTTGAGTAAGAGGAGAAGAATAAAGTAAAGAGACAGAAGATCATGCAGGGGACAAAAGAAAAATAAGGAGAGCAAAGACTGAGAAATAATTCATGTTCCAGGAGTTCGGACTGGAGGCCAGGATGCGATGTCTAGGAAAAGTTCATTCCAGTTTCACTTCCTCTACCATGGTATTATGTTTAAGGTATACTGAGCTCCAAAATTTCCCCAAAAGTCCACTACACACTTTATTATATCTGAGCTATAATCTGCACTCAGTTATTTACTGACCTTGCATGCAGTAGCACAGACCAGAGACCTGAATGTCTGAGCCCTGAGCAAAAAACTAACTTTGCCCTGAGGCAAGCAGTGGTGCTGAAAAGAGGACAATCAAGGTTTAATGACTTAATCCCTCCCGACAACTCATCTAAATAAGGCTGAACAGTGAATAGAACATTCTTGCTGATACTGTACATCCGTATGCATCCTCTACGCCTCAGCAGCCATGGAGGCCAGTAAACAGCATTTGGATACACAGCACGATTGATCCGCCCACAAGTGGCAAATTGTGGCTAGTGGCGCCTGACAGCCTGACCGTGTTCAGTCTAGCCTTACTCTTTAGGAGGAGAGAGGGAGAAACAAGTGGAAATAGTGACATAAGCTAAAAGGACAGAAGCAGAGACGGAAGCAAGGAATGAGTTTAACAGCTTTTAAATAAAGATCCAAGAAAAGCATGAAGATGGAATACCTCACCATGTCCAAAACTTGACGTACAGCCTAAAATATGCAGATACAAGATTTTAACAACTTGGTGCAATGGTGTATGTCTTTGATTAATATAAGAGCATGTCGCTTGTGATTTATGCCGTAAGACATTTAGTGTATACTCAAGGATTCAAGGATAATCTATTATCATTCAGCAACACAGTGAGGGACAACACAATACAGTCGTTGTCCATATTTATCACAACACATGACAAACAAACCAAACAAAACCAAGACATTAGGTCATTCCAGTAGCGATGTAAAAAGAAGCAACAAAACAAGGTTTTGTATATTAGTAGTGTCTCCTCGTTGACCATTGAAAGGCAGTGCAATGTTGCTTGTTGGGAAATGAAGAGGGCAGCTCAGTTCTTGTTGTGACTTTAAGCCTTAGAAATAGATTTGAGATTTTTTGGAACTGAAATGATTGTCACAACTAACGTGAATCTACTTTTAGTGAAGTCACCTTTGTACTTGTAACCCAATTGAGTAGCGGCACAATCATTTTGATGTTTTTTTAGACCTTTAAGTAAATAATAGGGTGATTACTTATTTGCTTGGAAGGCAAATGGGTCTCTCTTATGTGACAGACAAGGAGAAAGGAAAATTACAAAAACCTAACATGGTCCTGCTGTGTGTATTTACACATACATATGAAATACATACAATTCTTTAAATGTCAGAGTCATATCCGATTGACCCAATGGGGATCAGCAGTACAAAAGTTAACGGCGTGTTAAACTTAGATTAATGTGTTTTCTTGCAAAGCTTTGTGTAAAGTACAACATCGACGAATGATAGAAAGTTTGGTTGAAGCTGCTGACTGTGGATGAAATTCTGGATGTCCAACTAAAAACTATCCGAGCGTGTAATGGCGCCATACTGCAACCGATCAGGGTGAGCTACGGTCATCTCACAGAGTCAGGCGTTCTACAAGGCCACCCGAACACATCTGCACGTATTTACTGTACATCAGTCAGTGTCAGTGGGAGACAGGTAGCGACAGTGGTAGGATTTTCTGCATATGTGCAGATTTATAGCATATGTTACACTCTATTACGCCTTAGGGTGCTGTTCCAATGTATTTCTGCTTCATCTGTTTTCATATATAAAGGAAGGTAAGTAAATCTTTACTAATCTACAGACTTTCAGTTTTATTATGGGTATCCTCAACTCCATTATTGTCTTGTGATAATAAATGGCAGAGGTCCAATGTGGAGCAGAGCAGCGATAGTGGGTTTTTTCTCATGCATAAAAACTGCAACTCTCAGTTTCCTCAAATCCAACTGACAAAAGAAACTAAATGTAATGTAAATAATAAAATAAGTAACAAGACCAAAACACATCTGAGACTACAGTTGCTGCCGGGTGAAACCGAGGTGAGGAAGAGGATGCTGAGTGAGTAGTTTGCAGGGGAGAGCAGCCCAAGTCACATCACGGAAAATAAAGACAAAGGAGGCTGAGCAGATGGGGAGAGATCAGGAAAAGATCCCGTGAGGAGAAAGATGGACAAAAGGTTGCTGACAGTGAAATTCACCCAGAACACAGCAGCTGAGATAGATGCCTTGTTCTATTATATTCCAGGGGGATAATCCTGCATGTCACAGCAGCAACACATGAAACCAACCACATTGACTAAGACTTGTGCAAATCATTAAATACCAAAAACACAAGTATAACATTCCAGTTCAAAGGTAAAACAAGAAAGAAAGTGTGTAGCGTACAATAAGTAAATTGCTGTCAGGTGTGCAAAGTGGACCTTATTATGAGTTATATGTATTGCATTTAGAGTTAGCAAGTCCAGTTTTAGTCCACGTGATGTCCATACTGCGACATACTGGAATGAGCTGTTTGACAAATAACAGAGGAGGTTGATACAGTAGGACAAATTATTCATAATAATTAGAGGAAGAATCTTTATTTTCAGTGGTGTTCACTAAAATAAATAGCAGTTACAAGGAGGAACTTAAACCTGGACAATAGAGAGAGCGAAAAAGGGAATAAGGTTTCTGAACGAGGAGCTTCACAGGTGAGCTCAATTAATCCCTAACGAGGCTGGAACCAATCAACCAATCAACAGCTACCAAACCTGAACCATTTGATGGAGGCAAAAAAAGTTCCCTTCTGACTTGATTTTCTGTTTTAAATAATGTGAACGTAAAACATCCACCATTTTTGATTGATTATGTTTTCTTCTTAATTCACAATTAAATTAATTTCAGGAGAAAAAAACACTCTCCCACTTCATCCCTATGATTCAAAGTTTATTTTCTACTTAGCAAGTCAGCAGCACGATGTACAAATACAGAGCTTCATAGTCGTTCGATGAAGAAAGGATACGATGCAAAAAAATGTAATAACAGGAGGAGGTGAGGATGCAAAGGCTAATGTTGGGAATGATAAGATGAAGGAAAAGACGGTGCGTGTGAGGGATGAGCACAAGGTCACAGTGAGGGTTTATCATGATGTGTGGGCACAGACCTTTTCACCTAGAATAGATGAAGTGGAACGAATGGATGAATTGCAAGAAAACCGCAGGAGTGGATGAAAGGACGAGACGGAGAGGGAAGCAGCAGTGCATTTGAACAGGGTTGAATGAGTAGCACAGCTGGAGGAGGAATCCAGTAAGCATACATACAGGATTTGTGAAGGTAGAGTACAAAAGAGATGTCAGGTAATGACGTGCAATTCTTCATTTTGGGTTCACTGCTTGCCACTAAAATGATCAATTAGCAGAACCAGGAAATCTGGTTTCCACTTAACATCCAAGTGGATTTGGGTTGCTTAAACTTTAATTTAAACTCATACTCAGATTGAAGACAGTCTTTCAATTTGGAAATCATGATTCAGATAAAGAAATCAGTGTCAGGTCACGAACACATGGCACGTTCTGTTGTCAGCATTGACAAGGTGGTAGTTCATCAGCAGCAACAAAACCATACGAAGAAAACTATACCAAACATAAGGATGAGAAATGTAAGTGTCCAGAGTTATCATTTATAAAAATAATCACCAAAGCGTTGCAAAAAGTACATTTTCCTTCTGAGTTCAGTTTTTCTCGAAATTATTTTTTAGCTGTACTGTCCTCTTAGATCTTTTATTGACGATTAGAACCAAGGCTTTCACTGCTGAAGAACCGCGCTCGTTTTTCTTACTCCATATAGTTCCTGTGCTGATCGACACTGCAGGTGGGCTGTAACGCTTACTGTCAAAAAAAGGAACTCCGTACTTTGGTTAGAGCTCGTTAAAAGCAGGACACTGTATGGGCTTAATCACGTTGGTGCTCTGGGTGGACCTGGATCACATCACAACCTGGATCGGACATTTTCATGCCCGTCAAACACGAAAAGGAGATTATTGTTATGGGGTCTTGTTAAACAGTTGCAAAACTGTCATCTGGAATTTCTCTTTAGAATTAAAAGCTGCTTTTACCTTTTATGTGGTGAGCATAATATGGCACACGTGTATGAGGACACATACACACACACACACTCTCTCTCTCTCTCTCTCTCTCTCTCTCTCTCTCTCTCTCTCTCTTTCTCTCTCTCTATTTCTCCCTCTCTCTCTCTCTTCCCAAAGGGAAAGAGGCGACCTTGAGCAAATTATTGGACATATTAAACATCGGACTATAGAAGAAACGTGAAATGAGTTGCAGCAAAAACAGACAGATACTTGATTTCCCTCAATGAATCATTGTTCCCCTCCAATTGCTGAGGACACGCAACAGAACAGAGAGTCTCATGGGTCAAGAATGAAGTGGGTGGCTCTGACTAATAACTGGGGCAACTGTATGGTTTTTTTGAGACATTTATGAGGTCATAAGTGATCGACGCCTCTGTTTCAGGTGAGAAGCCGCCAGCTCCAACGCGTGTCTCTTTGTGGCACCGACGGTTGTTTTGTAAGTAACAATCTTCATGTTCACAAATACAGGATGTGCTGTTCAAAATTACAGGTTCGACGTTGTAACTTCCTACCTCTTCCGTTTCATTTGTCTCAAGTGATACCGTGTCATCTGTTGTTTGGTATGTGGTGTTAGTTTGTCATTGTCGGCCCTTTTGTGTATCATCAGATGACATATCAGTGGAGTACGGCTAGTTCAATAATAAAATGAGCTCACTGCTGCACACGGCACAATGACACGCAGGTTCTTCGTGTCTTTGTTGAGGTTCCTATATTCTGTTTTTCATCTGCAGATATTTTGAGATGGTAAATACAGAGTTCAAGAGACAAATAAATGAGAAAAGGTGTGTGTGATTAAGTTTAATGGTTTGCTTGTACTGACCGAACTGTCCTAACTGTCTATTTTAAGATTCTAGTTAATGAATGAATGGACAACATTCTCTGATACACATGAAAAATGACGTCACTCACTCCTGTTGTGGCTTTTTTTATTTATAATAGCTATGCTATTTATTGTGCCTGTGTCTATTTAAAAAAAAAAGCATTTGATGTTGAAAACATGTTGATGTTTGCTTGTCTCTGTGATGGAAACTTTCTCTTGGTATTTTTTACCGCAGTCTCTGGTTTGCATATTTTGTTCTTCAGCTGCCACTTAACAAAATAAACTGTTTTTAATGAAATCATATTGAATGAGTTATGTTTCCACCCTAAAGTCAAACAGAATGAAAGCCTCTGATTGTCTCTGAAGACTAAAAGTCGATACTGCCATGCTAGTGTCCCTGTGAGGCCGTACTTCCACACTTCAGTGACAAGTCGGTTGTATAGAAGTCCATAACAGAAAAGACCTCTCGCATGGTTTATTATGTAAACATTGTAAATACAGCATCATGTTCATTTAGTAAGTTATGGACACATCTTACAACTTTGACAGTGTGTTACAGTGTGTTTTCAGTTTATGAAAGTAACTTAGTAAATTATTAAAATTTTTGGTGGCCACCTCAGTGATCTCTTGTGTTTATTCAGGTACCCAAAAAAATCAAGATGGCGATTTGCAAAATGGTGAACTCGAGGTTTCAAAACCGTCATCGACAAACCAAAGGGTGACATCATGGTGACTACATCCGCTTCCTATATAAAGTCAATTGGCAAAAACATGTTAAAAGTGGCTTCAAGACATACATCCAGGAGGCCTGTTTTTATGTTCTGTGCAAAACCTTGAGTGAATGTTGACATTTTGTTTTCGCAGTCAGTGAATTTACACCTAAATAAGGGATTGCATTGAGTTAACCTGGCTAACTAACTTCCTAACAGAAGATTGAAGATTGAAAGGACATATGCATGTAACAAGCCTAAATTGACAGGTGGCCAACCAACTCTAGAGGGGTACTTTGGGCGTTGATTTCTCTCTTCAAGGACCAATGACCAAAAAGTCATTTTAAAGAAGAATATAGGGATGGGGAATCTGTTGTTACAAGGCTGCTCTGCATACTTTATCCTGAAGCCATTTAAAAATCTGCTCAGACTCAAACTGTAAGACACGTGTGCTCGAGTTGCCAGTATACGCCACCTGAAGAAGTCAGCGAGAAAAGAAGACATGAGAGGACCCATCGTTAAATCCCACTCTTACTGGCTGCACCTGCATCCACCTCCTTCCCTTTTTACTCATTTGTCTCTCTCTAATGTTGCTGCAGGTGTGCCAGTTTATGACAGCATTAACCATTTAACAGTAGCTCTGTCTCGTCTCTCGCCTCCGGTGTGCCTCAGAGGAAATGAGGTGGGATGGTTAGAAAGCATTTGGTAAAGCAACCCTTTAAAACATGTGACAGAAGAGCAACTGAGATTTTGAGACACTCTTTAGTCATAAACTGCACAGTACCTTGTTGGTTCTTGATGCCCATAGCCTTTGTTGCATGACATCCGCTGCACGTGTAACGGTTTAAAATAAATCCGAAAATACTTCTTTTCAACAAATTCGGTCACATTATTCTCAGCTGACAACAGAACTTTTTGTTTTCTGCTGTTTTCCTCTTCTCTGATCTTCTCGTTCATTTTATAATCAATTTGAATGTAAATCTTGAGGTTTGGGTTTAATCCATGCACGGGAACCTCGTCCAGTTCATCTGCTTGTTTTGCCATTATCACACGAGTGATTTGTATTCTATTTCTCCACCTTGTGTCTGTATCAGCGTTTCTGTTCATGTTTGCAGAAAGGGTATCTGCCGATCCAGGCCTTTGTCTGAGTCTCTGAGTGCACTCATGGGAGATGTCTGGGACGCTGGCCAGCACGTCACTGGTCTTGCGTGCTTATGCGTGTGCATTTAAACGTCCATGATTCTCGTATCTCTCTGCAGTGCCCTTACATAAGCCTATTTATCCACCTTAGGGGATCCTCACCTTCCTCCTCCTCTTGCTCCCCCCTCACTCCCTCCTCCCTCCTCTCATTCTCCCTTGATCTCACTAACCCGCCCACTCATCCCTTCAGACTTCAGCGAAGGGTTTTACCCATGCTTAAGGTTGCTTTTTGGCCAAGTCTTTAATCATGTTTGGCACAAATTCACAGTCTTGAACAATGGTGATGTCTATCCCCGGTACCACTATCTATCCGTCGCTCTGCTCTCCATCTCTTCTACTGTCTCAATCTCTCATCCGATCCGTCTGGCAGCCGTTCTCTCCCCTCTAGGTCACTCTCTTATCCCCTCTGCACACATTCAAGTTCTCTCATCCTCCATAAAACCCTATTCATCCTACCTTTGCCTCTATCCATGCACCCTCCCACCCATCATTTACCTTCCGTCTCTCCCTCCAGCACTTAGGCTCAATCCCTCCATCCTCTCCTTTCCCTGCAGCACTCCCAGATCCTCCACCCAGCTGCTTCCTCATTTACTCCCTTTGTTTGTGTTTTTTGGGATTATTTCAATCCCTACTCATTTCTATTCATCGTTCACTTTTTTAGCCCGGGATGTATATATTTCATTTCGGGATGTTAGAGATAATACACATAACTCCTTTCATTCTCTTAACTTTCCATATTTAGTTCTCTATCCTTACACTTGTCCTCAGTCTTTTGTTTGAACCTTCCTTCAGACTCCAGCATCACAGAATGTTCCCATCATTACCATTTCTGTCTTACTCAATCCCTTGTTCCTTCCACTTCTGTAAACACGACTGCAGCGGTGAGAAGGGGGAGTACTGCTCCTCCTCTGAACATGCACAGCTCTTTGCTGTATCAGGAGTTTAGGATGGTTCAACTTCTAGACAGAGACCAGACCATCAACATCAGTGTCAATGCTTCTCACACAATTGTCATATTGCCAACAATGTCCACCTTCTAAAATACAACCCAAGTTATAGCCTAAGTTGATAGCAGATTCTCCACCGCCTATAAGCATATCAATATTGCCATCTAAAATGTAAAGCACTGAAAGGTGAAGCACTGCTATTAGAAGTGGTATTTCAGAGAAAACATGGACATAAAAGGCATCTTCCGCACAGTTTCAAAAATATTTCCAGCAAAAGCATTACTATCTTCATCTGGCCTTTTAAGCTGTCCAAGCTTAATCCTATCAAATGTGTGTTTGGAGATAACAGTTAAAAAGGATTAATTGCCGGTTTTGTTTGACTGGAGAGGTTCTGGTACTACTTGGTACTGGGTTGAATCAGTTGAACTCAGCCCTGCTCGCCTTTTGTCTCTGTAGAGTCATCTGAATTTAAAAAGATTTCCAAAATCCTAAAAAATATGATGAAGTGCTTTTGATTTGCCAGTAATTAAATTTGTTTTTTATTTTACTTATTACTTATTAACACGCACAAGAAAAAAAGAAAGAAAGGTAGAATAATATGTCTACAAAGTAATAAAACAGCAATATTTTATATAGGTTATATAATAGTTTCCTTCCTTTTATACTTCATATATAAAAATGGAAAGAATATATATAGTCTTCTTTTTTTATTACCTTTCTCTGTTTATTTGTCTTCCAATACACACCCCTTGTAGGGGAGGCAGGCAGATATTTTTTTTTAAAGCCAGGGAGGATAATAGGAATGGACTGAACAGAGAGCGAGGGACGAGAGCCAAGGACAAGAGAGAGAGAGAGATATTGAGAGAGAGAGAGAGAGAGAGAGAGAGAGAGAGAGAGAGAGAGAGAGAGAGAGAGAGAGAGAGAGAATGAAGGGAAACGTGTTATGAGAAAATAAAAGGGAGGTACAGATAAAATCCAAGGACAAGAGAGAGATGAAGATGAAGAGGATGATGCGGAAGAGAATTAAAAAGGGAGAAAAGAGTGAATTGGTTGGAAACAGTGAGAGAAAAAGAGAAAGAGAGAGCGAGAGAAAGAGCAAAGTATCACCTCTTGTGTGTGTGTTTGTGCACTTAAATGTGTTAGTCCGATGAGCCAGTAACCATTTGGCATACATGTGTGTGTAAATTATACTGCTGTCCCATCGCGTGTTCATTAAATATCGACTTGACAAAAAAATACATGTGTTTTTGCCATGAAAAGTGTTTTCCTTGAATGTTACTTGACGTTATCTATTTTTGTGAGGACCAGTGTGTGTTTTAGATCCTGGAAGTGAGGACATTTCGACTGGTCCTCACTTTGGCACAGACTTCCAAAGGTTTGAGAGCTCACATTTGGTTTCAAAGATCAAGTGGGAATAAGTTGTATATCAGGGTCAGAGGCTTGGGAATTAACTCTGGATGTTATTGTGTATGTCTGTGTGTGTCTGTCTGTCTCTGTGTGTGTGTGTGTGTGTGTGTGTGTGTGTGTGTGTCTATCGGTTACTGTGTGAGACACTTTGGCTGACTGCTCTCAAGGTTTCTAGGTATGGGGCTGTTGTGTCGTGCCACTTATCAGCGTTTAAGTGTCCTTCAGTAACACTCAGAAATACACACATACAGGCACACACGCGCCCATGAGCACGCCCACGTTTTGAAGTAAATTGATACATAATTCAGTTTTAAAAAAAGATTTGAAGCGTGACAAAAAAAGATGGGAAGTAAATGAGGATGTATAATAAAAGCACAGACAAAGACATTCTGGTTAGACAGTGGAACATGAAGAAGCATGATCTCACACAGACACACACACTCACACACACACGCACACACATACACACAGAGTTAAACACACACTCCTGTTTCCCACGGCGCAGTGGAAGTGTATTTGGTCTGCTAGCGCCATGCTTATCTGTCTCTCTTGTCATAACAGCTCTGTGTGTGTGTGTGTGTGTGTGTGTTTGTGTGTGTGCGTGTGTGTGTGTGTGTGTGTGTGTGTGTGTGTGTGTGTGTGTGGAATGCAAGGCAGATACATGTACACTAACATGCAGAAAAGGTTGAACACTTGGCCCCTGAAAAGGTCAAAATGGCCTCACACAGGAAGTAATTTTACAGCAACAGATAGCCCGACTTCCTGACAAAATCTGATGCACGCATGCACACACTGACACACCCACCCACACCCACACCCGCACCCACACCCGCACACACACACACACACACACACACACACACACACACACACACACACACACACACACACACACACACACACACATACACACTCCAATCGATTAGTTTCAGGACACAACGTTGTAAAAACGGCTCCACGTCACACGTGCACGCTAACAAGCGGGTGCTCGCCTTCCGAAGGGGGACACCCTGCCCTTTATAGCTTTTCACATTTCCCCCAAACTATCACACCTCCGTCCTTATTAGCTGACTGTTAAAATGGTAATTAGGTGATTGCTTCGGGTTGGATGTTCTCGGGTGTGAGTTGAAAACATCCGTGTTGTCATTATTCAATTAGGGAAAGTGTGCACATCCATCATTCGCTGCTTGGGGAACGTTTTTCATTATTAATAGCTATAATGATGGAAGTAGTTGCAAAACACAGACACATAACAAACATACTGGTCCAGTACAAATGCTTGATCAGTGGCTAATCCTTCACACTAGGGCTACAATACATTTACCTGACACTTTTATCCAAAGCGACTTACATTTTTGCTCTATATACCATAGACACAGCAACAGGGAGAAATTAGATGTTAAGTGTTCAAGGACAGTTGTTCAAGGACACATCGGCCTGGACTAGGGGGGCCGGGGTATAAACCACCGACTCTCTGATTGAAAGATGGGCATGCTAACCACTGAGTCATAGTCGCCTCAATTACATGCATTGTGTCTTTTCGAAATAAACTTCCATGTTTACAGGAAACTTACAGTTGGGTCGTTGTACAATATGGTTGGGGTGGATGTTCCTGGTCTGTTGGTTACTTAAGATAATCAAGCTTGTTACATATGCCACATAGTTTATACACGTAAGTTACGTAACACACTCAAACATCCACTCCGATCTCCTTTGAATACAAACTCTCTTGCTGCTTCTATTACGTCGGCTGCAATGACTGACTTTACATTAGAGTTGAAGCCCAGTGTGATGCTAAAGGGTGCCATCGGTATCAGGCGCTTGAAGGAGCACGGACCAAGCGTTGGTATTTGAGGAGTTGGGAGTGAGAACGGGACGGTTGAGGGTATGGTGTCAAACATAGAAATCCACACAGTTTTTTTATTCAAATTGAACATATTTTCAAGATGCATCATTGCTTCAATTTGCTTCTTACTGTTGACTTTGCGTTCAATGTGGTCATTTTAGATGCAGTGAGATTCCTCTAAGTTAATGGAGAGATGTTCGGGTGTGAATAGATGCAAACACTGAGGAGAAGACATGTCTGCATGACTAGAAAATGTTTTCTCCCACAGCTATTTATAGGCATCTGTGTTGGTCCATTGGTTGTTTGAGGTGAATGACCTCAGGCTGGACTGTTCAGCCTGCTATCTGAACACACTTTCACACTCAATTTGATTGGAAGGTTTCCACAGGACTTTTTAGCTATCATATATTTTATTCTGCTGTTGAATTATTGTGTAGATATGGATTTTGCCTGTGTGTTTATTCCAGAGAAACACAATCCTATCCCTACTTGTCATTGCACCGTGAGAACAAGGTCACTTCCCATCTGAACAGATTATAGTGGTAGTGCTGCTCGTCGTGTTATCTAGAAGGTCACTGTGGTAGACTTCATGTCTCTTGGCAGTGCTGCGTGGTAACTGAATACTCACTGTAACTGTACACTGAAGACATAATGCTTCCTTGGGATGAGAAAATGAAAGCTCGTAGATCATGAGAGCAGTTAAATTGTGGCTTTGACAGTAACAATACAAGCACAGGAATCTTATGGAAAATCAAAACAAATACAAGCCTTGCAAAATACGAAGTGACTATTAGGGAATACATTTTGTGTTTCTCGGCCAGGGAGAACACAGCTGTGATCGGATGAGTGAAAGGCGAGCCAGGCCAAAGAGAGGCGTTCACTTTCACTCCTTGAGATCTTTCACTTTGATGGACTTGTTGGTTTTCTATCTCACTCGGGGAGAGGAGAAGAAGTGGAGGCAAATTCTTGGAGGCAAGATCTTAGAGAGAGGAAGAAGTCAAAATTTCAGCAAGGAAAGGAGTTTAGTGTCCTATTAAAAACCCACCTTTTAGCCCTCTGCTCGAAAAATTGCATACCCAAACTAAAAAGGTTATATAACCACCAGAGCTTTTTGAATAATTTTGGTAATAATAAAAGGCTATACCTGTGAGATTTTGTTCAGATGTATAAATATATGTCTGTAGTTAATAAAGATGACACACAGTAAGATGAAAAGGTTTTCAGGTCCGCCCAGCTGTAAGGTCTAACTTAAACCAAATCATAACACAATGTGTGAACCTTCTCTCTGCAAAGGTTGACTTTGATAAACTGAAGCAGAAGTTAGACGTTTTTAAGTCAGAAAATTCAGGTGAGGTCTCAATGGGGCTCATTTGGGATTTTTGAATGCTGTTTGAATTTTCTCATGTACCAAACCATATAATTCACTTGTATATTACTTTTGGTGTTCAATTCATCCAAATACAGCAGTTTTGGGCTTTTATTTAAAAAGAAAATCATAAAACAACCTAGGGGGGAAAGGGTTTTCAAACGGTTTAAGAGACATAAGAACATGATGCAAGTGAAGTGAACTGGTCGGAAAAAATACATTTTAATTAAAGCAGTGCAGTGAATTGAAATGTTATAATGCCATTCTTGTTTTCTGTCTGGCGGGAAGTTGTCACTGGGAAAATGAAAAAACAAAAATATTAGAAAATAGTAGCTTGATTGATGGATGAACCTAAAGTTCTGCTTTCATTTTCGAAAAGGCTGAATTATCATGCGATTGTGTTTGTTGTTAAAACAACACAAAGTACTCATATTTTGTCCTCATTGCCCTTAAAGAGATTATGTGCTTAAAATGCTTATTTCCTGCATTTCTTGTTCATTTGTGGTTTCAATACAAAAGCTGTGTTTGAATGGAAATACTCCGTTTTTAAAGAATTTAGTGCCGAAGCGATATAAAATTGAAAAATAATATATTTAAAAGGAAGAGAGAGAAAGGAAGCAAGGTTTGAAAATAAAAAGTGAAAGAGAGAAAAACAGATTATTGGTGAGTTTCCATCCATCTGTTTTTAGGAACATTTGCAACTTGCATGCAGAAAACCTGAGTGAAAATACAGAATGTTGGAAAAAAAAAATGTAAGTTTTTGCACTCGGGTGAAAAATCTGGTGTATCAATCAAATGGAAATGCAACAAAGTGCAATGGAAACAGCATAGTGATTAAATCAATGTGACCTAAACGTCCGCTCAAGCTCTGCTCCACTGGGAAACTTAAAAAAGGCAGATGAAAACATCCGATGTGTGCGGACTGATAAGGAGGCGCTGACTATCCTGAAATGAGAATACAACAGTATAGTAGTAGCTGACGTTGATTTTCAATTCCCTTGGACTACATTTGAATGGAAAACTTGCTTCTGACTTTAGGAACTAGGATCAACAGTTTGAGACTTTTGTAAAACTTTAGCATTTCCTTTTGAAGGCATCATAAAACATAAAGATGAACAGAGAGAGAGAGAGATGGACTGAGGGAGATAAGAGAAAGTATAAAGAAGGAAGAAGGCATTCAGTGATAGTGATGGATAGATGAGCGAGGGCGTGGAGGAGATAAAGAGGTGTACAGCGCCGAGCTGTCCAGTCCACCGCGTCTGGAGGAACAACAGATAACCGACGTGGAAATAACTCTGACCTGCCAAGTCAATCTGGTGCAATTAAACACACACACACACACACACACACACACCAAAAGAGTTGTTGGTTTGTGTGTGGTGAATTTCAATTTATAGCAATGAAAAATAATGGCAAGAGTTTAAAAGTGTTTGGTTATGCTGCCGAGTCCTTCTTTTTGTTTTTTGGGTTGCTTAGAATTTCCTATTTATCTTTGCTTCTTTCTGACAGCCTGTGAGCATACGAGTGATCCACAGTGAACACCAAACCACATTATTTGTCAAAGCGACGCTTTCTTGTTTCATCCAAACATCCCGACCTCCTCCTACACGGACAACATCAGCTTCCTTTGTTTCCTTCGCTTGTCAGCGTAAACATGTGTCGCAGGGCAGTTTGCTGAAACGACTTAGTAACAGGTTTGTTGAGAAGGTCTTCTTAAGGGAAATAAGGGGTTATAGGGTTGAAGAGATAATTTAAGAGAGTACAATGAAGATAGATGATGGGGAGAGGAGCTGAGGACAGGGGAAGGGTGGAGTTCAGATCCTACAAGCTACTGATTTCGGTGTTTGGACAGGCCGTTTATCTAATTAGAGGGGCGCCGTGCGCTGAGCTGTGGAGGGAGTGAAGGACGCTCAGCCGAGTGTGTTTACCTTCGGACGCTTCAGGACTCCTGTCCTCCCTTTCAATGGGAGTGAGAAATAAGATGCTGCCGCTGGCTTGTGTGATGTGAAAGTCTGAGAATGTAGCGATGTAATTACTTACAGCACCAAATGACCCTTTCCGCTAAAGAGACATGTTAAAACAAATTCACGATTCTAATCTACATTCCATATATTTAGGTTTTCCTTTTCAATTTGTTCCTGTCTGTCCTGGGCCTCTTCAGTCTGCTCCAAAAGAGCCCAAAGATACCGAAGCTCTCAACAGTCTCTCAGCTCTTGCGCTTCGGACTTAAAGCGCTTCGCCAGTGTGTTTTCACCAACGTGCCATTGTTTTTCACTTCTGGCTCTTGCTTCTGGATCTTGGTTGACCTTGACTCCTGGGAGAATCGCCCAGAGCTCTGGAGAGAGAGAGAGAGAGAGGGGGGGAAGAGGGACAGACGGGCTCAGATGTCAGAAAGTCATGGCTTTCGCACTCAGGCCACTGCGCACACTGCAGAGCAACAGTGGACACATGGGCTCACGTACGGCATCGCACACACACGAGCACTTCGTCTAACCACAAGACTCACACGTTAGAAAATAGTCTAAATTACGCTCATACTTTCCTGTTGCCACCTGTCATTCACACAGAGGGCTGTGTGTGCACACACACACACACACACACACACACACTCAGGTGTTTTTTCAATCAACGCAGCTGTGTGCTCTCCAAAGCAGTAAAACGTTTTTTAGGTCCAGCGTTGGCAGGCTTTGATGAATCCAACACACCACTGAGTTCTGGTTCATTCTATCTGCTTACAAAGGCTCTGACAGATGGCTGCTTGACTGTTATTAGGCTCTGCAACTGCACCTGCTTGATGTGTGCGAGCACACAAACACACATACG
Source organism: Clinocottus analis (assembly GCF_023055335.1). NCBI lineage: Eukaryota > Metazoa > Chordata > Actinopteri > Perciformes > Cottidae > Clinocottus > Clinocottus analis. The sequence goes on from NW_027176153.1 coordinate 12,202,942, forward strand.
CACACGTTCAAATACATTTTTGCAGACCATGGGAAAGGAGGGTACAAAGAAAAATTGATTAGATTCGCACTGGCCTTGAAAACGTCCTTTCCTGCAGGGAAGAAATAAAAAGGCCATTAAATTATTTTGCAAATGAATGGATTTTAAAGTGTTTTTCAAAGGGTGTCACTCAAATCTCAATTTTCAACAATATGCTGAACCTAAAATAATCCATCTTGACTTTGACTCTTAAAGTTACTGAAATAATCTGTCATGGTCAGATACTTTTTCTTCGGCTGTACTGAAGCGTTTTTATCAGTGTTTCAGGAGAGAAAGAGAGAAAATAATATATTTTTTAAGACTGTTTGGCCTCCTGAACCGAGTGCAACATGACACTCATTTCCTAGAGTTCAAAAAATAAATTGACCGTTGGATTCTCCTTCCAAAAACAGCTTCCTCAAATCTATATGTCTTATCTTTATATCTTTATGTTCAAGCATATTTGCTGTCGAATTTGTAGCCTCTTTTGATAATCACATGAATAAACATGAGAGCCTCCGGTATCTGCTTTGGTCAAGCAGGAAGCTACAGGAGTGTTTCGGAGGGCAGAATCTATCAACTCGTCTCTCCTCATCCTCACCACATAAATCATGAATGAGGTGTGTGTATCTGCCGGCACCTCTTCCTGGTCTGTCCCAGGCCTGCAGTGCACAGCAGTGTGTGTGTGTGTGTGTGTGTGTGTGTGTGTGTGTGTGTGTGTGTGTGTGTGTGCGTGTGTGCGTGTGCAAACACACCTTTTGTGTTCTTGAAAATGTGTTGCATTTATTTATGCTTGTCTACCTGTCAATGTGTGTTTTGTATGTGCGAGTATGAGTTGGTGCGGTACACTGCAAATATACCGTGGGTGTTTGCATTATCATTTTGTGTGTGTATGAGGGAGTGACGCATACACCGGGGTCTTTGAAGTGTAAAGTAACAGGCCTTTTTAAGTTTTGGATGTGAAATATTTATACGGGCAGGAGTGCTGCTTTGGGAGGATGAGTTGAGAGAAAGAGAGAAAGAGGACAAAGGGAGGAACTTGTGTTTAAACAAATAGATCCACGCTGCCTTTAATAGCCCTGATGAGATGTGATGGTGTCCTTTTCGCATATTGATTTAACTTGTATCATAATTATTGATTTAAATTTGTGTGTAATCGTCTACGAAAGTGTCCGCTGGCTTGTAGAAGACCAACAAATCCATTTATCCATTCAGCTCACCATTCATAATGAAGGTTTTCAACATGAATAAAGCATGAAAATAATGTTTTAGTTTTTTTAATTCTCACTTCTTACAATATCTATACATTAAGGCATGTTTTAGGACTGTGGTTGCTTGATGACATCCCTTCAGCAGTTGCAACATGCAAACTGCTGGCTGTGTTAATGTTGCTCTTCATCATAATGTCCGTCACTCTTGATCAATGAATTCAGACCTGAAAAGAGTTCATGGACGGAGACCCGGTGAACTTGGCACTGTGTGTGTGTGTGTGTGTGTGTGCGTGTGTGCGTGTGTGTCTGCCTGTGTGTTGAGGGAGTGGTAAAGGCTAAACTGGGCGATAAGACGACGGGACAAAGGACAGAAGAGGCAGAGACCTTTATAGAGAGCCAAGTGTAATTTTGGATGCTTATGAGTCTGTGGGTTTGTGTGTTCATGCTCGCGCATGAGTCTCAGTGTGTGAGGCCAGACGTCAGTATTGACAATAGCCTGTTGAGACCTGGGAGGAGACTGGCTTCGTTAAAAGAGGCCTTGAACAAACAGAGAATAAAGACGGAAGGATAGAGGAAGGGAGGGAGGGAAGGAGGGAGGGATGGGTTCAGGGGCAACGTTTGGTGGGAAGAAAGAGAAAGAGAGGGAACAATTGGAGGGAATGTGGGAGAAAAGGTTGGAGTGAAGGAAATGTGGATGAATGGAGTAGAGGAGAATTGTGGAAGAAGAATTACAAGATTTGCATGGAGGGATGTACATGTGTAAAAATGGAGGGAAATAGGAATAAGTGGAAGAAAGGATGAATTAAAAAGCCTAATTGGAAGCAAGGAGGGAGAGAAAGAGGGATTAGGGAAGTATGATTAAAGATTGAGGGATCAACTAGAGAGGCAAAGGGACAAAAGAAGGGCTTGGTAAAAAAGAAATGGGGGAAGAGGAAATGTAGATGGATGGAAAGATGGAAAGATGGAAGGATTTAAAGGGGAGGAGGCAATGTTAGATAAAGTAAGGAATAGAAAGGGAAACCACAGGTTTCTCAGAGTAAAGGTTAGCTTTGACGGAAGAAAGAGACCACAGGGTTGAGTGTGTGTGTGTGTGTGTGTGTGTGTGTGTGAGTGTGTGTGTGTGTGAGTGTGTGTGTGTGTGTGTGTGTGTGTGTGTGTGTGAGAGAGAGAGCAATACACAAAATGAAAAATACACGCGCCTCCATGTTTATGTGTGAATGAAGAGGTGTGTGTGTGTGTGTGTATGTGTGTGTGTGTGTGCGTGTGTGTGTGTGTGTGTGCTGAAGTAGTAGGCGTATCAAATCAATAACTGATAAATAAATTATGAGCTAAAAAATTTCAAATTCACTAACAAAAACAAATGATTCAAGTATTCAT
>NW_027176153.1:12208047-12223047 GCF_023055335.1 Clinocottus analis
AATCTCTAATAGATTCGCGCTCATAGAAATATCCTGACGTTGCTCCAGATTGAGCGTGTGTTATAAGTAAATCATTAACAGGCGTGCATGTTAAAATGGCATCACTTCGAAACAACTGTGGTGAGCTCTGACATGCAAATTCACGCTGTCGACAAATAGCACACCAACTTAACAGCGCTGATCTTTGACGGGAGAGGGACTTTTATTTAACGGAGCAATGATTCACATGCACTTATGGCCAACAGCAGGTGACTGCAGACTTATTGTCCTATTAGTGATCACACTGAGCCGACACGATTGTTATGTCCGACCACTTTACCTTCCCTTTTCAAGAACTTTTCATTGAATGCAGAGGTGTGCCTAATGGTGGACAAAAAGTCCAACTAAACACATTTTTGAACTTGAAGACATTAACGGCTGAGCTGTAGAAATGGACCGTATCATCAAACCAACCGGATGTGCAGGATTCAGAGGAGCAAAGTTTCATGCTCAAAATGAATTTCTCTTTTTTTTCCGTTAAGTTGCCGAGCAGAAATGAAAAGCTCAAGGTACTCAGAGTTGAAGACTTTATGAGTTATATTTTTCTCAACTCGGGGGAGCAGAAACTAAACGTTTCCGTGAACACCTTCTGTGTTGAACGATGAACTCATGGGTGAGTTGCCAATTTCAAGAATGTGGCAACTTTGTCAAGGAACCTCAGCTGAAATTAAACCCAAGTGTTAAGTGCACCCTCATCCCAGTCACACTCCGTATTGTACCAGCGCCGCCAGGCGATCTGTTGGATCACTCAGAGGCACACAGACACGAGGACCCACACAGCCTTTGGTGATGAAGCACGTTGAGTCATAATAGAAGGAGGAAAAGGACACTGCGGCTGGGTGACACAGCGAGGGAGTGACTTTACCTCTGGACTGTGGCAGAGGGAGTGGCGTTGAAAGAAAGAGGAGGGTGTGAGCGTGTGTGTGTGTGTGTGTGTGTGTGCGTGTGTGTGTGTGTGTGTGTGTGTGACACAGAGACAGCTTTGCTTTCACGCCTTGCTGAGCAGTGAAAGAGTATCTGTCACAAAGAACAAGCCAAAGGAGGACAAGGAAAAGTTAGGCAAAAAGACAGACGCGAGGAGAGGGACAGAGGGGGGGGGGAGAGGAAGAAGAGACAGAGAAAGAGTTGGCTGAAAGCAGCTTCTGTCTTATACGTCCCACCCCCTGACTGTCTTCCCCTCCTCTCTGCCTGTCCGGGAGCGAGAGGAAAAAGAAGAGGAGTGCAGAGAGAGAGAGAGAGAGAGAGAGAGAGAGAGAGAGAGAGAGAGAGAGAGAGAGAGAGAGAGGGAGAGAGAGAGAGGGAGCTCAACCATGCTCGCTCTTTAGCGCAGGACTTAGGAATTTCAGGACCTTTGGAGTTGTGCGCAAACACACACTGACACAAACACGTGCTGCTTTTCTTGTGGTGATACACAGCTCAAAAGGACCCAGGGAGGGAGAACAAGACAGAGAGAGGGAAAAGAGAGAGACAGAGAGCACTAGAGAATAGCCCATTCCAGCCCTTTCCTGTGGACTATTTGACCATGATGGCACCTGCCACGGGGGAGAGTGACTAGGAGGGGCTGAGGACAGAGCCGGGACGCAGGCGGAGGAAGCTGCTGATGAAGGTGAGGTTTATGATTCCCTGATAGGAGATCCCATATCTGTCTTTGTCTTTTCTCAAAGTATTTATATCCATGTGTGTACGGATGTTTATTAGATGTTTTAATTTCTTGAGTAACTGGGGGAGGTGGTAGTTTGTGTGTTTGTGCAAGTGTAAATGTGTAAGGGAAACATCTGTGCTGTGTCGTTCTGTTACATTCATGTATTTAATGTATTAAATGGTTCACGATAGCAGAGCTAAACAAAGTGAAAGGATTTTAGTTTCCTCAAGTTATACTGAAACTGGGGAATACCCTGCGTCGGTGTTTGTGTTGGAGTTACTCGTTTCTGGATGTGTGTGAACTCTGCTGATTTGGTTCCATATCTGTGTTGATCATTTGGGTGAGCGCGATAGCGTGGCCGGACAGAGAGCCAGCTGAGCTTACATCAGGAAGGGAGAAAATGTGAGAAGAGGTTACGTGTGTGGGGGAATGTGTATCTTGGATGTTATTATTTCCTGATGGAAGTGGAGTATTTAAGGGGAATTATTATGGCTTTTGGAGGGAATCTGTCTTTTTCATTTGGCATTGGTTAAACACACTGAAGTTATGTTTTCAGTTTGGGAACATAATAAGATCTGCATACATGTTCATAGCTCGAGAATGTGAAGAGTTTTTTTCCTTTTCAAAGCTTTTCTGCAAAGGCTCAGAATCACACTAACATATTTTAAAAGAATATAAATTAGTGTTGAATAAATAAACCAGTGGACATATAGAAGATTAGAAGTCTTGGGTCCTTTCACCTGCGGTTATTGTGCCTCATCCCTCCACTCCTCCGTCTACCCTCCATGCTTCCACACTGGCACTTTTGTTCTCTAATCTCATTTACTTCTGCCTTTTTCTGCAGGTTTACGTTGAAATCCCACAACTAATGACAGAGGCTTATCCCATGCCACTCTGCTGTGCTTCTCATCCTTTCTACCACCCCTCTCTTTTCTCCTCTTCATCCTCTGTTTGACAATCCATCTTCTTTTTTATAAAGCTTTAAATATCTGTTCTCTTTTATGCTATTTGTAGTATCAGCAGCTGCTTTTTTTAGCCTTCACCAGCATGTTTTCAGTGGGTGTCTACGTGTTTTAAAACGCACAGGTGTGCATTTTGTCTGTCATCTCTCCTATTCAGTCTTGTAATCCCAGCTCTCACTGGTCTGTATAACCCCTTCACCCTTCACCCACTCCAACCCGCACAGTCACCCTGCCATTACCGTCCCGTTCAACCACATTAACCCCTTTACCTCCGTAGTGAGCTGTGTCCTGGCTGCAGTGGATGACCCGACAAGGTATTCTACGATAGTTATCTTGTGTTGTGGTAATTGTGGTTGTGTACAAAGGTATGTCATCTTGTTTTGCTTTAATGGAAACCTACACTTCACAATGATTTCAAGCAGACAGGACGCAACAAAGTTGTTTAAAGCCCTGTGCGGCTGTAGAGGGAGCTATGTTAAATCTGATAGGTTGCGTCTTAAGACGACAGGTTTGAAAAGAAAAAACACGATTGTGTGGAGGTTGAGAGAAGTACGTGTACCAGCCGTCTGTATCTGCACTTCATCTCTGCTTCAGGATGCTTCGGCAGGTACTAGCAGACCACACCCTAATCTGCTACCGAACTGTTGGATGGCTGAGGTTGGATTGTGGGCAATGAATGCATATGACGGATGAACATATGTGGAATAAAAAAGAAAACATATTTTGTTGCGTCTCATGGTTTTGTAATGCAACGCTAAATCAGTATGTTTTTGAGACTGCTCGTGACATCATTTTTTGATGGCCCCTCTTGATATGAGAAAAAAAAAAGTTCTCAAATCAAACCAAATCACAGCAATATCTTCATATTGTCACTCGGGATTGAGATCCATGATGTATTGTACATGGGATTAAGAATTAGACTAAATATGTTCTGTGGGGAAGTAGCAAAAAAAAAAAAAAGCTAGACTGACAACATATTACAAATGTAAATCAATAAATATGGCAATGATTTGAAGAGGTCAGCAGCTCCCAAAACAAAGCGAACTAGCTTTGATTGATAGTTGCCACATTAGACATGAAAAGTTAGCACATTGCTGTTTATGACTTAATAAAGTCTTCTGTTATTAGCAGGAGCGTAATGTTCAGGATGTTATCCTCACTTTTGAGAAGTTCTGCAAAAGAGAAGACGTAAAATCTGAGTCTGTGTTTGCGCTACAATTTCGGACATTGTTAGCTACTTCTTCCTGTGTATTAGAAGATGTTTTTCCAGGTCAGACAATCAGAGTGTTTACAGCAAAAGTATAATAGCTTTTAGCAACTGGTCACATTCACTCTTCAAGTCTTTTCAGTCATTTGACAAGAGAGAGCAGCGAAGCGGACATTTATTTAACCCACCCGCTCTTGTGGGTTCAAGGTGGGTGTGCTGATTGCCTGATGATGAATTGACCACCGAGAAACTTTATGGTTAAAATGGCTATACACTGATCCATTGCCACACCTTAAAACCCATTAACCCCCATCTCAACCCGTCCTCACTGGAAAAACCCATTAACCTTCCTCTTAACCCTTCCTCCAGCATGAAATATCTACCTGGTCAGCAGAAAGATAGGTTCAAATGGTGAGATTTAGGACACTGTGGTTCCTAATATGTACAAGTATAGATCACAGGATAAATATACTATCAGTGTTGGTCTATTAGCCTTGTTTTGGTTGTCTATTTGTCTTCACGAGCATTATGGGAAGAAAGTAGACGGATAACATAGAGAGAGAGAGAGAGAGAGAGAGAGAGAGAGAGAGAGAGACAGAGAGAGAGAGAGAGAGAGAGAGAGAGAGAGAGAGAGAGAGAGAGAGAGAGAGAGATGCCGGTCCTTCTTTGTTTGAAATATTTAATGAGTGTCTCTGCTCTCTTGAAATATTGACTTTTTCCATACAGCCAGAGGGGACAGACGGTAGCGGAGGTTGTTCCCTCATTTAAATAAAAAGCAAAAGGCTGTTAGCATCAAACTTTCAGTAGTTTCTTTTATTTATTCATTTTTTGTTTTCTTTTCCAATCCGCTTGATTGATAAAAAACCTGATACTTGCCCTTTGAAAGGTGCGGCTAATGGAGGGTAGAGATTGAGTTTTGTGTGAATGTGTGTGTGAGAGAGAGAGAGTTTGCGTGGAATTGTAGATTGTGAGTGTGTGTGTGTGTGTGTGTGTGTGTGTGTGTGTGTGAGTGCGTGTGCGTGTTTGTGTGTTACAGTATATAATACTATATGTGTATATATGCAGTTCTGGTTTATACTGTATTATTTATGGAGTATATTTGTTAAAAATGTGTAGTTTTTACACTCATAACATGAGCACAGAGGATAAGGATGGTTATAGTATGAAACAGATTTTCATTTTAATATGATGTTCACACACACCGGCAATTTTCCGGCAATATTTAGAAACTTATCTGCTGAATTTAAAAAAAAAAAGTGACGTGCATGTTTGTTTCATTAGAAAGAGTTATTATACTTTTAATTAAATATTTGTACCTCCGGTTGTAATTCTAACATTCACAAATGTTACAATACCTATGCCTGATAACCTACAGGCAATAATTTCCACTATGCAGGAGTTATATAGGATAAGGTAGCAAACAATTGGTGTTTTAAAGGTGCCATTTGATACGTGCAGATAACCTCAACACATGGATGGATGGATAACAAAAGAGTTGAACCTGAGGTCAGAGAAGATCTCTCAAAGTCATCAGCGTGTTAAAAAGGAAGGTAACAGAAGATACTCTAGCGTAGAAGAATGAATGGGAAAACACCTTAACTGTTGTTAAGAATTAACAACTGAAGGAAGCGGCCGTTAAAATAACAAAGAAAGATGAAGCTGAACAAAGGGCAGATTTCCTAGAGAAACAATAAACCTGAAATTGGAAGTTTTCATCCAAAACGAATAGTCACAGTTAATGTCTCGCTTGGTAAAAAAGATAGTGTGTCTGTCTTAATGTGCTCGACATAGACACTGTCATGAAGGAAGCAATAAGAGAGCAGACACTATTTATATTGTACACATTACACGTTTCAGGAGCAGCAGTGTACATCATCGGTACAAAGTACAACAATCATTGATTGAAAAATGATTTTGGTTAAAAGAAAATGTGCTACTGGATCTACCCATCTGCAGAACTCAGGAAAGTCTTAGTCCTTGTTAGCATAGCGTGAAAGACACAATTTTGATATTGGATTTAGGATACACCTGAAATATCTGACCAACAAAAGGAAAACAAACACATTCCTCACAGCATCAAATCACCCGAGGCTCTATAAGTGAACATGTAAGTGATTATGTAAGTGTAAGTGATGTCGGACTAGCTGGGTAGAAGAAGGGAATTAATTAATGGATCAGAAGCAAGAAGTCGTCAGATTAAACTGGAGACCCAAAACACGCCAATGGGGCTGGTAAGAGTTACGTCACAGTGCAGAGAGCGTAGATACTGGACAGTTCATGGTAACGTGACTCCATCCCATCAGTTTAAAGCCGACCACCTAAACATGCTGGTGGCCCGAAGGTGAAGAGACAGCAGTTGATCTCAGTTCACTCTCTGTGGGCCGCTCACAGTGAGCGGACGAGTGACCCACTGCGTTCAAACACATACAGTGGAGTTGCTCGCAATGCCACAGTGATTTATAAAGTTTCAAGGGGAGCTGAAGATTATGTTTAGCCAGAGTAACTTTGATGAAACCACAAAGATCAACACATCTTTTGAATCTGTGGTGAAAGATTAGAATAGAAACAGGGTCCCTCACATTTCACCTCCTTAACTTCCTATTGTGTCCAGTGTACAGCGTCACCATCGAAATGGCTAATATAACCACAAAACAGGAGAAAAAGAAGGAACATGACTCAGGCTCCTCTTATGTGCTTGTGTTTACACCGACTGCCATCGCCACACCCGTCTTCTACAGATAACATATAAAAGTGTACTTTTACTGTTAAGAGGGTTTGTGCAGCTCTGCTACTCTCGAAATATCTCTGTCTTCGTGCTGCCCATCCTACCGTTCCTTACCCTCCACTCCCCCTTCGCACGCACACACACACACACACACACACACACACACACACACACACACACACACACACACACACACACACACACACTCTTCCTGTCCTCTCTAATATCTTCTTCCCTCCTCGAGTGCTCATGTTGGCCCAGCGCTGTAGCAGAACAACCCCTCCTTTGCCAGACTGACCTGTAATTGCACTCTCAATTTGTGTGTGTAGATGTTGGTGCGTGTGTGTGTGTGTGTGTGAGCGTCTATTTGGACTCCGGGCCTGTCCCGTCCCATCACCTTGAGCGGTCATGCAGTGTTGAAGGTGAGGTGGAATTAGGAGGCTTTACGCAGGAAGATAGGAAAATAACGAGATTCTCTCCATCCCGTGCACACACACACACACACACACACACACGCATGCACGCACGCACGCACACACACACACACACACACACACACACACACACACACACACACACACAATTTTAGTTTAAGTAACTGTGTCTGTCTCTCAACACACACGTACATACACACACACACACACACACACACACACACACACACACACACACACACACACACACACACACACACACGTCCCAGAGGAGTGCTAGAGGGGCTTATGCAGGGATTGTGCTGTTCTGCAGTGTGCCTGTCAGATAAGGAAGGAGACGCAGGCCTGCCTGGTGACACGCTGCTAAGCGCATGCTCTACAGCGTCCTCTCCTTCCCGTTTCCTTTTTAACCTGTCACTCAAGTCACCTGCCACCCTCTGCTGCCACTGGCGATGATAGCACACACACACACACACACACACACACACACACACAGTCGAGTATCTCATTGGGGAACTAGAAAACATTCACACATACACAGCCATTCCTTTGTTCCGCTTTTCCACCTTTTTGACTCTTTTGCTCCTTTTTTTTATTTTCTTCACCTCGTCCCTCCGCCTTCTTTAACGAACCCAGTTCTGTATTGAGGCTCCCTTTCCTCACCTCCTCCCTCCTTTTGCTTCCTCTCCTTCGTGACACCTTTTCTGTTGCCCCGATGCTTTTTCTCCGTCTTTGCCCTCCTTCCCTCACTCCCTCCCTCCATCTCTCCTCGCCACCTGTAAAGCGGCTTGCTGCTGTTCGGCAGCTGCTCGCCATCACAGAGCGCTGTTGAAAGTCAAGAGCGCGAGAGAATTTTGAGCGAGCATTTATTGCAACGGTCTGTTTTTCAGCGCTCGAAATTATGTTCACCGTCAAAATTCGGAGTTTGATGCCAATGTTTTCGCCGAGGCCGGCATGCATTGCCAAAAGTGATTTGGGGTATGAATGATTGATCAGGTTCAAGATGAGCCGCTTCATGAGAGAATGGCATTTCGCCAGCACTCAGCCTCCAACCACCATCTCTCCATCCACTCCTGTTCAATTCTGCAGTACAGCTGCTGTTGGCTGCACCTTCACGCCAGCTGCCCATTCGATGCCATCGTTTTTCCAAGTTAGTCCCAGATTATACCCCAGTATGCGTCGACTGTAACAATCACGGCAACTTCAAGGCGATACGGGCTAATCGCTGGAGCGCGAGTCCTTGCATCTGACTTGTGACGGACTGAGACCTGGTCCAAAGTTCACGTTCCTTCTGCACATGTCTGTGCGGGGTTCTGGTGCTCAGCCTGCGATGGCATCGAATGATCAAATTGTTGCTCCCAGATCTTCCTTCTGCAGGTAAAACGCACATATGAAGATGCTTCAACGTTCACCTTTTCTACTGTTACGTTGCAGTGTATTGCAGTGTATGGAATATCTTGCACAACACCAAGCAAGCCCCTGTTAGTCACCTTCCCTCCACATCCACCCACCCACCCTTCCATAAAACCCCTCATGCCTACGCCCTAGGCCTATCCTGTCTCAGCCAGTCACCCACCACCACCCTCTTCACCGACACCATCCCCCAGCCCTAGCCTCTCGGCAGCTCTTCCAGGCAGGCTAATTGACTCAGTCCCAGGAGGGGGGGATCATGCCACATTTCTAATTTGGCTTCCCCTCCTCCAGATAAAAGCTACATCTCTCTATCCTTCAACCCCCCTTGCTTCAACCCCTCACTCCCTATTCAACCTAGCCCTTTTCTCTTCTTTTTTTTTTTCTTTTTGCATTTTCGAAATGTTTAGAATGAGTAACTTCGATTTTGATGTGTGTAAAAAAAAAGAAAAAGATTTATTAATGTATCTTTTGTACATCGTTCTACAAATGACGGCCAGCCCCAAATGCAGACATAATCACCTGAATACATGAAAGGACGGATACACAGACACTCACGTAGCGCAGCACCTCGCCTTGGCTCACCATGGGGCTCACCTTCAGAGAGCTCCATCTCCACCAGCCGCACCTGGGGACCACAATGGGCGTGTCTCAGTGTGTGTGTGTGTGTGTGTGTGTGTGTGTGTGTGTGTGTGTGTGTGTCTATAAAGCAAGCCTTTTCCCACTAACAAGCAGACAGACGATGAACAAAGATACAGTATTTTATTATTGATTGTATCACACTGCAGAATCAGAAAAAAATAATATCAAATGTCTTCAAACGTGCCCATGTTGGGAATTTGAGATTTTGCAGTTGTGTACATCAAACAGCATAAAAACATGTTTTTTGTGAACCATTAAAGGTGTGTATAGTAGATACTGCCGTGCTATTTATACTATACATCTATTCAGGTTGCGTGTGTCTGGGCATGCATCACAAATTTAATGCATATAGGATTTAGAGAATGTGTGTGTGTGTGTGTGTGTGTGTGTGTGTGTGTGTGTGTGTGTGTGTGTGTTTCTGTATCACTGAAAGATTGCAGTAAGACTTTACAAAAGTATTTAAGGTGTTGTGTGTTAAGACAGGAGAAGTAGTCCTCAAGAGTTTTACGATACAGTAGCTGAAATTAAACAACAACTGCACACAGGCTCACACACACCGCGCACACACACACACACGCACACACACACACACGCACACAGCATGCAGCAGTAGCTGCGGCCTTTAGTAAAATGGGATTTTCAGATGGACAGAAAAGGTATTTTTCGCTGCAGGCTCGGGGGCGACCGGCCGCCTGCAAAAGACATTTGACACGTAGAAGGTTGCTACCTTCAGTACAGTGTGTGGAAAGATTTCAGGTCTGTTCTTCGTATTTGCCCTATTTTCAAATAACAAGTGAGACCTTTATCCCCACACTCAAACAGATGGACAGATGAGGAACATTTTTCACAGACGTACCACAACAGAAACATAACGGGCCTCAGATGCCTTTACCTTTTGATCATCCATCATGGTGCAAAGTAGGTTTTGGACATCAGTTAAACTTGAGAGGTTGTATATAGAAATGTACGCTTGGCCACTTGTTTAGGCAGCTAAACGACTTGGTTAGGTTAAGTTGGGAAAAATTATTGTTAGGCAACTTAAATTCGTATTAAAATATAAAAATGTGGATTTGTCTTTTATTTAAAATTAGACAAAGTTTGGTGTTTTTTTTACGCTCCCATCCACCACGACCTCCTCACCACACAAACGTCCTATGAAACTTTCATGAGATCGAAGGCGTATCCAGGTATTTAAATGACGTGTCATGTTACTGTCCCCTCTGAGGTCATCTCATCCCTTATGTTGCTATAAAGGCCGGACATTGCACATCTCAAATGAGCGGCGGTGAACAAAAAATCACATTGAAAATACATAGTTCAAACATAAATTCAAACCTGTTTTCATTGGCATGAATGGAAAGTTACCATCCTCAACTATAGAATTGACCGTCTTTGATGTGACCAGTGATTATAAACTGTAACTATGAGGAGAATTGGCTGGTGTCTTGTGTTCGGGTGAAGGGGCTTCAAACAGATCCGTCTTTCATGTTTCAGACCCCATATGTTTATATACTGCTCACTGCATCCCTCATTAGCCATGGTTTTGTGTGTGTGTGTGTGTGTGTGTGTGTGTGTGTGTGTGCCTGCGTGCGTATGTCTGTCTTTTGATGACCAACAACAATGTGAATTCTTGTGTTGATTAAAAAAGGGAATGGGTTTCTGCACTGCATATATATTTGAATTGTGCCTATATATATATATATATATATATATATATATATATATATATATATATATATATATATATATATATATATATATATATATATATTATGCATGCATTTTAATGCATAATGTGGGATAAAACATTTGATTGATTACTTAAATGTCTGTGACCGCCGACTGTTGTACAAAGAGCAGAGGCAGTAAGATGAAAGACACAGAGAAACAGACATTGGGAGGTGGAAAGGTTTTTGGATTAATATGAAATGTGCTGCATGAGGTTGTTTTTTATGAGGTTATGACGATAGACAGGCGAGTGCAATTAGAGCTACTGGTCGCAGAAAAAACAAGTCGCTTCACTCCATGCTTCGACCTTTCTTCTTCGCCTATATTTTTATTCCTCCTTCTTCTTTCACCTATTCATGTTGCTCACTTTCTTTCTTCCACATATTTTTATTTTCAACCTCCTCTTTGGAGAATCAGAGATGAAAGGGAAGATTCCCAGGAACCCTTGGGGCAACAGAAGAAAGATGGAAAGGGAAGGTAATGAGGCACTTACAAAAGGGTCAGAAAATCTGCATTTGTGCCTTTTTGCTGATACGGTCAGAGTCAGAGGTCAGTAGCTGATGGCGGTGTCTACCTCAGGGCAACATAAACACATCCATGTCCCTTATTTATGCCTTTCCTTCATTTTCTGCTTGAACCTTTTCCCCTATTATTTTGCACTGTCGTTAATGAAGTCTAGTTTGAGGTCATGGATCTGTCCTTTGTTCAAGCACCGTGCAGAGAAAAATAGGTCTTAATACCTGAAACGCTTCGTGTGCATCTATAGCTCCGTCTATTCTTTGACAGTAATGATGATAGATGAAAGGCAGAGACATAATGAGTGGCCAGCATTCTGCAGGGAGTTTGTCTGTGTGCTGGATATATAAGTGTTGGAAAGAAAAGAGCAGGCTGTGACATGAGCAACAGTTGTTTTCAACCTACATACCTGGACACACCTTCACTCAACACACTTAAACGACGTATAGCCCTTATATAACTGGCTGTGCTTGTACTTTTAATTTGAATTCATGGACGACCATTAAAGATCATGGACAAGTCGTTAAAAAACATATAAAGTGCACGGAAATCTCCCTATTTTGTACAGCCCAACGTCTGTATGTGTCTAAATGTGGCTCAGAGAACTTTACAATCTTTACATATGACATCCTCCGTCCTGGGATCCTCACATTGGTTCAGGAAAAACTCCCCAAAAAATCCCTTTTCCCTGGATAGATTTAGTTCCAAACTATATTAGTAACATTTAATGGTTTAAAATTGTAACAAACAGCAAAATCAGATGATTGTTGAATCGTGACATTGTAATTTTTCATGGCTAAAAATGGCAACAATATGTCTGTGAGAGTTGAGGTCACAAGACCTTTTTAACTCACAATATTATATGTTGTATAATAAATATAAATATAAATACTTTGATGGTATTAAATAAAGTCATTAGCTTTTATAATGTGGGGACAAAGTTGCGTGTTGCGAGATGAACACACTTTTGTCCCCACAAATGAAGAAAACACACACAGGATTTCAAACCCTGTCATCGGTCCTTGAGTCCTGCTGGCTGCTGTGCGGCAGAGGAGGTTTAGCAGCAGGACACAGCTACACACTGACATGCTGACGCTCGCTTCCTGAACACAGAGAGAAAAAAAAAGTCAAGCAAAATGATTTGCCAAATAAGCGGGACCGCTCTGAAAACCAGTGAACCATAGGGTGTAAAAGTAGAACCACTTCCATCCCATGCTGCGCGTTATGATCTCTCGGTGGGCTTTATGTGAGGTCCTGTCATCCATCCTCCATGAACTCTGGGACTCTGTAAAGACTCCGTAAAGTTGTCAGTTCCTCTCTGCAAATCTGTCACCACGATACATTAGGCTTGAAATTGCACGGCAGTTCTTTGAAAATGTTTTTTTTTGTAGCCCATCTCCTTGGTACGAAACTTTTTTGAGGGTCGAACTGTATAAATTAATGAGCATAATGACTGTGTTACCCTTTGATCATTTAGTTAGTATGTGCCTTGGATTTGATGGTTATAATCAGAATGTAAGGGCATTAGTGATTACAATGGTTTCAAACATATGTGGATGTGTGTGAGAATAGAAATTGTCCAAAAAGTGGTGGTAATGATGTGTCTTTTCTGTTGCAACACAACAGAATTATAAGAACTGTGATTGAATTTTAAACCATTTTTTGAATGGAAAAATACCCCAAAATGTATGACTCCAATACACTGACCTGTTAAGAGTGGATTATTGGGGCAATTTATATTAATAAGTTGGAAAAACAAATGTTCCCTGTCTCCAAAAACATGTGGATATTAAACCAATCATGAGAATGTTATTGCCGGGATCAAAGGTGCTCATGTTGTGGTAAAGTGGGGTTTATAGTGTATAAATCTAAAGAAAACAATATGAGTCACACAAGACAAAGAGTTCTGGAAACCAGTTCCAGCCTTCAGTATTTACACACTGACGGGATTTGTGACTGCAGGATCAACTGTTTGAGTACAAACTACTCCCCAGTTTACTGTTAAAAAAATCATTTTACTTTTATTGTCATCTTGACACCGAAGTCTGTGCTGGATTTTTACATTCTGCAAAAAAAAATCAAAAAAAAAATCAAAGGAGTTCCTTGAAGGAAGGAGAGGCATCTACAGATGCATCAGGGTGTTGTTTGACACCCACATATGCAGCCCTGCTGGCATGTAAAAGTCTTACAAGTCCACAATTGCATTGGCGATTGAACTTTTGAGACTTCACGAGGAAAAGAGGAACCCGTCTGAGGTGACTGTGGAAGGCATGACAGACCTGCTCATACAGCAAAGCAAAGACACAGGATTGGATTGCAGGACTTTGATGGTGATTTCAAGCTTCTTCTCTTGCTCGGGTGGGAGGTGAACAACAGCATGAAAATGAGAGATATTGAATTTGAAGTTAGAGGCTGCTCAAGACCCCAGATGACATCCCTCCTTGTTTTCGACATTAACTGCCATTAATTTGGCTCGGGAGTACGACAGGAGCCTGACGGAGCAGCTGCCGTCTGTCCACAGCCCCCAACTGCTCAGCACACGGGATGTGGTGATGGAGGTGCTACCAAAAGTCCTGGAGGGCTTCTGGTGGCCTCCGCCAAGCACCTTCCTCAACGCCCTCAGTAAAGTGGCGGTTGGCGTCGCAAAGACTGTTTTGGACCGGGTCTCCACTGTTTAGTCCACTGTGCACCAGCAGGTCACCTTCTGCCGCTGCATCAGTAATGGCATCATCACGGTCCGGTCTAACCAGACAACGTTTCGGCAGATGTACCCTCAAGATGTCCTGAAGAGGAGGACGAGGAGGACGAGGAAGAGGAGGAGGAGGAGGGCTGCTTTGCAAGGGGTTAGGATAACTCATAATTTATAAGAAAAAGATGCTAGAGGGCAGGATAATAAGTGAGTTATTGTAGGATGCACAGACAAAACAGAGTAGCACGCATACAGCTAGAACAGGATGTGATTTACCTGTGTTGATGATGCACCTAATTCAGGATGACAATTTTACAGTGTTTTAGACCCCTATATGTCAAGGTTTGCAGGGTGAATTCTTACTTAGTAATCAGATTGAATCCAAACATAAGCTTAAACTGCATGTAAAGATTGAAAGAAACAAAGTTGAGATTTGATTTAGTTTGATCCAGATCGAAATTTTGATTTAATTTAAACGGATTAAGACTTTATCCCTGTTGGCCCTTGGCAAAATTAAAAAGCAGCAAAACTCCACCCGTGGAGTGTGAGATCAATTATGAAGTATGAAAAGGAAAGGAAGGAGGGAGAGAACCTGCTGAATCCAACCCTGTTCACTTTTCTGGCCTCTCGTCCTCCTCCCTGCTCTTGCTCACATCCTGACATGAAATAGTCATTAGGTGTAGTGGTAATTCCGCCCGGCCGTCTTTCCACATTAGCTAATGTGAATCAGAAACGTCTGGAGTGTGTGTGTTTAGGTGTGTGTTTAGGTGTGTGTGTGTGTGTGTGTGTGTGTGTGTGTGTGTGTGTGTGTGTGTGTGTGGCGTGTTCATGAACACAGTATGTGGAACCCTGTGTATGCAGGTCTGCGTGCCTCAGCATTCAGAAGTGTGTGGTTCTGTCAGGACTACAGCTTTTCTGTGTGTGTGTGTGTGTGTGTGTGTGTGTGTGTGTGTGTGTGTGTGCGTGTGTGTGTGTACGTCAGATGGTTTGCCTGACAAGGTTTTCT
>NW_027176153.1:12228047-12450547 GCF_023055335.1 Clinocottus analis
TTTCGGATGAACACTTCATTGGTCTTACGGTCATCCAGGAACAAAACAGAACTGGATCATAAGCGACAGAAATATGCATGTGAGAATCTGTATGCACTTTTGAAAAAAAAAACCCGGTGCCGACTTTTCTTTTTAAAGATAAACTCTGGTATGTTGGCAATGCCTTTTTATAGGCACTCAGTGCTGTGGTATTTCAACACTTTCCACAAATCATTTGTCAGGCACCTGTGTAGACGATGCTGTCACACCTTGTTCACTGAAAAGCCGCTGCAGAGAAACTCCCTGCTTAACATAATGCTACATTTTCAAATTGTGTTTACTAGCTGTCATACGCTGGCTATAGTGTCTGTTATACAGTTTATTCCGGTTGGTGAAAGAAAGTAGGAATCCAGACATTTACAATAAACAGTGAAATGTCACAGATCGTTACTGTAACTGATGAAATGATGTGAGGTTCCAAGTGGGATTCTGGCGTTTGGCAGCAGAATGGCGCAGGAATGAGAAGTGTTGTCAGGAGGGAAGAAAAAGGAGAAATGAAATGGTTTATGAGTAGGCAGTATTATTCTTCCTTCAGTTATTCTGCTGGGGCCTGCCTCTCTCTACTCTTTTCTTCACGTCTTTCTTATTATCCTCTTTTCTCGGTCTCGTCTTTCACATCTTTGTTGTCTCCCGTCTGTCTGCACTGCACACGTTGTTTGACTAACCTCATTAATTGGGTCTGGCCTACAGCTCAGCTTCTTGTTGGAACACACTCCAGTGAGTATTCATAGCAGCTCCAATTAATTACCCATCAGCCACTACAACACAGGCATGAGTATTCAAATTACAGAGGAAAGCATGGATCAGGAAGTAATCATAGTGTACAGTGGCCTTCAACTGAAAGATGTGACACTGACACTTTAGAAATGATTGATTGCACCAATTCACAAATAATGACATAACAATTACAAGCTATATACGATGAAAAAGGTGCATCACCTTATTGTCATGCCAGCCATAATGTCTGCCACAATTGTGGTACACAAAGACTTTCATAAATATATGAATACATCTTACATTGACATATAAATGAAGACAACAAGAAGAAAGAAGAACAAACTCTTTTTTGCTCTCACTGAATATCCAACCAATTGGATTCAGTTCAGCCTTCACATGTGAAGCACTTGTTGCCTTTAAAACGCATTGCAGTCAAAGTAAAACCAGAGAAGAAGTCACAAAATCACAGCCTTATTTAAGCTGAAAATCTTTCCGTCTCGTGTTTTTTTTCCCGGACAGATCTCTGGTGCAGGTGTGGTGTGCTTATCCAGCTCTAGACAGAGAGCAGATAATACCGGCTGCGAGCAGGACTTCTGGTGTCTGATGTGTTTTCCATCTGAAGGACCGACTGGATGAGCTGGCAGGAGGCTGCAGTCGGGGAAGTCCGAAGCAAAAGAGAGGAAAAAAAGATTTGACCGCAATTTGATACAGGCTGCCTTCGCAGTTAGTTTAATTTAGGCAGATTTTATTTCGTCTTATTTTATCATCTATTTTAGTGGAAAAGAAGTAAGAAGGAGACGATAAAAGTCACAAAGGACGGAAAATTGATTCATCAGGAGACAGGAAAATTATGGAGGTGAAGAGGAAAGTGAGAGGAAGAAAATACAGGGAAAGGAAGATGATAATTCATGTCAAAGAGGTGATGAAGGAAGATTTTATTAAGAAAAAGAAATAAAGTCGTCCTTTATTAATCCAATTTGGGAAATTCTCTGCATTTGACCCATCCTTGGTTAAGGAGCAGTGGACTTAGCGTCATGCTCTTTTGGTTGTTGACCCGGGGGGATTCCCTGGCCAGTTAACAACTTATTCACAACTTTGCTCCCTCGGTCTTTCCTCCAACTGGCTTGGTGAAGTCCTGACCACATATTGACAATGTCCAAAGGCGCCACCTACTTTACGATCCTTCCTCAAACACATGGAGAGGGAAGCAGTTTGCTGCTGTGTGACTCTGCGAGCCGACACGCTGTTGGGTTCAATGCGGTGCCTTGACATGCATCTGTCTCACATTAGGAATCAACCCATTGAGTGTTGTTTTTTGCTAAAGATACACCCATGAGATGGAAGAAGGGATGGGGAATAAACATTAACACGCTAACATTACTTCTGCATTACGTTAACATCTTGAAGTGAAAAGAAGAACATCTACATCATGTTGGCTTGTTATGAATCTTTTAAAATCACAATTTTTCTTTTGAGTGTTCTGGCCAATTTTGGTAAACCACAGGCAATGTTCTTTCAAAACCCAAATACACTCATAGTTCAGCCCAGCTTGGGTTTATATGAGGTTGCATGCAACACATACATGCCCACACACACACACACACACACGCACACACAACGCTGACCACTGGAAACTCCAGATTGGTCGTGTACCTGATAATAAGAGCTGCTAAAACACACATTGTATGGAAGACTAAGATTTGTGAGAGCAGAGCTGCAACTTGTATGACAAGCTTCCGCCGGTTAGTTATGAAGTAAAAACCTGTGATGGGAAATTATCTTGCGCATCACATTTCACCCTGTTTGCCTTGTGCTGGTCTTCCACCAAGAGTTCTCAGAAATCCGTGTTGTGTATTTTCTGTGGTAAATTTTTTCGTAAGTTAATCTCCTTCCAAAAATGTATCACAACAGACTAAGTTTTGGAAACAGTACAGATTTGTCATTTTTAGAAATGACATGTCATGTGAAAGTGATTTAGATATGATCAATGAGAAAGCATAGTTGCAAAAGGGGAACGTGAGGATAAAGAGCGCAGAAGCTAACAGAAAGCATGCGAGACAGAAACCAGGACAGAGAAAGAAAGTATCAGAGGGAGAATCCCACTAATGGTGAACAGATGTATGAGACACCACACAGTTCAGTTGTATACTGAGAAGAGTCAGACGTACACATGCACCAAAAAACTAGAGAAACACATTTAACAAGTATTACTTCCCTTTGTTACTAACTTGCTGTAATGCCGGTGTAATGATGCTGGGACACGTGTCATGTGCTCCCTTTTGTAACCGCCCATTCACAGGCAGAATTCTGAAACAGGCGTAGCCGTGAAAATTGCTTATGACTGAGGCAGGAACACAAGGAGGGAAACAAATTAAACATGCATGAGCTACTCCTTATCAAAAAGGAAAGCAAAATATATTATTTTGAAGGTATTTCTTAATTGTAGAAAACAAGCTTGAACAAGTCTCTTGACCTGCTCTTCAAATGGGATTGAGAGGTTTTGGGCCGAGCGTGGCATATTAACCAGTAACTAAGTAAACCAGCTGATGTTTGTGAACTTTACTCAATAAGGGAAACTTCTGTATCGGTATTGTCTAGCACTAAGTCGCATAAAAAAATCCACTCTTTGATTTCCTTTAGTTATACGGCTTGTGGTTATTTGGAATGATGAGAAGATACAACTGGGCGTCATCTGCATAGCAGCGATGAGACAGTTTGCATTATGTGACCCAATGGAAGCATGTGAAGTGAGAAGAGGAACTGACCAAGAATACTCCACAACGGACGTAAGCTGCAAAGCAGTACTGACAAAAAAGATTTGAATCAGTTAAAAACTTGACCTGAGTTACAGAGCCAATTCTCATAAATACATTATATTATCTAATTGCATTGAAGAGCACACTGATCTGAACTAAAACAGACAAAGCCCTACATCTCTCTAAAAAAAAAAAAAGAGGCCTTTAAGGAGATCTTTTCATGTACTGTATGTAGAACAAAAAGGTTTTGGTGGTGGTCGGCGACTAGATTTGCAAAGAAAATTATACTCGCATCCTTAACAGCTACTTGATAAGTAGGTATTAGAAAAATTACACACACATTGATACTTAAAGACCAACAGTATCCCTCTTTAACAAAATCCAATGTGTAATGTTAACTTGATCCAACCTTGACCCGAAAAACACTATTAAAATATGTCCTCAAACATCTGAAACTGGTCCTCACATGGAAGCACAACGGCCACACACACATGTCTTTGTTTCCATGTCATCTTTTCTATCTCTCATGTTATTTTAGACAAATGGTTGGCCTCACTTTAGAATGGATATATAACGTGACTCATCCAGCATTGAAATCCATATTAAGTAATGGCACATGCGGAGAAGCACGCTGCTGTTGTCTTCCTTTATTGGAGCGGGTGTGCTGCGGTCTCAGGAGGGAGGCTGCAGGCTGTGTAGTTAATGTGTTCGGGAGTAGTCACGTTAGCAAAGCTGGCTGCAGCGTCTTGGCTTAAATAGCCTTGTGGTTTCATTTTAACAGAAAGAGGGGCGGCATGCCGATTTATCTGCCATATGAGACAAATTAGAGCTGCTGGAAGGCCTCTTGATTAATCACAGTCCGTGGTTGAAACCAGGTGTCCATCTTGGGGAGGGACGGCTGATGAATCCTTGTGTTGCTGCGCCAACTATAGGGACATTTAGAAAATAGGAATTTGATTGGAAAGGAAATAACCTTTGAACGAGCTTTCATTGCAACTACTTTCCGCAAAAGAAATAGCGGTGGGTCATATAAAAACTGTTTTCGAGTGGTTCTGTGGATTATTTAGTAAAATGACACTGGTTCTGGGAGGAGATGTTTTTCATGTAATTATTCAAGGCTGCGTACAAAACTCGTCGTCAAGAATTGACTTTTGTCAATTTCCTTGATCTTGTCTTCTGAACACAACATGCTCAAAGAGGCGGCACGAATATAGATTGAATATTTCCAGCTTGAATCAGTTTTACAGCAGCTGCTCCATGAAGAAAACTCTCTGTAAAGTTCTGAGAGACAGTGCAAATAATACAGAACAGTTACTCACAAGTACCACACGTTTGCACTGTCGAGAGCAACAACTGAGCAACAACTCTTTTTTAAGAGGGAACAGCAACTTGGCTGATGTTTATAGAGGATTAGCTTGATCGCTCCTGTCAGTGGCAGTAAGTGTGTGCCGTCCTGTTCCACGGTGGATGTACTGATCAGTCCCGGCTTCTGATCAGTGTCTTTGTACTTCTGTTTGTACTTGTCATCTCCACTTTGTTTCTCGAACAAGCTTTCATTCCCGTTTCTTTTTCCTTCGTCGTATACACAAAAGTTAAAGTCCCAGATCTTGCTTTGTGATTAGGATTACTGCTCCTATAGTACAATGCAATACGAGATGTTTTTATGTGGCATAAATCATGTGTAATAATAACCTAACCCACTTGCCGAGAGAATCAAGAGGGACGTGGACAAGATGATTTAGTGGGTGAAGCAGGATTTCGTTTTTGCCTTCATGTCAAGTTGTGAAGCAATAAAGTTCTTTGAAATCTTATGCTTGACGCCCATTTTCTATATAACTGTCTTAAGAATAGCTGACATGATGATCAAAGTTTCTATTATTGTGGCTTAGCTCCAATGATGCCAAGTCGTATCATGTAAAATCCACTTTTCACATTTGTGAAAAGAAAATTACATTCTATTAAAGGCTTGTTGTTTGGTGCCATTACGTTTTATACGCGATGTATTTCCTGTGGAAACATGGACTTTAGGGATGGGCATTATACAAAGAGGGATTTCAATGAAAGCTTTAAATTAGTAAGAAAAAGGTAATTAGGAATGACGTGATTGGTTAAATCCTTTTGGTTTCTTATTTTGCGGCATGATGTCACCAGTAAAGGTGGTGACATCATGCATGTGGACTTAAACACTTTTAATTACTATTTAAATGCCTGTACATTTGTCCCTCCTTCGTCTCTCTCTCTCTCTCTCTCTCTCTCTCTCTCTCTGTTACTTCCTCCCTGCCTGCCTCTGTCTTTTCATGCAGCTCAGAGTTTAAACAGCTTTGTTTTTTCCCTTTGACACGTTGGCTCCAAGAAGAAGGAGGAGTGGAGGGAGGGAAGGAAAGTAGGGGTGGAAGGAGAAAAAGAGCTGAGTCAAAACAGGGAAATGACAGTTTGTTTGGTCAGGGCAGCCTATTACTGAGAACACTCTAATCTTCCTCCACTTGGCCGACTACCTATAACCTCAAACAAGATGGCAGGAGGAAGCCATCCACAGCTGTGGTGTAGAAATTATTTCATTATATTTGTGGACTAACTTGTATATTTGACCCGATGTAGCACCGTAAATAGAATAAACTACCAGGTTCTGCTTGAAACATGCACAGCACATTTATTCCCATAAATGTAAGTCTGAAAATAGGGGACACACAGCTGCCGGTTGAGCGGCTCGCTGTGTAACATCTTAATGACGCCTCCTGTCCGTCAGCGGGGACGGCACATTGAGTTCATGTGTTTGTCTGGAGCAGAACAGTTTTTTCTATCTCTAGCCAAGACTGGCGTCAGGTGAAATAAAAGTCCTTGTATTTTTCTTTAAAAAAAAAAGTGAAGATCTCAGATTTAGTTTGAATGCATTTTGACTTTTTTAGTGCTTCTGCGTGTGTTCTCTGTGATTTCGGGGCTGTGTTAATGACAGCTGTTGCCTCTATGATAACGAGGTGATTTCCCAAGTTGCCCTGGAAACCCCAAATCACACCCTGTGTCATCTACTGTGTGTGTGTGCATGTGTGAGGCTGGCTGACTCCTTTTTGCCCATCTTTGTGTCTGGAATGAATGTTGACTGAAATGCTCTTCAACAGCTTGTTCATTTCGCTGAGTGCTTTGTTTCCAATCGGGAATTTCATTGTATTTCACATTAAAAGGATTGTTACGTCTCAAAAGGTTAAGTTGAGGGCCACATTTACATTATTACTTGCAACAATGGTCACATAGTTCCTGTGAAAAGTAGGTTTTTGTTCTTGTGCAGTTCAACCGATCATTAGTAGATGTGACCTTGCCCTTTGAACATATTGTATTTGAGAGGAAGAGGTGAAAGGTGCTCACTTAACCAGGTAGTCCACGGCCCAATAAAACAACACAGCTCATTTAATCAGTTTTTTTTAAACTGATCTGACTTGCAGAAGTAATGGTGGTCTTCTTGCTGCATTCGTGTCACCTCTGGGTTGATTGGAGCACCTACACATTTTAGGTCGGTGGTTCAAAAGATGGCGGCAGGGATGTGAACGGGCTCCGTGGTTTTCTTTGCATCCTGTTCTCTCCTGCCCGCTCCACATCATCATTTCAGGTTTTTAAGTTTATGAGGTTTCCTGTTGCTTATCATCCTCCCTGTTCTCTGCCACCACGTTTGGCGGTAGTACATAACTTATCAGGTGCCTTTGTGGGTGGTCTCAGTGGGAAATCAAACTTCTAACTTGGCAGTGTCTTTAATAAGATTAAAAGATTGATATGGAGATGAACTGCCAAATATAGATGTCTTACAACGCGTCACACCTTCTATTCATTCATGCCCCTTCATTATATCCCCTCTGACTGTCTGCAATTACTGGTGGAGGGGATTTCTGGCCTGCCAGACATAGACGGCACTTAGGACACCTGAGAGATGTGCATATGTGTGTGTGTGTGTGTGTGTGTGTGTGTGTGTGTGTGTGTGTGTGTGTGTGTACGTGTGTGTGTGTGTGTGTGTGTGTTTGTGTGTAAGCAGCAGTTTTGAATGCCTGAATTTAAAAGTGAAAACGCAATTATGGCAAAGCTGAAAGTACTTTAACCACTCGTGTATTCTGCTGCAGAAGTTATGATCACAGGCAGCGTGTTTGATGGATGTGTGCGCGTGTGTGTGTGTGTGTGTGTGTGTGTGTGTGTGTGTGTGTAGTTGTTCTGCTTGTCTGACAGAGCGAAGTGAGCAGCTGCGTTTTTGGCATTCCTCACTTTGGGAAAGTGATTGTAAGTGAAGGTTAACAATGTCTGTAAATGCTTTTTATCCATTCTACTGATACCGTGTTGTGTTATGAAATACAAAATGAAACGTAATCTCTGATGCTTTGTTTGCAAAATTGCAAAATTTAATTATAAAGTCTGGTATAGTCTTTATAAGGTTATATGTTTTTTATAGTGAGGTTTTCATGTCTTTCTCTATTACAAAGCACATAGAAACTGTGCCTTGAAACAAAACATCAGGATTTCTGTACAGTTGTGACCCCACAACTACGCAATGTATCGATCAGTTGCAGTGCATAAGATAACAGGAAGTAAAAATAGCTGTTCCTTAACAACACAATTCCTTTGAAACGCACAAAAACAGAGTCATGAATAAAGGTGTATTCCGACAAGATAAAAACAAAGAGTTTCTGGGAACAATAAAACAAAAAAATGTTCTTGTAGAAATTCAAAGTAAAAAAAATATGAATCTTGAATTGAGCATAATGTGTCTTTTTTAAGAGCAATGGTGGCGCTCAGATTTCCCCTGGGGGTCTACAGCATGTGCACCCTCACACACGAATAGTGTCTCAACATTTCCTCAGTAAGTGCGTGTGTTTCCATACGCAAACGTGTGTGTGGCGTTAATCTGCTGTGGTGCTGAGAGCAGCCTCTCTGGTTTGGATCAGTGCCCATCAGGATCAGGAATCATCTGGTTGGGTCTGCTCACTGCTATCACATCTCAGGCCTTAATGAGGCAGCACAGCAGCACTGCTGGATGTGTGTGTGTGTGTGTGTGTGTGTGTGTGTGTGTGTGTGTGTGTGTGTGTGTGTGTGTGTGTGTTCCATTACACACCCTCTGTGCCTTATCGGCCTGCTTTTCAGCAAAAATACGTCTTAAAAAGCCTCCAAATCCGAACGTTTTAACGACAGTTATTTGGTTTTGATGTTATGTCCAATGTTTGAATAATCCATTGCACCCACTCTCCCTGTTGTACCGTATTATTCTGAGTCAGGTAATAGACATTGTACAAACATTAACCAAATGTCAACATGTCCAACAATGAGAATGGGCGTTGAGATGGGCGTTGCCTTTGTTCTCCACAGTGGCCCAGTATGTAAGGTATAGGTCTGATATGGCTGGCCTTGGAAGCCGAGCTAGCAGCTAAGTAGCCACAAAACTAGCCAATACAAAAATTATCCTTATTTGTTCCAGGGATGCTTGTTGTGCTCCGTAATTTACTTTTTAAATGTTTTTTTTAGTGTTGCAACATGTGTAAAGAAAAGTTAAAATAAGTTGAATATATTTAGGGAACACATTGAAACCGTCTGCATAAATAAAAGCAATAATTTGGTTGATTTAGTGGCAGGAACGGATGCTGGCTTTTATAAACTGTACATTTGAGTCTGTGTGCGGGCTGAACTTTAAAGCTTCTGTCTTTTATTAGGTAATTTCCCCGGTGTTATCTTTCATCCTTCCTCACTGTGATCCCAATTTTTTTTCTCAGAAATGGCAGCAATGTAACACCTAGGGTTGATTAAAGTGAGGCTCTGAATTACAGGGTCTTTGCTGTCCTCATGGATCAAAACCAGCCTCTGCTTGCTCGCATTCTCCAACTTTTATATTCCATATTGTTCCATATTTCATGAAAATAAGGATGAATAGAGAAAGATTATTTGCCAGTGTACATATTGTTTTAATACTTTTATTTGTTAAAATACTTTGTAATCATGTCTTAATACATATGTGATGGCTGATTCAGTCACAGACTTAAAGAAAAGCCCCCATCTATTAGATACAGGCCTTCATTATCTAGTGATCATCCAGCTAGATATAATAGTGGTGGGAACTAGTGGGGCGATGTGCATTCCACTGAGAAATACTGCTTATTGCAAATGTGTGTGTGTGTGTGTGTGTGTGTGTGTGTGTGTGTGTGTGTGTGTGTGTGTGAAACAAAGCTATGTTAATGCAAGGTGCTGTAATCCACTCAGTGACCTTCAGAACCTGCTCGAAGGTGCGTGTGTGTGTGTGTGTGTGTGTGTGTGTGTGTCTGTGTGTGTGTGTGTGTGTGAGTGAGTGAAAATGTGTCACTAAAGCTTATGCTTGAAGGTGGTCTTATCCACCCAGTGACCCTCAGACCCAGATGGTGTGTGACTGCGTGCCTGTGAGAGTGTGTGTCCCACCTATGAGCCTCCTGGCACCACAGTCAGACCCCCACTAACTCCACAATACTGCCCTCCTGACAGGCCAAACAACCCCCCTTTATCCTCCATCCTTTCAGGATGATGTGGGTGTGATCACATCAAAGTGCAACAGGGAGGATTACAGGTTTCTGTGCCTTTAGGGTTCCCAAGTAAGACCTCTCTCCCTCTAACTGTAACACTCTCTCCCTCTCTTTCTTTCTTTCCCGTTGCTGCCACTCTCCACTGGGAACCCTATAATCCCTGGTGTCAGGAGGCCAGGGCACCAAGTCATGGATGACCTGTCAGGACACATATAGTACAGCTGGAAATGGAGAGCTAGCTCGCTGAGCCCAGCCACCCATATTTTTTTGTATGTCTTTTGAATTGTTCCTATCTTGCTTAATGCATGTCATCATTCTGTTCTGCATTTTATCTTTCTTTTTATTTCTGGAATTGCAGATGCAGCCCCACTTCATTGACGATAACCAAGCACAAAAACCACCAAAATGGCATTTTGTTCTGCCCCATCAACTCCTGACCCACTACTGTGGATGCTATTAATAGACAAATTCACCGCACACATGCACAAAAACACACATACTTTTCCCTTCACATTAATGAGGTTAGCATGTGGTTACATACAGCTGGTAGCACAGTCTCCATTGTTGCTATTGATCCACTTAGTCCTGGAATTTGTTTTATGTGGGGTCAGCAGGCCTGGATATTTCTGCATCTGCTGCGCAAATGTTTACAATGCAGCACTTGTAATGTTGGCAGGTGTTAGGCTAACGCAACGGCACAACTGATTTTACAGCTATGGTCGGCCTGACAGAAGTACATGCCGGTTGAATCCGTTGTTCCTCCCTTGCTTTTGAAGAATCTGCATCTGTCCTGCAGGATTCCTCATCGAGGTGGAGCAACAATGCACGGTGCCGCCGTAAATTTAGCTCAGTTTGTTAGAAAGAGATGTGAGATTAGAAGCGAGCATAAACAGTGGCTCAAATCAATCATAACTTAATCGAAGAGTTAGCATGTCTGTTACAAAGCCAGTTTGGTCCAGAATCATCACCATGATGATGCCAAAAAATGCTGATATTTTGCCTCCTGGCTGGTTTCCTCTACAACATACTCATCCACGGAAAGGCCTGGCACGGGCCATGTGCTCAAAAGATCTTCAAAGGCAATGGAAAAATGCCTATCGCAATATTCATCGCATGCTCGCTACTCGACTGTGTGAGGCTGAGGCCAGACTGTCGGATGACACCATGGAGAATCCTCTGTTGCACTTGTTCAGTCAAACGCTCCAGCCAACGAAAACCACACAGTCTCTGGCCGCATCCGTCAAAACTGAACACGGTGACAATGTGTTCTCCGAAGAAAATAGAGAGGACACGGTGTTGGTGAATTCCACGGATACATCTTGAGATGTTGAAAGCCAAATTTTTAGTCAGAGATTATCTGCCAAATAGAACATTGCTTCCACACTATTCAAACACTAAGGCACGTGTTATGTGTGATGTGTAGCTTTCATAAATTCTGTGTTGATATGTTCATATTCAAATAACGGTTAGTCTCATTTCTAAATATTTGAAATATGCAGTCAGCGCCAGTCTGGGCCAGACCCAGAATGAAGTTTGGTGCTGATGACTTTTGTTGGTAAATATAAAAAGATAAACATATATTTACACTTGGAAATTAATTTTTCTGTTCTATACATTTTCATGGAATACCGTCACTTCATAAGACCACAGGGGGAGACACGATCCTGGTTGTGTTCTCACGCCAATCTAAAGATCATTTTGGTTCATTGACCTGCCATAAAACAAAGATTCACTAAAACGCCATTAGGAAACTGAGCCTTCGCCTGTTTCAAAAGAACAGAGGCTCTGGCTGAGACAAAAGCCTTTGTCAGGATCACAGCGCTCACTCTGCAGTCTGTAGAGACATCAGACTGGTTTATGACAGACAGGTCAGCAGGAGGCGGGCAGTGAGCTGAAAACATACTGCGCAAGCACATACACAAACATACACACACACACACTGAAGCACTCAGGGCAAGTGCATTGTGGTTAGAAAAGTGAAGGCAGCACACACACACACACACACACACACACACACACACACACACACACACACACACACACACACACACACACACACACACACACTGCAGTAGACCCCCTACTGTGAGACCCATGACCTCTCTGTATGAGGATCCTACCCTGGGTTTGTGAGTTTGTAGGTGTGTGTGTGTGCGTGTGCGTGTGCGTGTGCGTGTGCGTGTGCGTGTCAGGGTTGCCAAGCACATCACTGCACCTGCCGTAGGAATGAAGGCTAAAGGGCTGGGGCGACTGGAGGGAAGATGGACACACACCAGCACAGTGTAATGGTGGAACAAGCTCTGTACATCAATTAAGGATTGGGATTCGGGCTTTCGATTGAAGCATTTAACTCTGTAGGTAATTTTGTCTATAAACTCATAATGTTTAATGTAAAAAAACTTCATCCAGAAGTAAATACTGAGCTTATCAGTTGGATCAGAGGGTCATGCTGCAAGAGTTGTCTGGTAAGTTGAATGGATGCTTTGATATTTTTTTCCCCCCCTCGTGAAAACTTGTCATCAAAGGAATACATTGTAGCCGGGTGTGACGCTAACCACAGCAAATGTTGTCTGTGAAAACACAAAAACAAATACAAAAAAAGTTTTTAAAAAA
This sequence comes from Clinocottus analis, assembly GCF_023055335.1. Classification (NCBI taxonomy): domain Eukaryota; kingdom Metazoa; phylum Chordata; class Actinopteri; order Perciformes; family Cottidae; genus Clinocottus; species Clinocottus analis. The sequence continues at coordinate 12,240,688 of NW_027176153.1, forward strand.
ATGCTCAGATGCAAACTTTAAGATGTTTAATAACTAAAACACTTGTATAGCATGTAAGAAGAGACACTTTTCACTGAAACTGCACTCCTTATATTAAGCTTTTCACACATACACTCATGTTTTCAGAGGCTGGTTGTCATGAATACCTGACCCACACTTCAACTTTGATTTGTGTGTACATGATGACGTAAAACTCTCATTTTATAAATGTGTGCAAAGTGGCTTATTAGCCTCCGTGATGTCCACATCCACATCAGTTGGTTGTCAGGACATCCGTCTTTCTGTTTGTGCACACTGCATGTCAAAGCTGCTTTAAGTCTTTTGAGGCAAGTTCAAGTCAGTTCTCTTAGTCGAGTCACAGCAATTACACCCAAGTCTCAAGACACATGTCTGTGACTCAAGGCCTCTACTTGCTGTGCAACAACGGGGATGTCGATGCATCGCATGTGAGCCAGAGACCAGAGAGGTGCAAGCAGACCTGGCTAGCAACGTGTCAAGTAAGAGGAGGGCCTTGGCGCAGTATTTCAACGCTGGAGGCTTGCGCGTGGTTAGCGGTGTGAACAGACTGCTGTGGTCCTGAGGTTTTAAAGTATCATCACACAGTATTTAAAGTCACAGATTACACTACAGGACAGTGAAGTTTTAGACAGGTCCCAATGCAAATATGCAGTAGTGTGCACACTCAAACAAACACGTACACACACACACACACACACACACACACACACACACACACACAGTCCCTGCCCCTTTCCACTCCCCACCTCCCACCTTCCCCTCCTCTCTTCAACCCCTCCCTCCCTCCCTCTCTCTCTCTCTGTCTCTCTCTCTCTCTCTCTTGAATTAAGTCCATTATTACTGCCTGCTCTCCCTCTGAGCACTTCTACTGTGCTCAGCTTCTGTGAAAACTGTGTGTGTGCGCGTGTGTGTGTGAGAACTCCTCCTGTGTGTGTGTGTGTGTGTGCTAGGGAGAGTTTTCTGTGTGTGCATAGGGGTTGTGTGTCTTTCTAAGTGGAGCTGGAGTGCAGCCGTTCATCAGTGGAGCTGACTGCAGACGGGGGGATACTCAAATCTCACTGCGTCGCTTTTTAACTCGCACACCGGCTGCTTTTTGGACTTTTTCTTTTTTTTTTAAGACTCGCTGGACTTTTCACACCAAAGTGGGACTCTGCCGCTGCTCTCTTTCAGCCCTCCAGGCACCATTCACATCACTGGAATTACGGGAAGTTTTTCCATCACTGCTTTCCCGAAATAACTTAAATCTATTTGTGAATCGATCTTTTTTTTGTTTGCACCATTTTTATTCTGGACTTCCACATTTTATTAAGACTCACCTCCACTTTCCTGTGCATTCTCATTGCATTTAGACATGCTCCAGCCGGAGAATGGGTGCTTTGCAAGCGCACAACAGGAGCTCAGTGAGAGCTCGTAGGTGTGTGCAGCTCTCTCTGCTCTGGTAGTCTATAATCAAGAGGGTTTGTCTCATGTGGACTTGTTTGTTTTATTCAGTATCGCAATGGAAACATTAGGTCAAACAGGAAAAGGCAGTCCACTCTCTATGAAAACTGTCAGCGCCGTCCGATGCATGTCGGGCTCAAGTGGACGCTGATCCCGACCTGGAATGTTCTGAACCCTTTTTTTTGGAATTTGGTTCCCCTGGAAACGCATGGACAGGTGAGCTGATATTTAGTGGTCCAATCAGGAATATAGAGGTTCGCTGCTTACATCCCACACGTGTTTTCACCATCATTCAAGTTATGATTCAGATAATGATGCACCACGAAAAAAGGATTTGGGAATTTCTGACAATATTTTAATGTGATGCACATGTGGTTTTGAAGTCAAAACCACTAAATGTGTCATTTTGTATATAAAAAAAGCAAACATTCAGTCACAAAACGACGTCAGCACAAACAGAAAGGAGATCCTAATTAAATAGTTAATCCTCAGCCTGCTCTGCTTGTGACCTGGTCTTGTGCAGCGCTGCCGTTACTGAGCCAGTACAAACCCACATATCTTTTCACGAGTCACGCTGATGACATGCGGGCTTCTTCCTCAGAGAAGCGGTCTGAAAGTGAGTCGTCTTCTTCCAGAGAGCCGCTTGGAGCCGCTCCAGTCAGGAGACCAGAGGCAGCTCTGTCAAGTCCTGACTTACCGCCGCTCCTGGGTTTAACACGGCCAAATGGCCGGCTACCAGCCACCAGCGGGCTGCCATCGCCTCAGCGGCTCCTTCATTGTCTCTTTTTTTCACAGCTTGTAATACCACATGAGAGGTTGAAGCATTCTTGGGACCATAGTGAGGCAGTTGTACATTTGAAAAAGAAGAAAAAAAAGTCAGGCTGTGCAAGCTCGACTGATGAAAACAAAACAAAAAAAACTGAAAAGATATCAATAATCATGAGTAAGGGAGCTCGGGGTTGGTGCGGGGTGGCACTTGCATTTTGGACACAAAACCTAGCAGCGGGTTCGCAGGCTGGGAAACTTTCCATTCGTGATGCCGGGCCAGGTGGCTCGGCCCCAGCGACCAGCAGAGCGATGTAACCTTCCTGGCTCTTTCATGCACTTCGTGTCTTTGAGAACTACTAAGCTCTCGAACCCCAGATCGTCTCGCTTTCCCTTTTTCACTCGATTCTTTTTCAGTTTAAATCCCATAAAGACTCCTAATCACTTTTGGCCTATAACTGCTTTACTTTGACATGTGTGTGTGTGTGTGTGTGTGTGTGTGTGTGTGTGTGTGTTTTCCCTTTAATCCTGTAACTTGTTTTGTCCCAAAGACCCTCCACTGAAAACAACACTGTACTTCTAATCCATAGTACACAGTACACTTTCCTTCAACAGTCATGTGACTGAGCTTTTTAGGTTTCGTGTCCCTGCAGATCTCTGCACAGGCTTCAACCAGAACTTTCCTCTTCAGTCTGACTATGGCTCTGACTTTCACAATGAATACATTTATGGATCAATGTGTATCTTATAACAGAGAAATGTATTATATTGCACTTTCCATTTAGTTGGCAATAGGTCTGCCTTCAACCTTTTATTTTTTCCCCCCGCACTTTCCAAGAGAAATGTGCCTCAGCTCAGCTCTGTGCTCTGAAGCAACATGATCACATGGTTTAAAACAATAACATGGTCACAGCTGTCGTCATTGTAAAAGTCATACTTTTTTTTTTCTACATGCTTGCTGCATTCAGTCGTTTGTGAGTCTGCAGTGCGTTGACGTGCAGCCAAGCCGCCCTGCATCACCTGCTCTTCCTCCCTCACTCTCTGCATGTTTGAGAAGCGTCTCGCTTTCATGTGTTATCGCTTTTCTTTTCGCTGGGATTTTATTTAACAGTCTTTTGACTTTTAATAACTCTTTTGACTTCCAAACTCAAATGAGTTTGGAAGTCCAACCTTTGACATGCTTACTGCACTTGTACTTCTATATACTTGTGAAGAAACTGACCCGCATTCAGCCTCCAGAGGGTTTTTCCAACTTTAATCACACTCTTGCTGATCACCACCAGCCCTTCTCTTTAAACAGTAAACTCTGTGTGTTTTTCCCCAAAGTCACTCCTGAAAGCGACGTTTTAACACTCGGATAAATGGTGAACCTTGTGAGGTTCAAATCAAGAATGGTCCCCAGATGGGAGGTTAGTCTCGACAATATGATGAATACACAGCATGCACGCACACACCATTCCTCCTATGTGCTCTGATATGCTGTAGATCATGAGCACTTGGCAAATGTTTGATTCAAATAGCAGAGAAATGCCAGAATGAAATCGTGGCGTGGAACATGTGCATACATTTTAAATGCATTTCAGATGCGTTTTATCACAACAAAATATGGAGAAAGTCATAATTGAATTTCAATTTAACTGCTAACACATAGCAGTTACTTTTTGCCATTTAAGGGAAATTGACTAAATCTTTGCATCCATGCTACCTCCTCTCTTCGGTATCCCCCTGCTCTTCTTCATCAGTTCCCCTTCCTCTGCTCTCCGTTACTCCATTATACTTAAACTACTGTTTTTTAAAGCCCTGTTATTTGCAGGGACAAATACTCCATTGAGGCAGGTAGTACACACGTGGAAATGAATTATTTCAGTGGTTCACAATGGATTTAACAACTGGCTGGAAGAATGAATAAGAATCACGTGCCGTTTTTCAAATGTATTCTTTTTTTGTCTCATTGTTTCACGCAATGGGGCAATTTCTTTTCCCGAGGTTAGATTTTTGCGTTCTTGCATTTCAAATCCTCCATAATTTGCTTAATCTTCCACCTCCCCTCCTATCAGACAAACTGGTGCAAAAGCCACCAGTAACCTGCTGTTTCAGTCATTTTGTTCTGTAAAGCTGAGAGCTCTCCCTCCTCCTCCTTCTCCTCTTCACCCTCTCCACCTCATTCTTCCTCTTCCTCCCTCCATCCATCCCTCCTTCCTTTCATTTCTCCGTCGCAGGGAGGCTTAGACTAGTTGGGAACGGGCCAGGGAAACTCTTTTCTCCCTGCAGGCGAAACAATTGGCTCCTTTCTCTACACCATCTCTCCCCTCGCTCATTTTCTCCTCCCTCCCTCTCTCCCTCCATCGTATTCTCTTTTTCCGTGGGACAGAGCTGAAGTGGTGTAACGTCTGTATATTGCTCTGTCCTTTCTTACATTGTTAACCTCTCGCTCCCCCCCCCCATCTCTTACTCTCCTTCGCTCTCCTCCCTCACCTTTTCTTATTACTTCATCTTCCAACTTTTTCCCCATCTTACACTTTTTTTTTCTCCACTTCCCACCCTTTTCAATCCAATGCCTCGTTATTTCTTTGCCTTCCCATCTCCTCCCCTTTTTTCTGTTTGTCCCCACTGTCTCACATCCTTCTTCTCTCTCATTTTACCTTTCTTGTTTCCTCCGGTTTCAAGTGCTCTTCACATTCACGCACACTCCTTTCCCTCCAATAATGCCCCTTTTCTATCATTCTCTGTCCCAAATAGCTTTCTCTCCTTGTCTTTTTTTGTATCTCCCTCTGTTGGTTCCCTCTTTATTAGATCCTGAGTGTCTTTAACTCTCTTCATATCTTCTTCTCTAACCTGTGGTAGTGAAGGGCTACAGGTTAAACTGCGGATAAACGCTCATTCATTACCTTGTGCTGCACTGTAGGCATGCACTCTAACCTTACTTTGAAAAGTCTGTCTCACCCTGAAGGCGGCGGCTTTGTCTGCCTGTGTCTATTTAGGCTGTTTTTGACAGGACGGCTTGTCCCCCCCCCCCCCCTGTCTCCTAAGAATCTCTCTCTTTTTCTCTTTATTTATAATCCACTCCCTCTTGGCATGCTGCTGCTCCATGTCTATTGAAGCTGAACTGAATGCAAGTGTCAGTGGGCCCAATGGCTTTTTTATTAAGATGCATTATGTAGCATGCAAGGACTTTGTGTATTTGTGTGAGCGTGTGTGCGTGTTTGGGTTTGCAGATCTAAAGTGCTGAGAAGCAGGAGTTTGTATATGATATACGTATATGTTCCCGCACATAATTGTGTGTGCGCTCAGGGCTCTGGGAATAGGCGAGGATGTGCGACACAATAACGCTCTCTTGAACTCATAATGGCAGATTTGTGGAAGACACACACATGATGAAACACACACACACAGCTTGGGGAGACTTTAGAGGAACAATGGGACGGGCCGTTCCTTTTATAGCGGCCGACAGGAGACTACGGGCTTCACTGCTGCACCCGTCACTCCCAGGAACTGTGACGTAAGGTGTCGGCGTGTGTTTCTGTTTGCGTGTTGCAGAGCTGCAGCTGACGAAAGCGCTGACGTCCCTCTCCTTAAAATACTGTAGCGTCTTTGCAGCACAGTGCAGAACCTTGAGACTCACATACAGACTCAGTCTTTATTCTGCCTCACACACAGACACACACAGACACACACTTGAACTCAGCAGATCAAAACTATAAAAGCATCCCAGACGACTCACACCTGCACACAGCTTCTTTGTGCAGGTCTGAAACACGAGGCTGTGTGTCCATTTGTCCATTCGCGTGTGTGTGTTTACATCCTGCAGGTTATGTGATATTTTATGTTCCTGCTCGGCTCTGTCCTGTTGTGTTGTGGCCTGGGAGCGGTGCGCTTATGAGAGCTCTCCTGTCTTCACGCCTCAATAACTTCATTATTCATAAAACTCTGTGCCAATAGCCTTGACGGGTCTGTCTCTCTCTCAGTGTGTGTGTGTGTGTGTGTGTAAACCACATCTTTTCTGTATCTCAGTATGCACGTGTGTGCATAAAAGTGATGCGCCAGAAGTTTTTTTTTTAAAAAGCTTAAAATTACCGAGGTGTTCTTTTTTTATTCAGCATGCTTTAAAGACGGTCGAATGGATGACGTGCATCAGGCTCAAAGCCACACTTTGATGTCCATCAAACCTCGCTTTGGTCACCAATCATACAAATATATATATATATTAATATATATTTAGTGATAAAGAGAATCTGCAGAATCTTGAAAGGACCCACTTTGTACTTTGTAGCTATTCTCGTAAGACTACAAAGACTCTGGTGTCACCTTAACCTGGAGTTCCACCACATCACCGTCTGAGTCGGGATAAGAGCAGCTGGTTGGCGCACTCGGCTATGTTCTTTGTTCTTATGCTACTCGAGTCTAGACCATATATGGCCGCGAGGTTTGAAAAAAGTTCTCGGGGCCAGTGGGCCTGTTTTGTCCACACGGGCTTCCTTAAGTCATTTTGAAGGTTGTTATATAAAAAAAAGTTAAAAACTATTACTCCATTCCTGATATTGTCCCCAGTCATTGCCATCAGATCCAGTTGCCGGGAGGAGGGGTGTGGGGATTGAAAGTGGAAAGCGGGGAAAGCAGACTGTCTGCATGTTACTGACTGAGTGCCAACTGTGAGGTGTAATATAATAAAGGAGACTGTTTCTACTGAAAGGCTTTATTGTTACGCTGACCGCAGAGTCCAAAGTACTGAAAGAGAGGCATGTGTGGTTGTGTGTGTCTGTCCAGAGCACACTTTTGACTACACAACCTTCATATACATGTAGGCTTACAAACAAGTGACCTCATTCCGGCTCCTGCTGTGGCAGAGTTGTGGTTTAACACTCTCACAAGCGAGGCACAAAGTTATTGGGGATTTTTTCCGCAACAATAACAAAACTGTCACCCTAAATTTGACTCCAGTTCTCAAATTACTTTATAGAGATCCTTTTTCTGTACTCCCTGACCATGCTCAATTGACAGAAAGTCCCCATACACCCTGAAAACAGAGAAACTCCACAATATAAAAGCCGTGTGTAAAGAAGATTATAAAAGCCAACATTTTGAAGCTTTATATAAGTTGTAATGTCATTAAATGTTAAATGTAATATTGACACCAAATCCTATTACAAAAGCAAAGAGTTTGAGAGAGGGAGTGAGAGAGAAAGAGAGAGAAAGAGAGGGAAGCCACTTTGAGTTGGCAGGGCCACAGACAGGAGGAGATTGCGTTTGGCAGCGGACATGTCATATCTCTGTCACTCTCTCACACACCCACACAGACACACGCACTCTTCACCATCATGGTCAGTTTGTGTGTTTTGGATACTGTCCCTAGGTCTCTTTGTAATGTGAAGAGATTATAGTGTTGTTGCCATAATGGAGGCTGGCGTTAACACAGCCTGGCATGAGCATCAATCTGACTCCGACTAAATATACCTCAGACGCCAATGCTTCTCTGTGTGTGTGTGTGTGTGTGTGTGTGTGTGTGTGTGTGTGTAGGGGAAACCCTGGCACATGCAAACGAATGTTGGAAGTGTCCATTTCTGAATCCTCTCCCTTTCTGTCTCTATTTTTAGGTCTCTTTGCCCACGTTCTGTCCCGTCTTGGAGGTGAGAGGTGAACCTGGCCATCCTTCACAAGAAGACCAGTGAATCTACCAAGAGCAACTCTGCAGAAACAAGGAGGGAGTTATAGAGATTACGCTGAATATTTAGATCTTGAAAGAAAGCCAGGGAGAGACTAAAAGCTCTGCTTAAGCAAACACCAAGACAGAGAATCTGTGTTGTGCTTACATAGTTAGAGAGCTGAGCTGGTACTGAATCCTCACCAAACAGGACCTAAGCCCAAGCCAAGGCAGGTGGACTGCATCTAATATACAAACATATTGCTCTGAATCAGAATCAGACTCTAACTAAATCAAATAATAAAACGAACATTGGGTATTCTAGGCTGAATACCACATTAAAGTATCTCCTCGTACTCAAGCGGTGAAGTTGACTTTGAAAGGAAAGATGATGACCATGATGATGATGATGGTGGCCATGACGGTCACCTGCAGCTCTCTTTTCCTGCTGGGTCTGGCCGCGGCCCATGCTTCGTCCAGCAGTATGACCCGCACTTCCTCTACATCTTCCTCATCCTCATTCTCCTCCTCTTCACCACGCATGAAGCTGTCCTACAAAGGTGAGATCCACTGCTTTGAGGAGAAAGGAGGACATTTCCCCTGTGTACTCTGGAGTGTTTGACTTGTCTACTGCCCATAATGTATATGTTATTTTGTGTGGACACACACACACACACACACACACACACACACACACACACACACACACACACACTCCCATCATCATGTGAGCTTCCGCAATATCCTTTTCAAAGTAAACAACCCTGAACAGCAGCCAGCTGTAATTTGTGGTTATAGTGTGATCAACAGCCACACACAAACAAATGCACACACACACACACACACACACACACACACACACACACACACACACACACACACAGGCAGGGTTTAGCGTTTTATCTCGAGCATTGTAAGTTAGGAGAAGGCAGCTCAATGCCCAACACAACCACATAAACCAGGGATGTGTTCCATCATTGAGAGCTGGCACTCGCAGCCTGAACTCACCAAGGACACGAGGCTCGCTGAAGGCCGTCTGGCCAGCTGAGATATGTGCTCCCTTTAATTTAGGCTGACAGTAACATGAAGCACACAGGATGGAAAGACAGCAGAGTATTTTATTTTCGTAGACACATGCAGGACTGAACGAGATCTTGATGACCTCATGTATCACTGGAATTACTTTTAACTCAATTTCGCCTACAGGTAAGCGGAACATAGTCAAGAGCCACCCTGGTTTTCTTTCATTTATCCAGGAGAGCATTCAGTAATGTCTGACTGATTTTGCTGTGATGCCTTTTGTGAGACGCTAAGTAAAAAGGTGAGGTGTGGGAGGTGTCTTATGTGGGCACCAGGTTATCATCATCACAGCATGTTGGAGCTGGATAATCACACATTTGCTAAAAATGGCGCATTAATATGAAAAAAGAGCAGACCTACAGTCCCTGATGTCATGCAGGCAGCTGTCGGGTGGCGTCGGAGTCACTTAATAAAAGTTATAAATTAGAACAATGGCAGACTAATAAAGCAATTTTAAAGCTCGAGCAAAGAGGGCTGTTTTCTTTTGAGCTGCTCGTTTAAGCGCGGGCCAGCAGGGTCGATGCACTCCCTTTATTTCTTCAGCTTCTCAGGCCAAGAACACAGTTTTTTTTTTCCATGACTTGGGGTAACTATTATAGCTTAAGTTTACAAATATAAGATGAATTTTCCTGGACACTGTTCCCGTAGAGTCTGTTCTTGCCAGTTTGGAAACATCGAGGATGCTCACTGTTTCCATTGAAACCAACAGTGTCCTTACTATCAGAGGAAATCGTCCCATCTCTTCACAAGTCGCTGGACCGAGGAGACAACCCTATCTCAAAAAGAGCTAAATTAGGGGGTCGTCTTCTTTATTAACAAGGTGACTTGTTGCAGCCTCGTGGACAACCAACTGATTTGAAGACTGATGTTTTGAGGCGGTTTTGCAACTTTGGTCACAGCCGTCCTCAATCTTAAGAGATTAACTCTTACGAGTTACTTTATTGAAGACTTACTCCCCAAAGAATGAGCTCACGGATAATGGCCAAAAATACATTTATTTTTTTTATTGTCGACAGCGTCAACAATAAAATGTACATTTTGTTATTCACTCACAATGAAAGCGCCTGATGATGCTTCATACGTTTTACAACCCTGACTGGTCTCAGTTTTAAGTGAAGGTCTATATTTGTATATTTGGAAGTAACAGGGGAGCATTAAACAGACGCATTAAGCGGTTGTCCTGTACATCTGCGCCCTTTTAGAGCTGCAGCAGTTCCACGGCGTGCGGAGGTTCGAGCTGGAGCGTTCGTGCTGCTTCAGCGCTCTGCTGCTGGATGAAGAAAGAGGCCGCCTCTTCGTTGGGGCCAAGAACTTCCTGCTGTCGCTATCGTTGGACAACATCGCCAAGCAGGAACACAAGGTTGGCCAGAATGTATTTATTTCGATTATGTTTTGGACAGATTGACAAGTAAAGTCTTAATATATGAACTTGTTGCTGGGTCAAAGCATAATGAAACCATACAAATGATGTCAGGACAGGAGGTTCGGTGTTTGACTCAGCCGTTATTTGGTTTCAACACTTTTACTTATTGTTGTATTTGACATTGTGTTAATGGACTATGTGTTTAAAATTCTCACAAGCTTAAGTTGTTATGACTCTGAAACATTGCAGTTATTGCTCTGTGCTCTGATTATCAAGCATATGTGCCTCTTATCATAAAATGACTTTTTTACTTTTACAAGTAAAGCAAGAAACTAGATAGCGGGGATTAAACTGCCATTGGATGGAAATAATGAAGTGTTGTTTTTTTTACAACCACTGTGATATTGTCTGATTCCTAAGGATAATTTGTTACTGTTATCAAGCCACACATGCTTTATGGGTTTTGTCTTCATGTGGACCTAAAGGCAAGGAGGAAGGAGAACTATCTAACTGTGGATAGTTGTTTTTTTTACCAGCATGCTCCTTTGAAAGTGACTGAATCATATTCTTTTACATATGTGACCACTCAAGTGAGCGGCTTCCTGTCTAACAATAGAAGAAAGATAAATGTGGGATTGATAGAGAAAGGTAGAAAATCAAAGAGGTGGACTGAGATGAAAAGAGAGAACGTATCCCAAAAAACATTGTGATTGATATCTAAATGACATAAGTTGATTGAAACCTTTCGCATAACGAAGGCACACTTGAATACACATTGGCGCAGCTTCACATCTATACCAAAATGTACACACTAAAAAAACATTGCGTGCACTTAAATGCATAGCGAACCATAGATACAAATACAGCCCACTCCAAACATCTGTTCACAGCTGTTTGGAGTAAATTACATATACGTGCTTGCTGCGTTAGATGTGAAGCCTCCGTCGGTTTGAGGTTTATGGGTGAGTTTGATTTATGACCTGGGTGTAAAGAGTAACCATAGCTGAAGCGGTTTTTCAATGTGGTGGGGTCATCCTTCTTTACAATGAGAAGGGAGAATGAGGAGGCGTCTCATTCGCTACGCTTAGGGCCATATTATTCATTTAGAGGGAACCAACGTGTCGTTTTTAGTGTTCAACAGTTTGAGGTTGTAAAGTTGTATGTGTTTGATCAAAACATAAATCAAGCCATTCAGATAATTCATTGAGATTTCAGGGATATAATCATTTGACCTTTGGCGGTTGTGTTTCAGATCTACTGGCCTGCTCCCGTCGACTGGAGGGAGGAGTGCAACTGGGCCGGCAAGGATATCACTGTGAGTGTCTTCACACCTCCTACGCGGTGCACGAGTGCATTAGATACCCTCCCATGGGAAATGTAAAGACCGTGCTTTTTGACCAAAGTAAAAAGAGTCGACGATTGATCAGCGAAACAAACTGACTGTGTATGAGTCAAACTCCATGACATAACACCCGTTTTAACACACCAGCCTGCAGACATACAGAACAACACAATGCTACCTTTTAATCCACTGGAGTCATGGGAGTCATCACAAGACAGAAACACCAGGTTTAAACTGATAACATGTTATACTAGGTGCAACACTGCTCCTTTAGGACCTGCGCTATGGTGAGATCACACCCTCAAAATCGGTTTGCTTGAATCCTGTCTGATTGGCTTAGTGTCACACAAAGACATATCTCAAAAATATCTCAAGGACATTTGTGTTTTCCACTCCGGGCTCCAGCGTACGTCCTCATATTTCCTACATTTTGTTGTGTTGTCGTAAGGAGATCTCAATCAAAAGGACCCCGGCCCTGAGATAGCAGGTTTATTGTAATGCTATCACAGATGGAGATGGGTAACAGAGGGGGGATGGCTGGAGATGGCAGAGGTGGATGGAGAGCAGCTGGAGAGCGTAGGGTGGCAAGCGGCCAAGCTGGCAAACAGGCCAACAGGAATCCTGGAGCACAGGAAACAAACAAGCATTAATTCAGAGAACCAGAAAATGGGTGAAACTATTAACAAATATTCTTAAGCTAGAAGCCCGGCTGCAGCTTCCACAGAGGTTGAGACAACAGTCTGGAAGAAACGCTGGGGTTGATATGCAGGAGAGAAGACTTCAGGCAGGTGGGCCGGTAGGGTCCTAGTGAGCAGCAAGACGGAAATGATACACACACACACACACGCACACACACACACACACACACACACACACGCAAACACACTCGAACATGGATTCTTGTGAAATCGTATTTCTTTTGACAATGTATACATATTTGGGTTAGAGTTTTAATCACAGTATTAACATGAGAACAATTTGGAGGTTTTTTGTGAAACATCCACTGACAATTGAACAGGAGCATCTTGAAGCAGCAATACTATTAAAGAACAATAATTACATGGTTTCAAAGGTACGGGACAGATCTGTTTATTGACCCACTGCAGATAAACACGTGGTAAAGCCACGCTGTGACCTAATTTGACCTGTTATTTTACAAAGAAGACATGATTGAAGTTAAAACAGTCATTTTTCAAAACTAACAACATTAAAAGGAATCTTTTCAAAATGTGTCACAAGATAAAATGATGTATAAAAGGAATATCAAGGTTTCCTGCGCGCTTGCAAGCGACTGACAGCATGTACGGCTGCTAGGTTTCTGGGATTTAACTCATGACCTAATGTGATGCTCCCAGGACTGTTGGGCCAAAGATAGCCACCCTGCTACTTCAACCTTTTTATTGGTTGCTAAAAAAAGAGAAAAATAAATCAAAATGTTCTATTTTAATCTACAGAAGACAAATATTATGTTTCTAAGAATATGTAGAGTAAATAGTGTATGTGATGATTATGTGTCTAAATGTGATGTGTGGGGATGGAGTCCGGGCTGAGCAGGCTCGGCTTCACTGACCGACATGTAGAGGCCACCGAGAGCACGCAGACCACCCAGGATCACATCACACACAATGAGCCAACTCGTATAGTTTGTGTGCGCGCGTAGGTGTGCGCACGTGTGAAACAGTAACTTCTCATCAACGCTCCCTGACATGCATATATATACAGTATTCTTATGTTCAACAGAGTGTGTATACGTTTGTTCATGTATGTTCAAGTGTCCGATGGGTGTGCGTCTTTCCATGTGTGTGTGTAGAACAAACCCTTCATCAGTGTGATTACACAGCTGGAGCACACAGACAACGAGCTCCATTCATTCAAAACCCCAGGCTCCAGTTTCACCTGACCAGGAGTCTGTCTGAGTGTGTGTTTGAGTGTGTGCGTGCTCAAGTTTCTGTGTGGATGTGTCCCATGTGTGTGTGTGTGTTTATGTTTGCTTGAAAGAGAGAGTAACAGTGGAGATGGGCGGCGAGTGAGTAACATTTCTCCAGAAGAAGAAGGGAAGGCGAGGTGGAAGGAGAAAGAGATAAGAAAATAAATTAGGGGGAATTTTCAAGACAAAAGATGCTTTGAGAAGAGCTTCCCGTTGTCAGTTGTTATTCCTGCTTTTCTGGCATTCGAAACGTTATTTTCATCCTTTGTTTAACACACTCCCCGTGTATTCCTTTTGACTTTTGGTATCTTTGTGAACATTCACCCGCACAGAGCGCTGACCTGACCTCACACCGTTGACCCTAATTACAGAGACGAGTTTCTCTGTAGCCAACATCTCTTTCTCTCTCTTTCTTCCCCCTTTTCTCTTAGTCGTCCTCTCTCTCTCCCCCACTGGATCTCTCCTCTCTTCCCATGCTCTCTTGTATCTCATATTAGTTTTTCTCTGGGAACCAGAAGTTTCTCATGTTGTTTACGACCCCCTTAGTCCTCACATTGTCTATCCGTACTTGTCGAGGAATCTTTTTGTTGTTTTTAATAATAATAATAATAATAATTTTAACTTGTATAGCGCTTTTCTAGATTCGCAAAGACGCTTTAAATTATGGACAAGAGACAATGACAAACGAAACAGAACAAAAATGGGAAGACAAAGCAAACAAAACAAACACACAGAACATTTTGGGTAACAAGGAAATAAAGGAAAGCAAACTGAAGAAGCTGCGTGGGGCAGGCAGGTGGGAGGTGCAGGGGTTTAACAGGTGAAAGCGAGTTGGGAGAGGTGTGTTTTGAGTCCTTACTAAAATGATGGCAGGGTGGGAGCCTGGAGTTTTTACACTGTAGTACATTTGCTGCACAAGTAGAGACATATACAGTATAAACATAAGAAATAATGTGAGATGCTAAAGTGTATGTTAATAAGTAGAATTAAATATATGCATCTACAGTACACTGCTTTTATATTACATAATTACTCCTAATTCGGAGTGTCTTCATGACACAAGGATTGTGCCAAGGACAAAATCTCAGGGATTCAATCTCTGGCAGGGTTGCTTCTTCTTTGGCCGAGCCGTCTTCAGAGCTTTCAGGTCAAGTGGGAAGCCAGCGATAAATCAAATTCTTGTCACCACAGTAGTGATTTGTCCTAAGCATCATGTTCTGGCTGAAGAGACGTTTTGTCTCACGTCATTCATTTGAACAATTCGGTGATGTGGACTGCGCTGACCAAGAAGTAATCCAACCCTTTCCCCCGCCCCATAGAACCACAGCTGCCTCCTGGTTGGAACATAATTTATCATATTAGCAAGAAGGTGAAACAGCATATTTCCCAAAAATGTCAGTCTGTTACATTAAAAGTTGGAAAAGGTTTGTGTACAGTACAGTACATACATACATATATATATATATATATATATATATATATATATATATATATATATATGCATGATTATTTTTAATGACATCCATTCAAAATTTAACTGCAATTACTAGCTACCTCAGAAATGAGTTTTCCAGCTTACACACCATCATGAGAGCTCAACAAAATACACTCAAGGCATGTGATGGGCTTCAGAAATTACCCACATAAGTAACAACACTGCTTCACTCATACACACATGCCCTAAACCACAGAAAAAAGCCACCTAACATGCATGTCGACACACCAACACAAACACAGACACATGCAAATTAACACAGCCAGACAGTGGCAGTAAACACTTGACTGTTCACCGAGACACTCAGTCTGACTCAGCACTCTGAATGTGGAGCTGGAGCCATATTTAAACCTCAAAAAACAGATAGATTGTGTTCACGCTGCTGTGTTAGCGCAAACTAAAAGAAGATAACCGGTTAAAATCCATTGACCCACTGGGAAATTGTGAAAAAGGAGGTTCATGTTCAGGTTGACGTGTAGTTAAAACCTGAAACTGTCGTCACCACAAAGATAACAACATTGTTCGTTTGTTTGAAGGACTGAAATAACTAATGAGAACACGTTTTCATTTCTTGACAGCGGAATGTCAGCGGAATACAAAGTCAGTATGGTTTTTGCTCAAGGGGACAACAATGGTGTGTACAAAGTGTGATGCCAATCCAGCCAATAGTTGTGTAGCTGCCATATTTTTGTCTCGACTAACACAACCAAGAAAAACGCCCATCGTTTCCATCCACAGAGTCGAGCCGCTGGCCTCGCGCCTGCACAATACTCACGTTTGTTTTGGTTGGCACTAAGGAAAGACCTGTAATTAGTCATTTAGGTATTTGGACCTGAAGTGCCTTTGAGGACGCTAATGCTTAACTATTGGGTGAAGCAGCTTCGTGAATGTGAACCACTAATCATTTGCCTTTCAGTAGAATGATTGAGTAGATCCCTGGAGATCTCCTGTTTGGAGATTCACTATACACACTGAAACAATAGAGCATTTCAATCCAACTAATCCAAAAACAGGAAATCGTGTCCTGCCTCCATGTGTTCCTTGGTCATATTATTACAGCTGAACAGATTGTTAAAGGTTAGAGAGCAGAAATCATTCTGCCGGAGGAGAAATGTGTCAGACAGTCCAATGGCTGTCTACTGTGCACAACCGGTCCGCGTGTTCAGTCAAAAGACTCCGAGCTATTCAAGTTTGCTACACTATGGGGACTCTTTTCTCTCAGACACATTCAAAACAGAGGAATAACAATCTATCAAATAGTTCATAACGACGCACTGAATAGCTAAAAATGTGTATCTAAAAGAAACAAGTGCCAGATAAAGGGGAAGAAAATGAGAGACATTGTTTGAAAATATTCACAGATTTGGGCCAAATTAGCTGTCTGAAAATGATAGTAAATAAGATCTAACATTATAACAAATTAGATGCTAATATATTAAAGAAACAACACATGTAATATTAGTAGAAGAAATGCCTCTGACGTCCAATTTCAACGATCACAAATATCATTGCGATATTGAGATAAACTGTACTTTTCTCTTGACTTTATACATCAACAGGCTACGTAATGCTTGCATGAAAACCAAGTTATTCTGGGACAGACAGAGGTGGAGAGAGGAAGCAGATAATGGCTGAAATAACAAATAGATAGCTCGGGTTAATCATTTCTAGAACGGAGAGGATAGAGAGAGAAAAGGAAAAAAAGACATCCACTGAGGAACAATACAGCTTTATAAGACATGAAGGCAGAGACCTACAGCTCAGGCCGCAGTGAGGTCACAGCCCGCATTTTCCTCACAGTTTCAACTAATGAGTCTGTGGCGGGTCAAAGGTTAGCCAGTGAACCATTTCACACCCACACAGACACACCCACACGCCGAGGAAATGTGATGGCTGGCATAATTCACCTCCCTTGTTCTCCTCCTTCCTTTCTGATCTTTTCAAGGTCTTTCAAGCCTCTTCTCTCTTCTTACCTTTTATTTTCCTCCTGCTTTCTTTTGTCACATCAAAGAATTGACTTTGTCAAAGTACTGGTCCGCTGACTCCTTCACCTACCTCTGCGCTGCGACACACACACACACACACACACACACACACACATAATGGGACTCAGATTGAGCAGGAGGAGGTCTTGCTTCTGTGGGAATCATGGGAGAAAGGTTGATTAAAACATGGTACGAGTGTTTGGAAGCTGTTGAGGTGTGTGTCTGATTTGGTGTATGTTCATATCCGTGTCAGCGCGAGGGTGGAGGCTAAAAGATGGGTGTGTGTGCCTCTTTCTTACTTAGGAAACAGAGGTATCCTGTGTTAGTCAACAGCCCGATCCACCTGTCAATTGGTTGAACACCTTCACACATGCACACACACGGAAGCTCGTATGCAATCACACACCAACAACTCGGACTCTAACCCCTGAGTGGTTTTCAAAGGCTGAAAAGCAGGCCTTTGTTCTAAACCACTGTGTGTGTGGTTGTGTGTGTGTGTGTGTGTTTTTTTTTCAGGCCTAATGAGCCACAATTCCGCTTGCCACTGGTTTCACAACCTGGCCCGTGTGTCTGTCACCCTCGGGTGATGTTTAAAGACAGAAGAGATGAATAAAGAAAGACATTTGATTCAAGGAACGTAAATGTTAAGAGAGATGCAGAAACATAAGTTAAATTGGAAAAATTGGATGACTTCCATTCATCCATATACAAATATTAAGAAAATAAAATGAAGAGAAGCGAAAACTATTCTCCCATCTTGCATTTCTCAAATGTACTTGGATTGAAAACAAAGAACAAAAAAAAACATCACCAAATTAAATATGGAAGAAAGCGATCGTTAATGGAAGGTCAGTTTCATGTCTTTATAAACCTCTTCTCCAGCGGATCCCGGGGGTCTAATAGTGTCTGTAATTTGATCTACAGACAGATGTTGAAATAGCCTGTCTGGAGAATAGTGGACTGAATAGAAAGGGAGGCATTCAGATGTGTGAGCCAGTGTTAGTTTACAGCAAGACATCCTTTAGTAGACTATAGTTTGAGGTGAAATTAACTTGTTTTGCGATTCCAACGCAGATGTTTGAAACCATCGTATTAACTGATCATGTGTTACCGAGGGACTGAAGACCATTGATAATCATGAGGGTAATCTTGTAAATTATAATATTCATCTTTTATTCTGGTAAAGGGTAGTTGAAAAACAGGCTGATCTCTATTAATGGTGTAAAGATCAGGCCAAAAAAGGTGTGTTTCCATCCAGTCTGTCCATGCACAGTAAATCTATTTGTCCAGCTGTCTCCTGAGATCCATCTTAATGAAACCCGACTCCCACATAGACAGATGTAACTGTGGGTCAATAACCCTCTGTCTAGATAAGAAGAGTAGGAAACAAACAGAAAGAAGGTTACTGACATGTGTTCAAATGAAGGATAAAAGAAGAGAATGAAAACTATTCAACAATAGGACACATTTAAAGTCAAATGTTAAGTTTCCAATTTCAGTTTAGAGGAAAACAGAGTTGTGCATCACGCGTGACATTAATATGACACATTTGTTGTGCCGGCTAAGTTAAAACAAATACACCATTAATTCTCAGTTGTGTCAACAACTGAACCATAGAGAGTAGCGGGCCAAAAAAAATGTCAATGACTTCCTCTAAAGGAATAGTTTTGAAATAAGTGAAAAGGTGCATTTGCCAAAATGTCAGTTGAGTTACGAGTTAGATATTAATAACTTATACAACCTCCAGCAGCAAGTTAGGTACATAGCCCCAATGTGACATTTGCACTTTTGTTTTTTGTACAAATGATAGAAGAAAAAATATCATATTAGTTAATGAGCCCCAGAGCTGCTGGACATAGCCAGGCCCGCCGTTTCCCCTTGCTTGAAGTCTTTATGCTGAGCTCAGCTAATCAAGTCAAGTACGCAGCTACGAGAGCACTTTGGATCCTCTCATCTAACTCTCTTGTACCTGTAATGTACAATACAGGAATCTATTCCACAAGTCACTGAGCTAAGCAGGGAGCATTCCTCTTTGGGTTTGTCGTCTCGTCCCATCTGTTGGTCATGAAAACCATCATCTGCTCAGTGTCTCACATGAAATGTCCTCGTGTTTTATGAAATACTTACTGTGCAAGTTAACCAGCAACATATTGACTAGCTCTAAGTCTCAGGCATGTGTTATACAAACCTCCATGTGAACACACACAACAGTGAAAAGTAAGAGTAGACACACACACACACACACACTGTAGGCATGTGTTTGTACAGCCAGGACACAAAGGCTGTCACAACAGTGTGCTAGAGGTGGAGTCATGGACTTGACAGTGTTGTCACAGGCAGACAGGGTGAGAGGAGCTATGTGAGGAATGTACATCACTAAACCTAAAACATAAGAGTCAGAGTTTTGTTGGTCTTGCCCTTAGTGTTTTTTTGTACCATTTTAGAGCGATAACTTCATTATTATCGCCCAGAATTGAATCCCTGCAAGTGTTTGAAGCTCCCAAGCAGTATTAACTAAAACTGTGTTTGTGTGTGTGTTTCAGTCCGACTGTGTGAACTACGTGAAGATTGTGCACCACTTTAACCGCACTCACCTGTATGCCTGTGGAACCGGGGCCTTCCACCCCACCTGTGCCTTTGTGGAGGTGGGACACAGGATGGAGGTGAGGATTACACGAAACTAAACCAACACACGACAGCTGAACTGCAATGTTCCGTTTTTTTTTACTGTTTCTTGTTTAAAGTACATCACAAGATCATTGACATTTAATATCTAGCAGATCTAGCAGTTGCTCATGCTTGGAAAGCGTAGCGTAGCAAAATTGACTCAAGCAAGCGGCAACCTGGACTGACGCTATAGAAAAGGTGATTAATGGCGAGACTGCAGACAAATCCAACAAGCTGAGCTTCAGTTCCCAGTTTCAAATTTGTTTTGAATTTGTTTTGAGTCCCTCAAACTGCCAAAATCTCGAATCTGACAAATTTAACCCATAAAATGTTTTGACAAAAAGGAAGCAACATGAACGTGTGATCACCCTTTAAATCCAAATGTTCCCTGTCCTCTCGCTCCATCAGGACCATGTGTTCAGGATTGACCCCTCCAAGGTGGAGGACGGGAAAGGGAAGAGTCCGTATGATCCTCGCCACAATGCTGCGTCTGTTCTCGTTGGTAACTAAACACATGCACATGGATATGAGCCTATCATGCATTCACTGGAATAGGTTTTTACTGAAATTGGTTTGATTATGTAATAGTTGTGATAATGTTCTAACATTTTCATGCCATAACATGCCTTATGATCCATCCACCTTATGATGGATGATTCAATCTGTTTCCCAGGTGATGAGCTATATGCAGGCGTGGCCACAGACTTAATGGGACGGGACTTCACCATCTTTAGAAGTCTTGGGAAACGCCCCTCCATCCGCACTGAACAGCATGACTCACGCTGGCTAAATGGTCTGTGTGTGTGTTGTGCCTTTGTGTGTCAGCTTAAGCATCACTTCTTTTTCCGTTTAGTTCATTTTATATCATCTGTCTCAACTGACGTTGTTCATCTCTCTTTCCATCTACCAGAACCAAAGTTTGTTGGCTCCTTTTGGGTCCCAGAAAGTGAAAACCCTGATGACGACAAGGTATTTTTCTTCTTCCGCGAGACGGCAGTTGAGGCCCAGGGGCTAGGGAAGTCCACCTACTCCCGCATCGGTCAGCTCTGCAGGGTGAGAGATCGTTTCATCAACCAAGTCCAGTATTCTACTTACAGGCTTACAGGCCTAGTCAACCGAGCTGCAGATTCTGTAACAAAATGAGGACCTATCACATTCAAATAACTACCATATCCTGTTAAAAGACTTGCTTGTTTTGTCTTGAACCAGAATGACATGGGTGGTCAGCGGAGTCTGGTGAACAAGTGGACGACATTCCTCAAGACCCGTCTAATCTGCTCGGTGCCAGGAGCAGACGGGAGCGATACATACTTTGATGAGCTGCGTAAGTTCACAGACACAGTTTCTACTGCATCAACTCGTTTATGATGACAGTGATGCTGAGCAAAGCATGACGTCATAGGAATTGGCGTTTGAGGGCCCTGCATACTCAAGTAGATGTCATCATATGTGACTTTTTGGGATTGAAGAAAGCACACCTTTAAGTATGAAATCACAAACTGTAGTCAAAGTGAACTGGTCTAGGTTTATATTTTGTGTCCAAATCCAAAACATTGTATTTGTCACAAGTTAGGAAAAGCTATAAAAAAAAGTTGCTGTTTGAGCTGATTTTCTAACTTTCTAAACCGTTGATTCTTTTACCCAGAAGCATATTGTGTGGGAGCTAAGGGAGAGAAAGTCCAAGAAAAAATTATAAATTAAACAGGATTTCTGACCTCAATTGAAGATTATTATTCTGCACCACATTCCTGCAGACTTGGAGAAAGCATGAGTTTGAGATTCATTGGTAATATATTCTGGCCTGACCCAAAGCCAATGTTTCAGAGAAAGTTTCAGGCTTTTCTCTGGTGAGCCTTCGAACGACTGAAGGCAATAATAGGTTTTTATCAGCCAAGATCCAGAAGCCGGGCTGTATTTCTAAAGCATAGATTGTGGGCAGAGGAATAGTTCAGGATGAAGAAATGAGTTCACCCCAGATTCAGTTACTTGTGTAATTATGAATACAATGTCCGGGTGAAATGGAACCAGACGTTTATGGAACAATCTAGGAGATAAATCAGCTTGACGTCCCTGAACATTGCGATAAAGTGTAAATCATGTTGGTTTCTCTGCAACAGTCGGTCCCTTTGCTAAACCGGTCCTACAAGCTATTTTCCAGTCATATTTTAGCAATTGAATTAGCCAGGACAGACTCTGAATGATTTTCAACTGAGAGCGTGCCGACTGATCGTTACCGTCGGTAACACACAAAGACTAAGGATATATTAAAAACCTAAATCAGGGCATGTGAGAAAACCTTTTTGCAGGGCTTGGGAAAATAGCATTTTGACAATAAAACAATAAAAATGTTCATATTTTAATATGCAAGGACCGCCAATGTGAAGCTACAGAAAGGTACAAAAACATCTCATAAAAGACAAACACCAACCCTACCGTCATGTGGTTTACATGGCAGCTGCAGCAGTTTCAGCTCTTATGCTGTTCATGATTTATCCCTCTGAACATATCTGTGGGCCATAATATGAACTGTCTTTGCGTTTATCTCGTGACACCATGTAACGTAAACTAAGAGGAAGTATTTTTCCTCACCCATTTGGCTAAGTCCATCCATTAAATTTCCTCATATGAACAATGAGTCCCTTATGTCTCGGCCATAAGTGTTTTGACCATACCTGAGGCCAATTATTTAGAAAGGACCTCCCTGTATAAATACCTGAACCTGGTGAAATACCTACACAACAAAACCTTTTAATAGTACCATATATGCTGAGTTTAACTGCAGCATTGTATGACTCATGTGCCAGATTTTGGAGATGCATCTTGTTTGTGGCAGACTCCAACCTATAAAATAATGTTTTTACACGAATCAATCTTGATAAACGAATGTTAAAAAACACTGCTCGAGGCTGTTGGGAATTTTGCATCATGTCATGACTAAGATATTGGTGAAATGTCTCTTTAAAGTAAACATTGCCATCGGGCTTTGCTTATCTTTCTCTCAACCTTTGACCTCTGGACTACCACCACCTGACTAAAGTGTGTGCGTGTGTGTGTGCGTGTGTGTGTGTGTGCGTGGATCCTCAGGCGATGTGTTCCTGCTGCAGACGAGGGACAGAAAGAACCCTCTGGTCTACACAGTCTTCTCTACATCCAGGTCAGAGTCCATTTATAGTGTGTGTGTGTGTGTGTGTGTGTGTGTGTGTGTGTGTGTGTGTGTGTGTGTGTGTGTGTTTCTGCAAAAGAAGGAAAAGGGAGAGGAAGATAAATGTGCGCGTGTTATTCATGACTTGTGGGGACATAAGTCTGTCTACACAATCACATTGTGGGGACTCGCCTCCCTTATGGGGACATAATCTA
Source organism: Clinocottus analis (assembly GCF_023055335.1). Classification (NCBI taxonomy): domain Eukaryota; kingdom Metazoa; phylum Chordata; class Actinopteri; order Perciformes; family Cottidae; genus Clinocottus; species Clinocottus analis. Next base: position 12,263,765 of record NW_027176153.1, read on the forward strand.
CATCCAAGTAACATAAATCATCACATTTTATGGTGAATACTTCTTTTAAGGTTAGGCTACACAAGGTGAGGTTAAGGAAAAGTTAAGGGTAGGATTAGTCTGGTAGCGGTTAGTGTCTCTAGTTAATGAATGTATGTCAATGTAATGTCAACAAAAGTCATGAAAACTACACTGTGTGAATTTGGATGTTTCTAACTCAGCTCCCCCTGTCCCCCAGTAGCAGTGTATTTAAAGGCTCAGCTGTGTGTCTCTACTCCATGAATGACATCCGGAGGGCCTTCCTGGGGCCCTTCGCTCACAAAGAGGGGCCCAACTACCAGTGGGTCCCTTTCCAGGGAAAAGTCCCCTATCCACGTCCAGGAATGGTACGTCAATAACTTCTCCCTGCTTTCTAATATTTCTATATCTGAACTGTAAAGATACACAGTTGTATCAATAGGAAAACATTAATCTCATGTATTATCCTTGTGATACAGGTCTTAATGGCACTTCATACACAGTATTAGACCTACTTTCACCCAAAAGCTCTTCACAGTCCTCTCAATCAATATGTGCTTATTAGGTCTCTTACATTCTTCTAAGCACACCAGCATAGCGTCAGCAGGATTTGTTATGCAAAGCTTCAGTTGTTACAGCCACAGCAGAACAATCCCCTTTGTATGACTGCAGAATAGTAATTGTATTTGGCCTACAGTAAACCCTCTATCACTCCATCATTCCCCCACTGGGTTGTAAAATTAGAGGAAAGAATCAAATTGAAAGAAACAGACAACACTTTCAAGAAAAGACATTTCAGAGTTTAAAATGCACGAAACTGATCAAAAGGTTTTCCCCCCTTTATTAATTAACTATCTCCTGTGCACACCATGAAAAAGTATGCAAAGTGCATGCTCGTACAGTATAGGTTCGGAAAGCTTAAATAGAGAATTAGAGTCTAACACTAGAATTTTAATTAGAGAGGGAGGCTGGACTTTTGAGCTGGAGAAAATCTCTCACACCTCTTGTTGTGACCCATCACACCATAACACCTCTCTGTGGCCTGCTCGGCTTTAACTTTAAGTCACACATTGTATCCTAGTTTACATGCAGAACAATCACAAAACAAATCAGAAAAAGTTTGAGTCTAATTAGGGCAAAATGTTTCGAGCATAAAATATTCAAATAAAACAGCAAAAATACTTTTGCTGTATTATTTGAATATTTTAAATTGCTGGTTAAATATAATCCATTCATGATTACAAAATTACATTCTCAGAATAATATTTGCATTTAAAATAGTCAGTCTTAATTCTTTTGTAATATTTAAAAATTACTTTTATATTTGCAACATGTTTGTGCTGCATCTCATGTGTGTTTGTCTGCAAGTTTCTACACAAAAGGACCTTCTGCTGTAAAAATATTTCAACTTTTTTATTTTTGCCCTCCGATAGTGTCCCAGCAAGACATTCGGCAGTTTTGAGTCCACAAAGGGTTTCCCAGATGATGTGATCCAGTTTGCGCGTCACCACCCTCTGATGTACAACCCGGTTTACCCGATGAGCAGACGGCCCGTCTTCGTCAGAACCAACGTGGACTACAGCTTCACACAGATTGCTGTGGACAGAGTCAACGCTGCCGATGGACAGTATGATGTCATGTTTATTGGCACAGGTGAAGGACTTGTTTTCAGTTCTAACTTAGTTTGATATTTAAACATGAAAATAAAGAAATGATGTGAACTTGATGAACTGCATCTCTTATTTCAGACAAAGGGACTGTACTAAAGGTGATCAATGTCCCCAAGGAGAGCTGGAACAACATGGAGGAGCTCCTACTGGAAGAGCTGGAGGTCTTCAAAGTGAGAAAACTATGATAAAGCTCATTTGATGTTGATACAAGTATATGTACTGCTGTATATTGAGAAACAATATGCGTAGCATGGTAATTAATTAGCTGTATCTCATCTGCTCTAAAGGACGCCTCATCCATCATCAACATGCAGATCTCCTCAAAACGGGTATGTTTGTTTTAAATGTAAAATTATTGATAAAAACATATGGAACATTGTGGCTTATTTTGGCTTAGAATATGTATCTTTGTATCATTAATGTAAAAACCAGGGAAAGCAGTTTTACAAGCACAGGCAGCATTTAATGTAGGGATGTTGTAGAGCCTGTACAGTATGGGCTAAGCCTAGCACAGCCTTCAGCAGTTTGCAGGAGGAAGCTGCTTGTCGAGGAGATTCAGAGGCAAGAGGAAACTGCTAGATGAGCAAGAGCAGTTTTGCAGGTGAAGAGGTCAAGATGTAGGGAAGTATCGGGCAACATATATGTGCTTTCATCTTCCCAGAGTCTTGGACAGAAAATAAACAAGCGAGAACCTAAGACGTCCTGTTAATATTTGGGTACGGCTTCCCTTCAGCACGTTCTCTTAGGGTGTATCTCTCAAAGCCGCCACACCTGTAGATATAAGCGGGTGCTCAAGTGTCTAACAGCGGCGACTAAGTGTAAGCGCTTCTGTTCTTGCTGTGAGCAGAAGATAAAGACAACTTAAAGCTAATTTAATTCTGAACTAGAGAAAGGCGTTGCCTGCGATAGTAAATGTATGCGTAACGACCAACAATACCAACGCCATAAGAACGGGAGGCAAGGGTTGATTTTGTGCATGTGTTGAGTGTATTGAGTGTATTGAGTATATTGAGTGTATGCCTTTAAGTCCTGAAACTCTATTGAAACATGCCCCTCCGTCATGTCCTCACAGCAACAGTTGTATCTGGGCTCAGACACAGGCATTGCTCAGGTTCCACTTCACCGCTGCAGTGTGTATGGGAAGGCCTGTGCCGAGTGCTGCCTGGCCAGAGACCCGTATTGCGCCTGGGATGGAACATCCTGTACCCGCTACCTGCCAAATACCAAGAGGTGTGTGACAAAAACACTAGTGACACACATACACACCAGATGACCATTCATTACAATGAACAGGACAAACACAGTGAAAACTGATGTAATTTAAAGTATACATTCCTAATGTTGAAGTTAATTGTAATTAACTACTTTTACAGACGATTCCGTCGCCAGGATGTAAGGAACGGAGACCCCAACACCTTGTGCTCTGGAGGTATTTTACCAAATCTATTGTTGTGTCTGGTTATTAAAATAAATTGGGGGCGGCTGTAGCTCAGGGGGGATGAGAGGTCGTCCCGATACCACAAGGTAGCCGGCTCGATCCCCAGTCCCCCCACAGTTCACATGTCGAAGTGTCTCTGAGCACGACACTTAACCCCTCTTTGCTCCCCTGGCGCCTCACAGGGCAGCCCACTGCTCCTTCATCAAGGATGGGTCAAATGCAGAGAAGAATTTCCCCAAGGGGATAAATAAAAGTGTATGTTTTTTTTTTTTTTTTTTTTTGAAATAATGAAAGCCCTGTGCTTATAACCTTACGCTTAAGCGTACTGAGGATATTCAGCTTACTGAGGATATTCAGAAAATAATGCTCTGTGCTCTGACTCAGAGAGTCTTGGCATCTGACATCTCACGGTCCGTGTGCCAAAAAAATCCTAAATCCTTCCACCCTTTGCCCCTGGTGACCTCTGTCCTCTGAGATCACAATGCCAGCATTCTGCTGCTCTGTCTTTCTGCCGCATAACCAAATCAGGCAAATCGCTCAAACTCTAGGAGCTCTTGGGGAATACGATTACATCATGTGGCATGCAAGCCAGATTGTGTTAAACTAATGAAGGTGAAAGTAATTGTCTCTGATGAGAGTCTTTGCCCCAAAGCGCTGGTCAGAGGTCAGTTTAACACCCTTGCTTTCCCAATACGTTGTGTAGTGCTGGTGGGTAGAAACTAAATTGTTCATTTTCTGACCCAATCACGGTCTTAATAGTTGGATATATTTTTGTAAATCTAAGAAATTATCTTCGCCTAAATGAGTATACATATGTTCAGATTTCTCAGGTTAAGATTTGGGGCACAGACACTGATCCTTTGTCATAGTTAAACCTCATCACTCAGATTGACATCATAGATGAATAAGCACTGCCCAGACCAGAAGAGTCCTTGTTTGGTGTCACACATCAAACATGGGAACAAATGTTCAAATAGTCATCATTGTTCTGCAATATGCAGTCATTTCGTGATTGAAGTGAACTTTCTCATTGACAGCCAACCAAGACTTGCACTAAATCAGTGCCAATTAAGATTATTGTTCTATCACCTCTGTTGGGCAAAGACCTACTGTACTTTACACTTTTCTTGTGTGCCACTGATGCACAAATACATTTGCTCACAAGACTGAAAGACCCAGTAACTTCCTAAAATGTTATCTAAGATTTGGTTTGTTATTCGCGTTCACATTATCAGCTCAAGTCTCTCTGTCCCATATCATCCTGTCCTACTTTATTCTGACCCACCCAGGTGTCTTGGCTTTTCAATTCTTGACCGGTCCTGTATGTTATTAGTGAGCAGATGCCCTTGCTTTCAGTAGATCTCATAATGTCCTTGTCTCTGCTGCCCCCTGCAGACCACCATAAGCACCGCGTTGCAGAGAGGAAGCTGTATGGAGTTGAGGGAAGCAGCACTTTCTTGGAGTGTATCCCAAAGTCCCTTCAGGCGAGAGTGACCTGGACCTTCCAGAAACATCCACAGAACCCACGTGAAGAGGTGAGATGGATGGAGGACAGTGGAGAGAGGTTGTAACTAAAGGATCTGAGCATTTACCAACTACAAACACGTTTTTATATGACTGTATATATCATGAAGTCAGGAAGCCAATCTTTTGCAATGTGCAGTAAGTGTAAACATATTTTGATTCTTGGAAAAAAAGGAGAAAAAAAAACTTTATCCAGGTTGAATACATTTTCCCCAGATGCAATTGTTGTTAGGCAGTGCCACTCAAGTTAGTGTCTTCTGAAACTGAAGCACAATTGGTATCAAAGATCATTTTAGCTTTTTTCCTGAGTCCTTGGAGATTATTAACGCCTAAGCCAATTCAGATTAAAGAGTGTTCCACTGACAGTAAACTGGGTACAATGTTGCAAACCTTCACAGATAAGGTTTTAAATGTTAGCTGCTCTTGCAGTTAAAACATGGGCCTTTTCATATACTTGTGCATTCACATATCGTCAGTGCTGTTTAGAGCCACTGTCAGATCCATAACATGTCAGTTATCTTTGACCCAAGGGCTCAATGTCCAGCTCAAACATGTTGCTGAAGGAATTTCTGTTTCCCAGGTGCGTCTCGATGACCGCATTCTGCAGACAGACAGAGGCCTGCTGATTCGTCGTGTCCTGAAGAGAGATGTTGGCATCTACCAGTGCCATGCCATGGAGCACGGCTTCACCCAAACCTTACTAGGCATCACCTTGGAAGTTGTACCATCAACATCCTCCTCAGTCTCCAATCTACCCTCCGATGCCCCTGCCCGATTAGACCCTCGCAGTGGAGGTGGGCCCCCAATGACCAATCAAAAGCTTTGGTATCGGGACTTCATGCAGCTGGTGGACCACCCTAACCTGAGCACTGTTGACCAGATTTGTGAGCAAGTTTGGGCACGAAAGAATGCTGGCAGTGACCAAGGGGATAAGACTTTTGTTGCTCCTGGGAAAGATGCCCCTTCTGTGGGCCCTGCTCTCCGCCCAGCTAACAAGAAGTGGAAGCATCTTCAGGAGATAAGGAAGGGGAGAAACCGCCGGACCCACGACGGGAAGCCGAATCCTCGGGCGCCCCGCAGTGCAGGGGAGTAACAACGTCGAGAAAGACACGGAGGGTGGAAAGAATGACTTAATACAAGAAAGGAAGGAGGAAAATTATAGAACGAGACAGAGAGACCAAGGAGGTGATCACAACCACGTACATAAAAACAGACAAACACGCAGCGCCTCCTCTACTGTGTATATTTATCCATGGACGCCCCCACTATAGGGTACCCCGATCTCTTAGTCCTCGTCTCACTGGCCAGCCCCTGCATGTGCTGCCTTACGGCCCAAAATGATTCTGCACGATCCCTTTACACTGTTCCACTAGCATAGTCAAGGTTACATGCAAGATACATGAGAGTGAACTCACCTTTATCTGTGGACAATAAACTTACACTCGGCTGCTATTCCTGCTTCCACTGACTGTATATGGAAGGTGGGTCGACACACAGAAATCCCTACATCTTTTGTTGTCTACTTCATGGAAACTACACAATGTTATATGTGGATAGTAGCTCATTGTATGGACATCTAAACTTTGGACTGCACCACCGAGAACAAAAACAGCCCGCAAAGTTTTTGACGACCTCTGTGCACAGCTTTTTTCCTAACTGAAGATTTCGTAACGATGTAGAAAAATGGTGGACTGGAGTGCTGCACATAACAGGAGGGAATACAGAAACTGGAATATACTGGAAAGTAATGGTCTCTAACTGGATACACATTTGAATGCAACTATTTATGTGCAAGTGCAAATGCATTCAGACAAACGTTTTAAAACATTGTTACGACAAACAGACACATTGATCAACTTCCCCTGGTGCTCTTGTTGCACATATTTACAGTAAACTCACGTTTCACATGGGTTTGTGTGCATCATGCAGTCACAGAAGAGGTAGAGATGTCAGCATTGTGGGGCAGCCTGTGGAACAGATCAGCATGTTGCAAAACTGGTTATATTATATAGTAGTTTTTTTTTAATAGTTTCCTTTGGCACATTGAGGCATGTTGCAGCAAAATAAATCACATAATACAATGCAGTTATGGTTAGAGAGCAGTCAAATCTTGCAAGACGTAATTATGTTACTGGTCCAAACCACTAGAGTGATGGGTGGAAAAACTACTGGCATTCCACAATGTGAGAGAAAGATGAGATGTTTACAGGAAATGGACAAAGCTGAAGCACAAATAATTTATTTGTAAAAGCGAATAAAAGCCCCAACAAGACCTGGATCACATCTATACACCTTGTAGCATCTTTTTTACATACACAGCAGTTTTGACAAGATCAAAACCTCACTCTAAAATGTGCTATTTATTGGTTTTGTTTTTGGCTGCGTTTAATGTGAAGAACATGGTGGTTTGAGGTGGGGACATCGATACAATGAGGAGATGGAGGGAAGTAAACTCTCGTATAACAACCCATGTTTCTGGGCTACAGTACAGATATCTAGATATATATCTATAGATATTTAGATATATAGATATCTAGATCTATATAGATATATATCTATATAGATATAAATATATATCTATATATATACACTTATATCTATATAGATATATATAAGCATGATATTTATGAGTGAAACTATGATTTTGTTTTGTATTCTAAACGGTACTTCTACTCCTTGCTCTTTTACACTGTTCTTGCATATGTTTGTGATAGATATATGCAAATATGAGACGAGCCACACGCCAATTTCTCATTCAACATGACAGAGGGCTGTTCTGCGCTATCCACAAAGCATTTCATTGTCTGTCAAAAACAAAACTTTAATCCGACTTCATACACTGTTCGAATCACTTCTCAACGTAGTGTTGCAGTCATTAATATCATTGCCTTTTGCTGCTTAATGATGTCATCTCTTCATCATGAACAATGAGTACACTATGGTCTTCCTTCTCACAGTCTTTAGTCCAATCTCTCTCTGTGTATTATCTGTAAAGAAACCCGTTTGTTGCTCGTCTGTGCAAACATGTCGTGTGTAGCCTGCCTCCTTAGTGTCCATTGTGTGTACAGGCTTGGGTGAAGAGCCTACCTATGGTACCATACTATATTATATCATAGTCTATCCACAACCTGCCATGTTCGATAAAACATGAATTTGTGTTTTGCATTCATGACTCAAGATGATTTTTGGTCCAATTTGTGTTTCTGCCACAAATTCCTCAGAAGTATGGGTTAAAATATTCAGTATACTGAAATTGGCTAAACTTGGCTGTGGTCATTAATTCACAGTCCCTGACAACAGCAGGCAACACAAACTAGGTGAGTGGATTTTAGATGTATGAAATCATTGTCGTTGTTATTTATGTACCTTCTTTATAGAGATGTAATTAACTCTTTAAACTGAACTGAATGACTCCTGTACAAGGGACACTCTGCACTTTGACACCACATCCAGGATTTACTGCAAAGAGATGACATTAAAAAAAAGTTTAAATGTCGAAAGATGCTCTCTTTCGACATTTAAACTGTAGAACTAATTGAGGAAATACTACTAAATCACTAAAAAAGGAGATTTACAATGGTTGTGATGTCAAACCTGTTTGAGTCTCTTTCAAGCCAGCTGTTTTGTGCTCTTTTGAAATTGCATGACCAATGTTAGTGGCTAACGCGTTTGACAATGGTGCGGTGGCGAAAGAGCGAGAGAAAGAAAGCACAATGTTGAATATTATTATCATTCCTTTGTATTTATGTGCAAAGATAAGCTGATATGTTGTGGTGGATTTTTATTTTTATTATAGATTTACATGTGTTTGTGTCTGCTGAAAAGGACTCATCCTCAATTTTTTTTGGGACATTACAGCAGATAGTAAAAAAAAAAAAAAAAGATCCTGAACAATGTCCAATGTATGTCTGTGTTGTTCACACAGCCCTCCAATCAACACTCCTGTTGTATCCCATGTCATGTGACGCACCCCTGTACGCTAGCTCACAAGAAGAGCGTGTGTGTGTATGTGTGTGTGTAAGCAAGAGAAATGTGTGCTTGCTGTTTTTATGTGTGTGAGTTTTGGGGGAAAGCAGAGCTCTGTATATAATGGCAAAGGGAACAGTGGTGTGTGTATGTGTGTAGAGAGGTCTCAAGTTGAAAGTTCAAAGGTCGAAGGCCAAAATTAACGTGGTGCACCGTAATACTCCCAGAGGTCTTTGTGAAATGTCATGTCAGATTGTTTTTGATTAACACAATAAAAATATGCAGTTACTTAAAAATAAAATTCCTGATCCGTTTTTTAAGCTTGGAGGGGAACCGTGAAAAAAAAATCCTAACTGCAAAATAACTTAATGGGTCATATTCCTGGGCCGACTCAGCACTCAACATTTTTAAAAGGTTGAAGATTATGACAATGTGAGGATGTGCTGAATTTTTTTTTCTGCCAGCATAAGATTTCATGAATAAATAACTGACTCGAGAGACAATATTAAGCTTTGTGACAGAGGTTGCTTCATTTAGATCCTTTAAATTAAATATAGTTTGATCAGAAGTCTATTCTACTTTTCCCAGCTCAGGATTCTAAATGATGTCATGCACGTTTGCACCACATGGTGGCAATTGCAATGTGGTGCCTTTGTGTGACTTCTCATTTAGAGATTTGTGGCATATTATAGACCTTGAAATCTTGATTGAGTCCTTGTTTATTAAAATTCTCCATTCCATGTTACATGTAAATTATATATTTTTTTTTAAAAAAGGTGGAGTTTATTAATCTTTAAAAAAAAAAAAAAAAAAAAACTACGGAGGCAAGTAACAAAACCTGTTACAGGATGCACTAAAACATTTAAAGAAAACACAGTAATAAAAGCAACATGTTTTTGTAGTTTCTTCAATACATCTCCAGCTACACACGAGTTATTATGTTGAGTGTTTTGACTATGTCATGCTTCAAGTTAATGCTTAACACTTTTTTCAGTTTCACATGGAGGTGAAGTTGACTTGATCCTTAAAAAAAACAACAACTGATGAATCTCATGATTTTTCTGCAAATAACTGCTTATGCGCCAAATTCAATAATAAAGTAAAAACCAGTGTATTGCTTGCTTTTATTTTCAAGTAATGTTATCATACGCATAAACACGGCACTCTTGGAGCAACAGCAAGTTAACAGTATATAAATCACTTAATCTTTTTATGAACAGGTACCAGAAGAAACATTTGTTTTTATTATTAGGGAACATTATAAAACGGTATGTTCAGTAAAGTCTGGTTAATCTCTCACTGCTCGTTGAGCACAGAAACTACATAAAAATAAACGCTTTCACAACGGTCTGTTGTCAACACTGCCTGTCGGTGAGGCTACGTAAGCACACAGCAGTGCCATTGTATTGCATTTATGGAGTGCATCTTATTTATTTATTTATTGATCGACCCCACGCGGGCCGGACTGGGAAAGCATGCAGGCAGTAAGATGCCCAGGTCTGAACTACGCCAACTGGGAGAGATTTAGTGCAGCGCCTACCTGTGTGCGGCAGTGATACACCCCTCCCAATGCACAAAAAAACCCCGCAGTTTACGCATGGTCAAATAATTGTCGGGTGTTAAAGGATTGCTGCGTTAACACAGTTTTTACGTGTTAATGTGCCAAGCCCTAGTAAATACATATAGTGGCAAACCAGCGGGAAAGGTGGAGCACAGAGAGCGGATCCCCAAGCTCAGGTTGGGGGAGGTGATCAGGGGAGAGTACATCCCAGGTGCTGCAGCCAATTGGCACATGGTATTGGACGCACCTGCAGCCCATCAACTAATTAGTGTGAGTATATCTTCTCAGAGCTTCATGTAAGAAAGGTAGAAACTTGGGACATATTGTGAGGAAACTACAAGAAGGGATAAAAACAACTTGAAGTATGGGGACGAAATGGGGATTTAAATTCTGATTGGAAAAAAAACAAAGTAATGTTCTTTACAAAACAGAACTGGGGGACACTATCAGTTGAATCTTTATGCAAACAAATTAGAAAAAGAGGCACTTTGACAGAAGGTTAACATGGGAAGCCCATGTTAAGTGTTGGTGATGAGTGTAAAAAGTTATAAATGTACTGAGATGTCTGGTAGGGTGGACTGGGGAGCAGAGGTTGTGTCCTTGATAAATATACAAAGCTTTAACGAAAGATGGATTAGATCATGGTATTATATCATATAGTTCAGCATCAACTACACTTAAACAGCTGGATGTTATGCAAATCAGGACCCTCAGAATTTGTATAGGTGCAGTAAGAACATCACTGGTGTGCACCATCCAAGTAGAAACAGCTGAAATGCTTGTATCTTTGCAGAAAACAACTGTTGGTCAATTATTAGATAAATCTGAAAGGTCATGAAGATAATCATCCAACTAAAAAAAGTACTACAAGCATGTTGGGAAAAGCAAAAAGGTACCAAAGACAATTTATGGTTGGATAGGAGAAGCAGCAATAAGGAGTCTCTGATGTAGAGCTTATGTTGCAGTCAAAGTTTTGAAGTATTTAAACATAAAATTGTCTGGCTGGATGCACAGTTGAATTGTAAGCAATTGTTTTGGCCTCAGAGTGGATTAAACAGTGCAAGCCAGGCAAAGTTCTTATTTGTAGTGACTCCATGTCTGCACTCGCTCGTCTGAAGGTAGGTCCATTACTCAGCCAGATCTGATCTGTAAACTGTCAATGCATTCAAGAGCAGTAGAGCGGGCACTTCCATTATATTTATCTCCCCCACTTTTCTGCTCCGTTTTGGATTCCTGTTTTTTTTTGTACGTTCCTCAGCCTGTGTGAAGCCAGTACCTGAAATAACTTAACTGTTGCTTTGGCATTTGGGTCCACCTTCTTAGCCCCAGCCGATCTCTGCTACGACCACTACTATCTGATTAAAAAGGTAAACATGTTTTTTCAGATCATGTCTGCACCTTTTGCTATCGAACCTATGAGACAATAATGGACCATAACTGTCCACAGCTATGCAACGTCTGTTATACGGGTGAATGCCTCACTATGGCCACCGACACACGTGATAAATGTAATTGCATATGCAAATCAGAGTATTGTCTTGTCCAGCATACACAGCTAGCATACTCTATGATAGCATGAAGTATTGTGTGCTCTGCGGCAAGACATACAGGGTTGCCAAAAAAGAGCACATCTGTAAACTACGTGTTTGTATACACTGTGGCGAACCATAAAGGGCAGAGCACACTTGCTTTCTGATTAACAGGCTGAATAATGCATCTGACACCAAGTACATACAGTTTGATTTTGAGACTCGTTACCTCCTCGTCCAGACTGTGTACTAGAGCCAATAAAACCTGTTAGATCCCTCCAGCCTAATTCATGTCATATAGCGATCACACACATGGGGTACGGCCCCTAGTCAGACATCCCTGATCTTATTTAGAAATACTGCTTTATAGGCCTGAAATGCAGCTTTACCATTACCTTTCCATTTAAAAAAGGGTATCTGCACTTATTGATGTTCTTTCGGGTTAGCTCTATATCATCGATGACGTTTTTGGAGAGAGACGTGTTGTGTTGTGTGGCCTGTCATATGTCAGAGTGGGTATGCTGCGTTGATCGTCAGCCACATTCATACATCGCAAAAGTGGCACATAACTGTCACTAACCATTTGATAGTCTACAATATCACTATATATGAATATATTTTAAGACCCTGCATGAATGTCTGCTGAATAGGATGTCTTATATATTCTAACCATGATTTGGTTCTGTGGGGAATGTAAAAGCCACCCCTGGCTTGAACCCCAATATCGCTGCTACCTTACCTCTTAACGTAAAGAACACCCTTATATAATACCCTCAAAGTATATGCGATTTTTATATATATAAAAAAATGCCCCCACTTTGGGTTAAGCCCCGCCCCCTCCACAAAATGTACCAAAATAATATTTTTATATTGTCATTGCAAGTTGATGTAATGTCAAGACATAAGTAAAACTGTTTGACTTCAGTTGTCTGTGTGCTCACATTCATTCATGTAAAGACTCAGTCTTTAAATACGCTTTGGCAACATGTTTTTGATCAAAAAGCCATGCCAATAAAGTTCCATTGAATTGATTTCAGGACATTAAATTAACTGACAACTTCAGCTATATTGGCCGTGTGTATGAAAAGGTTTGGTCTCAGGTGACCAGTTCCTGCGGTGCCTGCTCCATACACAGTACAGCTGTTGCAGCCATCACACAAGACAGGTCATTACCTTTAAAAAAAAAATAAAGGCAAGCTGGGAAAGAGCCAACTCCAGCTTTAGCTCTGTTCCCAAACAGGAAAAGGAAGTTAACCCTAAGTGTGTAAAGTGGTAAACAACCTGTTGTATGAGAGTTATCTACCAGACTTCCCAGCAATACTGTCAACATGTGGAATGTAAGTGTGTTTCTGTACGGTTTACTGCGACCTTTAAATAACCAGGTGTCTGTCGGTCCTCTCAGTTGTTTATTCCGCTCTGGGTATAAACGGCACCTCTTTGTCTTCATCAGTTTCAAATACCTAATAGATGACTCTCAGCAACACAACATGAAAACACATGTTCTCCTGTGTGCTGCAAAAAACATCTGCTCACAACTTAAATAATGTTCTTGTTGAAAAGAACCTTGCCAATGCCGGGAAATAAGGCCCAAACAGTCAGTTGCGGTTATTGATGACTGGCCTCCACCTATTTACTGTGACGACAACTCCAATCTCTGAGTGGTAGACGCAGGCAAATAGGTGGACGCCAGTGGCGAGTCATTGCTGTGTAAATGATTGGCCGGATCAGAAGGAGGGAGACGCATTCAGTCTGGGTCCCTGACCAGCAACAATCCTCTGATCAATCTCAGAAGCTGTATAGCCCAAGAGTACCTTTCAAAAATCTAATTTCACTTGAGGGGCCGAGCAATAATAATTGTATGCTATGTGCCAATCTTTTCGCTGATGGTCTCATTTACTGATAGACGGCATCAAAAATATGATCAATTCAATTGACGTAGGCCAATGCTGCAGATTTTTAGCAAGAGGCTTTACAATCTGCACAGCATGACAGCGTTGATTTAAAGCCTGTTTTAACACATATCTAACACACACACACACACACTTTTCTTGAAGTGGTGGAAGACTTCTTACAAAAGCACACTGTCTCCATGTTATGACTAAGATTGTTTCATGTAATTGTAAATAAGTCTCAAGAGGACACAACCATGTAAAACAGCTGAGCGCTTTGCTTTGTAGTTAGTTTCAAACAGAAACCTGAATCATATTCAAGACTTTGTGGTCACTGTAAGCTGTGGCAAATTTAGGGATTGAAAATTCAGTGAAAACATTCTGGCCACTAAGATGTATTTTCATGGCAAGAGTTAGTTATCTTCTTCCATTGGAACCCTGTCTTTAAAAAACACTGAAACATTTTACTTCATGATTTAGTGCGCAGATGAAATGAACCTCATCCTTCAATGCATTTTTTGATTTTAGACTTACTAAGCCAGGGTTTCATATGAAAAACAATTCATGTAGAAACATTATGACCGCTTTTTAAATTTTGGTTCCTCCCAGTTTCCACTTGACACAAACAGATCAATTCAAAATGGTTCAATTGATAGAGAAAGTAGCAGGATTTAATAGAACTTAAATGTCTCAAATCTTAAAAATTGTCACATTTTAGAGACAAAAATAGGTCAAACTAAACCCAGCTATAATAGCACCTGCCAACATTGAGGTGCCAAAATAAGTCCAAATGAAATTCAACGCATGTTATGGAAATTCTAACACTAAAAGGACAAGGCAGGCCTGCAGTGAGTCAGTGAGACTGATTCTTTCCAGCACACAGACATAAAAGGAAAACCGCATGCCTCCAATCAGGATCAATGAGTTCAGACCCGCTCCAGTGGGTATGATCACAACGAAAACCAAAGAGCTGAACAAAAGGAAACTTGTTTGTAGTCGACCAGAAATAAAAGTGCACCAACAGAGGCCAACAGACCGAGTGGGAAAAGTGCCTCTGACGCAAAAACACAGCTGTGAGGTGCTGCAATAAACCTAAATCATAAGTTATAAAAAACGGCTTTGTCCCACATCTTTCAACGTAAAATGTATTTGAATACATTGAGACTGACACTTGGACACAGGACTGTGGCCTCATGCGCCTTGGGAACACACCAGAGACGGGAACGCAACATATCTTTGGTCTGAGCAAAGGAGACGGAGGCGAAAAGAAGGGTGAACCACTGCAGAGTTAATGTGTGCATGCAACATTTGGAATTGCATGGTGTGTCACTTTTACAACTTTCAAAAGAGGTTTATTATCCTGGGAACGTCCAGCTTGCCGCAGTAGTCTTTTCAGTGGATATTAAACATTGTGTATATTTAACCACCGTTGCTGTCATATATTAGTCTATAAACAATTGCACTTCTATCAGTTTCTTTTGGCAAAAGTCAGCGAATATGACATTAAAGTAATTTAAGTCCATTCAGTTTGGGCCATTATGTCCATTTAATGTATCCAAATACCATTAAACTTGACACATTTTTATACATTTGGCTGTCTTTAAGTCAGTGGTAAAGTAGTGAAGCCCACCTCTTGCTTGATTTGATTGGCTGCCTGGGGAAGGCTGACATTTTATTCCACACCTGGTGCTTAAAAATAGGATATTTTAAACTTTTATGGAAGCCCAAAAACCACTTGATAACACGGCAAAAGAGTTGAGCCTGTCAGACACACTATACCAAGACAAGTCATACCATGACACCTAACCCTAAAATTGCTCCTGTGTAAGCGTCTACGGTGTACGAATGGCTGACGATACCGATGTGGCACCTTGCATGGTGGCTCCTACCACTAAAGTGTGGATGATATCATGTAGTGTTAAAGCGCTTTGAGTAGTCGAAAGGCTAGAAAAGCGTTAAAGTACACGTCCATTACCTTTACCATGAGAAAGCACTGATTGTCGTAGATGCGTTCCTAGCGACGTATCTTGTGTGATCGGGACAGAAGAAAATCAGAGTCGTGATTCCAGTGCGAGGGACGAAGGTATTCCTTAGTGGAGTTCTATGAACTTCTTGAACCTCATTTAAACGTTCACCACAAGATGAAATCCCAAAAGAAGTCCTGCATTTAAGTGCAGCAATACATCTGGCCTGCAACACATCCATACATCACTGTGCAATGATTGATCATATGGAACACTTTTTTGGAAGCGGAGACTCCAATCTTTCAAGTCCCAAACCAACATCTCAGACTTAACAGACCGCTCCAATACATTTAGAATATTTACAGCCAATACAAAAGTTGTGGCTTTGTTACATATCGGGTTACATTCTTGTATTGACAAATAATGGGTTGGCTGTCGAGCTGTCAAGTCAACTGTTGCCAAGTAAAATTTTGCAATCTTTCATATCTATATGAATTACACCAGAAACACTTTATGAATGCCTGATAAGCACAGCAGTGATAGTCAGGAGCTTTTGCAGATATCAAAAAAGGGTAGTCAATTGCTCATTTTTCAAACATGACAAACCAGCACTAAAATAAACTCCTTAGTGTGGGTTCTTTTTTCTGCAGATGTGAAGATGAGGAATTTTTAGATATCCCAACAGGAAACTTCAGGATTGTGGACAGGAAATCCCCTTTTAGAGCAAACTCTGCTTCAATCAACCTTTAAAAGCAGCTTCAATGTTATCCATCAAAAAAGGTGGTGGACATCATTATTCACATTATCTGCACTGCCCTTTGGTCCTGAGCTTTATGAATGTATTAAAGTGTTGCATCATGCATATGTCATATTATTGTACCAGTGAGAAGTAAAGTTTGTACTGAGTGCATAGGGAAAAGCAACAATGACCAAAAGCGACCAAACTGGAGGGTGCGTTTGTCTATAACGTAGTTAGAAGTAATTGTGAGCACTTTGAGTCTATGGTTGTACACATACATTTGTGCACGTATAAAACATTTTACAGAGTTTAGGACTGTGGGATAGCTCTTTGTTCTGTGCCAGTTGGAGGCTGCGTCAGCTGTGGTTGTTTCAGTGCATTTGGTTTCACATACATTATACAGTTGGTACTAATGCATGCCATGCGTTTTTCTGTACCGATGTGATGAGTCTGAATACGAGTTTAATGTGCACAAAATGAACAAACTTACTGGCACAGTAAAGATGTGGTCAAAAGTGTTTTGAAATGTCCATATCAGTCACTATTTTGAAAATCGGATGCGTCACGTCTCCTCTTTCCACTCGTTTGAATATGTGTCACTTCAGTGTGAGCTGCTGCTGATTTGACCACGGAGATGATCCAAGTGTCTGCCGAGTTCACTGCACGAGATGGAGTTTATCACCCACTTTAGGCTGCATTCCCAAACAACCCGACTCAGAAGAATGGACCCGGC
The DNA here is from genome assembly GCF_023055335.1 of Clinocottus analis. Taxonomy (NCBI): domain Eukaryota; kingdom Metazoa; phylum Chordata; class Actinopteri; order Perciformes; family Cottidae; genus Clinocottus; species Clinocottus analis. The sequence goes on from NW_027176153.1 coordinate 12,280,775, forward strand.
ACAATGGGGGCTGTTACCGGCCCGGACCCCGGTGCGACCTGGGCCGTTACCGAAACCATTGGGCAAGCAGTCTTCAGAACTGCCCCACACCGCCCCTCCTCTTTTCCTTAAAATTCCAATATGCTTAAATTCAGCAGGTAAGCAAGGAAACACAAACACAAGATTTATAAAAACATATTTGTAATTCGTCAAACACTTAATTTGGGAGAAATTATTTGTCAACGTAATTGAAAATGCATATTAGTTCAGGGGGAACGTAATTTGTAGGGGACAGGGTTGTATCTTCCGGTTCAGTTAGGTGATGCCATTGGGCCCAAAAAGACTCCTTTAAACTCAGCAGATAATTTCTACTTTCCAGTACGAACACTTGAGTAGCCCTTATTCAAAATAATTGCAAATAAAAAATGCTGCACTAGTTAAATCCAGTTATTCTCCTTCCTCCATTCAGTTAAATGAGCTTGAGACAGTGGCAGAGTTAAAAGAAAATCTAGTTTGCTTTACCTATGGTCTATAGATGCGAACGAGCCAAGTAATTGTATACCTAGGAAGTTTATCGTTTTAAACTTCATGCACCACTGAAACCAGGAACAAACAGGCCTCCACCTATAAAAAAGGCGGTATCCAGTTCTGACGGTTCCCCCCTCACCCTCAATGTATTCATGGCTAATTTCTTTCGAGGTTTGACCCATACTGTGGACAACATAAACACTGGGGGCACTTCATTTCCTTTTCAGAATTGGCATTGTGAGGGTTTTTACAAGGCTGTGTGTGTGTGTATGCGTATGTGGGTTTTAATACATAGGCAACCTCAAATCTGTGTGTGCAACGCCTGTGCACACAGGCATCGCCTGTACTTGTGTGCATTTATGTGGCTGCGGTATTTGTCAGGGTGTGAAGTCGTTTAGTGGGTCGTTCAGTTGCAGGTTTGGATTTTATGAGATGGTCTGTTTGCTGAAGCGACAGGCAGCCATTGTTACTGCACAGTTTCCCAGATGTTTACTGCCCAATTACCCTGCAATCACATGCCTGGCCGGACCTCGTAACTAGGTAACGTAATGGGTCAACACTGAGTCTGTAAATTTGCAATCACAGACAAGTCACATTTCCTCCTGCTAAGAACACTTTTCAGTGTGTGCACACCCACACAGAGCAAGCAGAAACACCTGAACCTTTGCACTGACACGTATTGTTGTGATCGCGAACAGCTAACCGCTAACGGAACAGCGAGGGTTGAGACTATACGGGAAAACAGCTTGATAAATTTAATGTTTGTTTTTTTTCAACATTGTATGCCGTGACAACTCGAGTCGATGACCTGCATACTTCACTGCTTATTTTACCATTGATATCTATACAGGGAGTTAGCCAAATGTGGGGTGTAATTGTTGCAGACACCTACCGGAGATATGCACTCTACTAAATGACCTTATCATTTCTCATCTAAACCCAAACAGTCCAGTAGGCAACACTGAATCTAACGTTCTGGCTCTCACATAAAAGACAGACGTACAGAAATAAGTGAAGACAGACATGGGGAATAAAGACAAGTCTAACCCTGAAATTAAATGCCAGGTGTGCAGCCTGCAATTTGTTGATTTTGTATTCAATAGAGCATGTCTTATTCAGTGCAGTACAAGCTATAGTTTAAAGAAACAGCTCATTTCAGAGCACCGCTGTTGCCATCTGTCACTGACATCATTAGACTGCCAACGAAAACATTAAAAGACTTCCTCAGAGAAAAAAACAAAAACAAAATCAGGATTCACCTTCTGTATGTTAGGAAAAAACTCACTTTAATGCTGGTAAATTGCATATAAGTACATAGCATGCATGGTAGAAAGACACTTAAATAACATAAATATGCATTTCAATTAGGCTCCGTCAGAGACCCCACAACTTTACAGTACAATAAAATGGGATTATTAAAGTTGATGCAATTTTTTTAAAGCCAAGGATCTGAAAATCTTTTAGCCTAAATTCTACTTTGAGCATGTTGCCTGCATTTTCAGTAAGAAGGTTTTCTGTGAGGAAACCGTTCTGGTTTGTGACGGCTTGTTTGATTTCTTGGACTGCGGACACACCCGAGTTTACGGTTGCCATAACTATGACTTGATAACGTCAAGCGTGTTTGTTTTCCCTGTAGTGTCTTCTTTCACAGTCAGAAGCTGACTGAACCTGTCGGTCTGGCTTGATATAGAGCAGGTGTGATGGTCAGTGCATGTGCAGGCATTTAGTAATTAGTGGACCTCCAATCAGGAGGCAACTAATCAGTGAAATCAGCTGGTTTGACATCATGGCTATCACAGTACATGGATGACATTGAGCTTCAAAAGCCTTTGTCAAACAATAAATCAACTATGTGTTGTTCGCATAAAACTTTGGACATTAAGGCAGAATAAGTGCTGCAAATTCAACATGTGTTTCAGATCAAATTTATAAAGTATTGACAAACTTCACTGAATTATTAATAGAGTGGACAAATTGAGAGTAAGGTACAAATATAAATGTGAGATACACTATCGTGACACACTTTGTACAACTGTACAAAAAATGTATTTCTGGTCTTAACAATGTGTGCGTCAAACATGAAAAAGAAAGTACTAATTAATGCAAAACAATTATCATTTGCTTTTTCGGCCCCATAATGACGGTGGCCCTAAAATGGAAACTAGCAATTTCAACTTCTACAATTTTACAAACTTTAAGTTTACAGTCATAGTTATAATAGTTATCTTTAACAGAGGTTTTTTTTTATTATTATTTTCTGATTAAAGTTATGCAAGGTCATGATGTGGCATTACAGGAAGAATGATAACAAACTAAATATCATCTTCATTGAACACAAAGTAATCATGTAGCAAGACTCAAATATAACAATTGGAGGAGGGTGATTTTAAAGATGATTATTTTTATTTCTTTCTCCTGCCAATGGTCTCTTTGTTTCATGTATACCCTCCTCCTGTCACACAAACACACTCATTTTCTTTCCTTTTAGATAAACATCAGAAGCAATATTTATAAAGAAAACACCATTAGTGGAGTCTGATAACCAGTCTCACAATCCTCAAACTAAGAAAATAAACTAAAATGCATCCTTAAGTGGGTTGTACTTACTGGGGAAAAATGTCACCCCTTTAAATACTCTCTGCATACTGGTGAATTGTAGAAAATGGGTTTTAATATGCATTATGTTTTTTGTAAGTCTCAAATACAACCTTCACAAGATGCTTATAGTACCTTATTTCATAAAAATCTCTCTTTGCTTTCTTCTCCACATTCCTCTCTTTCTGTTGACCTTTAAGAAGTAATTCACACGCTATGAAGGTTACATAAAGGTTAACAAGTTCACTGGTGTTAATGTTGTTTCTTGGTTACTTTTAAACAATTAGAGGGCTCCCTGAATATCTATACCATCTTCCATATGTACAAATATTACATACTGTGGCGGATATACTGGAGGCCCTTATTAGCAACAGGTTATTTATGAAAATCTGGTTATGTATCTGACGGTTTGCAGCTATCTCCAAATTATTCTGATGATTTCTCCACTTGACAACCAACCAACATGTAATTTATTACAGTACAAATGTAGATAGTATCAGCTTTGATTTTTTTTTTTTTATGGAAACCGACTTGTGCAGGGACAAAGATTAAAGTTCACAGATTACATTAATAAAGTAATTTTAGGCTTAAAAAATATTTACAATTAATTTATTTTTCAGTTTGATTATTTTTTATCTTTTATATTGTATTACTGAAGCTCCAAAATATCTCACTGACCTCTACACACGCTTAGTACTTCTTTGACTGAAGCTTGGCATTCGTTCTCCTCTCCCACTCTTTTCCTGCCTCCTTTCCATTTTTCTATCTGTAGTGAGGACAATAACAATGTGGATTACCATGTGTTCAAACCATGGACCGTCATAAAACCAGTGTTTACAAAGCAGAAGACATAAGAGGAATTGGCCTTTACTACAGCTAAACTGTGGGATAAAGATTTTTGTGGATGATTGAAGTGTGATGTGAGGCTTTAACGGGGAGGTCAGGTCATGTAATTTGTCTTTTAATGGATGCTTTTTGAGTATTGTTAAGAAAGAAAATACAGCCACAGTAATTGTTTAGTTTTAGACTAAACAAACATTTTACACTAAACAATTACTAAAGTAACAAATAAGCAAACTGTTTGAAAATAATTATCTGAAGGCCGACTGGCTAGATGAGTGTTAGTCTTACAGACAACCGAGTTGAGGTTCAGAAGCATTCACATGGAAGCAAATATGAGCGCCTGAACAGGGCCATTAGGTACAGTCCAGGAGGTGTTACGGTATGCGCCCATAAGCATAAAAGTAAGCCACTGTGAAATATCCATTTAAGGGTCGGTGGAGGGGGTATCTTGATCTGTAGCTGGTGTTAATGTAAAGTTCAACCCACAGCAGTAACAATAAACCAAGTTGTCTTTATTCTGTTGAACCATCAACAGTCGTCTCATGGTAACTTCCAGTTTGAGCATTTAAACTAATGCCTTCTGTGTAATGTGTGTGTGTTTGTGTGTGTGAACATTGGCAAGATCAGATACAGTGATACCTGATTTTCACTGCATGATTGAGCTTGACTCGACTCACTTCACTTTTGGTAACGGGTGTTTTTTCTCAATTTCATTTCCTCCGCAGATCGTGTTTACTTAGGGGATCGCACAACACTTCTGTGATCTGCCACAGTACGCGGTAATCAAACAGTAACTTCCATACAAAATTTCACAAACGTCAGAACATCAAACGCCCTCATGTCTGGGTTCATTATATTATCCGTAGCCGCACTGCGTCTTAATAACTGCCGGGTCCAGCGCTTCTTCAGGCTGACCAGTAGCCAGTTTGATCAAACAACAACAAGACCGCAGTGATCACAGGCGGAGCAGCTCAACGCTGATTGGCTTTCGCAACACATTCACGCATATTTTTCACCACAGTTGAAATATGGCAACTCACTGGCCGTAAATTTGCGTTGTTTGCATCTATTCGCGTCTGTACATTGACTTTGCATTTAATCTATTCGCACAAAACATTTGCAAGTGGAAAATCCCAAATGAACGGGCTGCAAGCAAGTTGAGTCAAGCTGTGCCATGCAGTGAAAATGTGGCATAACTGTCTAAACCTGGGTGCATTGGTTGCATACGCCTCTTATAAATACACTGCAAACTCAGTTATGTCTTGCGTTAGAGTCACACATAAATATTTCATTGTAAAAATGCCAAGTGCAGACCAAGGCTGGAAACATGGACCGTTAAATACTACATGAAGGAGATGAATACAGGTATTGCCTCGCTCTGACAAAAATCTAATGGAAAGGAAGCTATTTTGAAAAATGCAATTGCTATGTCGCTCTCATTTTCAAGCCCGTTAGCCAAAACCAAACACCAAGTGTTCCTCAAAGAGTCAGTCCACAGGCATATGTACATTTCATAAATTTGAGATGTGTAAAGCTTTTAAGTGACTTGATGAAATCAAAGCAGTGTTCAATAGTAAAAGTATACAATGGCAAAAGTGTGTGAGCAGGAGGAGTCCTTGGTAATCAAGATTTTTTTTTTCAAACATCCTCAGAGTGTATTTGAAAGATTCTTTACAGCAACAACCTGTTCAGTTCAGTCACAGTCTCTTTTTGTGCCCTCTTTCAAGACGGACACCATCTCTGTGTTTTTGGGCCCTAGCCAGAGCCGGCCCCTCACACCTGCACATCTGCCCCATTCATTTTGTCCTGTACTGTAATCTTTGTCTTTTCTTCCCACCTCTCCCTACTTGCTTTCTCCCCATTACTCCTCCCGTGCGCTGAGATCTCTCGGCGTCCGGTTGCGTTCGCCGGAGCTCTTGCTTCGTGCCTTCCTGGCACTCTCCTGCGCTTGGCGGTATTTCTCCAGCATGCTCTTGTGTTTCCTCCTCAGCTTGTCGTTGCACCACATCCTCTCGCAATACTCCTCCACGTGTGGCAGGTTCGACGGCCCAATCAGCTGCATGATATCTTTGAACCATGTACGCGATTGGCCGATTTGGCTTGATGAGCCACCCCTGCTGTAGGAACTGCAGGGCATCCAGGCCCTGTAGCTCCCTGTGGACCGGTCTTTGAAGGAGTCCGAGAGGCCAGCGGTGTCGCGGGCCATGAGCTCGTCCACTGTCTCCCCCTGGAGGACTTCAAGGGTGAGGCGGGCCAGGGTCTGCGTGAAGCCATGCTCTCGAGAGCGGCAGATGTACACGCCTTCATCATGGCGGAAGACACGACGAAACAGGAGGCCTTGCTCCGTAGACATCATACGTTCGTCCAGCTTCACCTGGGTGAGAAAGAGGGAGAATATGAGTCTATATTTAGCTTTTATACACGATGGAACAATAGTACTGTTAAGATTTTAAAACATGATGCAGAGAAGAAAAGAAATCTGTTGAAGACTGTGTGACATTCATTTGGATTTTGCTGTAAAATCCAAGTTCTGACAGTGATTTCACATTGTTGCAATATTACATAAGAAGCAGTTGGAACAGAGCTCTATTTGACACCTTTAAGCAGCGAAGAGTCTGCAAAGTTGCGAGCCAACCCTGTAACAAAATTTCCTGTTAAATTACAGGAAACAGCTGGCAGCTACAGCTTCCAGTTCTCAACTAATTCTACAGCATTCCTCCTGTAATTTACAACAACTGTTAAATATTACACTACAGCGCGGTATGAAAAAGGATTTACTGTTAGCTTACTGTTCCTACTGTAATGTCAATGAACCGCTCATTACCGTAAAATGTATTACAGTATGAAATGTTATATTTTAAAATAAAACCCTGAAAATTGCTAGCATAGGAACAACTCACGAGATGGTCTTACAAGAAAATATTTTTATTCAAGCCAATGCAATGACAAACACATTCAACAACAATTACAGTCACATTTTTGAAAAATACAAACAATAAAAAGATCCATATACAATTGGCTTCATTAAAGCAAATGTTACATTCAATAGCAGAAAAAAACCATTAAGGAAATACGTTATTATCCATAATCAGACCAGACCACTGAATCATGTAAACACAATCTCAACAATCTATATACAACTTAACTATTTGTAAAAGAAAATAATCTGTAACTGCACATTTAACGAAAGAACGCAGAACGCAATTTCAAAACTCGTTACGCGAGGAAAAAAGACCACCAGGATGCAGAGCGCTAGCTCTCCTTCCTCCGCTGTAAGGTCCTGTGTGGAGATATGCTGTGGGCTACATAAAGCCCCTCTCTAAGCCTCGTAATTTCATCGGGCGTTGCTTCTCAGTAGCAGGTCTCTTGCTGTTGGCAATGTCTGATTGCACTTCCTCCGGCATTTGAGCCCAAGTTTTCGTATCATTTACTGGTCATGTTGGCTGATTGGCTCACTTGCCTCAAAGTACATGGTGACGATGCTTGTTAAGTAAGTAAGTAAGATTTATTTGTACAGCACCTTTTACAGACCAGGGTCACAAAGCGCTTTATAATTACAACAAAACAATACACTGTTAAGAAGTACATGCACATTTAAATTAAGAGCTTGATCGTGAAGATAAAGTAGAACAAGGCAACGGACTGGGGACCAAAGACAGACTTGTATGTGTTGAGATTTGGACATCAAGGGTGACTGTAGTAGTTTCTGACACATATACAACATAAACATGTACAACACATTTATTTTTTTTATAAACAAAAATTAAGTATTACGTCAGTTTTTACAATCTTTGTCTCAAATTCAAATTGATATCATTGTGCTGGATGGTCTGGCAGAACACTCTGGCAGTGCCTGAGTGAAGCTTGGGCTTACAGGTGCATCAATGAATGAATCAATGAATTAGAATATCATCTATATATTAATTGATTTCAGTAATTAAAATTAAAAAAGGGATGATTATGGCTTACAGCTAATAGCCCCAAATAATGAGTTCAGTATTGTAATCAACTTATCAACAGAAAACACCTGCAAACGTTTCCTGAGCATTAAATGGTATCTCAGTCTGGTTCAGTAGAATCATGGAGAAGACTGCTGACCTGTCATATTTATTCATGACAGACGGTCATAAAGAAAAAAACTTTTCGATGATATTTTAATTCATTGAGATGCACCATTCAGTGAATGGAGAAGGTGCAGCAGAGTTGGCAGGTGAGTGTGATAGAGCTAACGAGGCGGGTGTAACTAACAGGTGCACAGAATGAGACGAGGTAATACTGAAGGGAGCGAGTGCAGTGGCGTGGACAGGTGAGTGTAATTGAGCTAACGAGGTGTGACAACCATTGTTTCATTGTAGTCTTCCACGTCGAATTCAGAGAATCCCAGCACTGCAAAAGCTGATGTCTTTCAGCAAGACTTCAACAAAGAATTTTAAAGTTACGCAGCTTTCTTGCACACAGTCTGAAGTAAGTATGCTTACTTTCAAATTGTAATGTCCACAGACGAATGAGCGGCCAAAAGTGCATTAGACATACAACTATGAGTTTGCATCTGCCTGACATGTGCAAATGTATTGCTGCAGGTCCAAACACATATGCTGCAAGTTATCTTCTTTATATTGCAGCCTAAAGGGCTTTAAAACAAAATATAATAACGTCAGTGCACATTAGCTCTTATTCGCATCAACTTGCATTTTTCTAAGCGTCCTGTTCCTCGTGGGCAGAAAAGCAACATGACAAATCCTAAAAATCTTTTTATTTGAAGTAACATTCGCCCCATAGTAGATTATACATAGAGCCCAGCCCTTTCACATAAATTGATATTGTGCAACATGAATAAGGGATTGTATCTTACATGGGATCTTTTTTATTTTACAAAATTAACATTGAAAATGCTGTAGCCAAAATGAACACAATGTCAAGCTAACGTTAGCTGACTTAACTCTGCTTGTTGATTCAATTGCTGAGAAATTTAATCGAGTGTCTATGAGAATGAAATAACTCGCTGGTAATGCGGTTTGACAGAAATATAACGATAATAAATGTTGTGACTCGAAAGTATTAACGTTAAGATGTGCTAGCTAAAGTTAGCTGGAAGCACAATGCGCCACATGTGGTTAACAAGTCACATTATCGGCAACGAATCAATACAATAACATTTGAATTAAACACAAAGTGACTGAACACGGTAATGCTGACTTTGATAACATCCATCTTACCTTATTCAGTGAGCCACAGCATGGACTACAGCGTCCGCTGCGGTGGAGCAGCGGGTGGTGCTCGGTCCACTGAGGCACTTCGTTTCGAGTCCAATGAAAATTGTCTTCTCAAATTTACTTGTCTTCTTATTTCACCCTGAATATAATCAGGAATCTATGATGTCTAAGGCATATATTTCCATAGTCTTCACATTGAGTATGTGCTGAAGAATATACAATAGACACTTGCAATGTTGCAATGTGCTTTTGAAGAGTAATGGGTGAACAAAAAAAGGAATAAATACTGTAGTGTGTGTGTGTGTATATATATATATATATATATATATATATATATATATATATATATATATATATATATGACAGTAATGTGTTGTAGAAACATGTTTTACTGTATTTATGAAGGACAGTACATTACTGTTGAGCATTTCTGGTATTTTACTACAATTTCTGAGTGAAGTGTATTTGACAATGTTTCACAAAAATTACATTTTCAAAAAATTTGAACTTGGATAGATTATTGTCAAAACTGTTACTGTCTATTTTATAGTGTGCTTAATATAAACAAACTATAAAATGGAAATCAGAAATATGTTAGAGTGGATCATTTAGTCCACTTAATAGAATAAGAAAAGAAAGAGGGCGAAGTGGGGTCTTTGTGCAGTAACACCATAAATGCACTATTCAACCTCGTCTATCTCTGACTTCTCCTTTCTTCTCAGTCTCTCTTTTTTTCCCTTACCCCACCCCAAGTCTCTCATCTATAAATTATCTTCCATATTCAGGTCCAACCTCTCCCCCCTCTTCAGATTCCATTCCTCCTCATGTCGATTTATTCCTCCGTGCCAACATAAACACGGCAGCCTTGTCAGCTGGATTGGCAGCCAAATGTTTATTTGCATGAAATGGAGAGGAGTGGTAATTTCCTTACACTTGCACGGCAGGCCTGGAGAAACATACCCTAAAACAAGTGAATGATTACTGTGGGTGTGTGCACCCGCAGCAACATCACTTTCTGAATCGCACTTTGAAAAGATTTTGCACAGTGGCAGGTGGACATTGAGTGACACTTCAGCTTTCAGTGGCACACTGTTGGGATTTGACTCCGCTAGACAGAGTGGTTGTGCATTTTGCTTTGAAATTTAACTGCTTAATTTCAACCACATGTCAAATTGCCGTTGAATGTGTCAACCACGTGCCAAATTCACACGTAAATCCCACTTCAAAAGGCAATTACTCCAGCCACTGTTGTCCCGCCCTCTTATATAAGGGTTAGTGTGTGTGTGTATCATATATATATATATATATATATATATATATATATATATATATATATATATATATATAATCACAATCTTGATTGATCTGAGGCTCTTTAATTATCATTTATCATCTTACCTCCTCCTTGCGGTCATCTCGTTGGACGAGCCAGGTAACGGTAGCTTGTGGGGAGCGAGGAACACACTCCAGAAAGGTGCTGTTGTTCTCGGTCCCATACACCACCCTGTCTTCTATCACGTCAATGTCCTCTGGTGGATAGAGAGATCATTTGAAAGAATGAAAATGCAGACTATAAAGGAATGCATAGGTAAAGGACTTAACTCTTGTTATGGGTTGGACCTTCTAGACACCTACTGTGTGCATAACATGTATGTAAGCATCCACCAAGTAAGCCTAAATTCCTCTAGAGCACCAATGTGAACAATGTGCATTTGAGACGGTTTTACACATCCCCAACTTAATTAAGTGATGAAGTAAAATAAAAGATGAGGATGTGATCTAAATAAAGGCATTATATATATATATATATATATATATATATATATATATATATATATATATATATATATATATATATATATATATATATAAATTAGCAAGTTTTAAAGGCGCTGATACTCAATATCTCTTTACCCTTGTTGGCAGTTGTTCTGCAAAGCTAAACTAACCAGCTGCAGGCTTTACCTTGATATTTATCCTGCAGACATTAGAGTAGAGTCAAACTCTCAGCAAGAAGGCAAAAAAGCTTTTCTAAAAATGTCTAGCTGCAACCTGAAGTGCAAATACAGATGCTACCAGTGGGATACGCAAGTGGTCTGAGCACATAGTTGGTAAACCAGGCAGTATCTCTTCCTTACCTTGTGAAAAGTTTGGGAAAAATCTCTAACAAATAGCAAAGTTATAGAATGATGTTTCAATCTGAGCAAAGACAACACATACCTCTGGGAGTTTTACTATTATAACAACTTGACACCTTGGCACAAATACACCTCATGAAACGTGAGTTCATCCACAGGCCTCGAGGCAGGCATATTTCATCACCTCAGTATTGTACCGACTACTCAAACACACATCCAACATATGCACACATCCTTTCTTCTCCGTCTTCACAGCTTTGTTCTCTTTTTGGTCTGCCTTCACACTTTCTCATACCCTCACCTTCACATCTCATATCTATTTTCTCCTGCTCATTTGTCTTTCTACTTTTTTGTTTGGTATAACTTTTTAATAGGATTGCCGACGGCTTTAGATAACCTCAGTTTGAGTTCATCTGTCAATCTCAGCTCTCACACTCTCTCTCTCACACACACACCATCATCTTTCATTTGTCGTCCTATAGTCTTTGAGTATGACGGCAAAAATATGGAGATCTGAATGTCTTAAAAGCCCAAAAAGTTGTATGATCTGGTGTTAAATAAGAACAACATTGTGTACTAAATGCATTATGTAAATATCCATGTGGTGTTGTCTTTTTTTTGTTTCTATCCTTTACAACATCTTTCTTACAAAGCCTAGGTAAACTGCCAGTGCATATCTGACTTCTCACATAAACACTGTTCATCCTGGGAGAGAGGCACTAACACACTGACCTTCCCAAACTTTACCAACCCAACTTTGCTAACAAAGAATTCAGAACATGACATTCACTGAAAACAATTCAGTTATCCAATTTGTAGGATATTTAGAAGTAATTTGGGTTGTTTATTTGAATCATGTCTCATAATTCAGCTTTTCCTTTTCCTCTCAATTTTCCTCTCCAAATCTAAATGGTGGATCAGAGTCCGCATCCTAACCTGAACCTTTCTAATACACCTACCCTTTATAATAACTTTGACCACTTGTATTGTGAAATTTGTCCGTGATGTTAAAAGGAGAAAGTCTCCAAATCCCCATAATATGAGGCCGACCTCTGCATTTTTACATCTGAGGTTTGCAGTTCAGCTTGGCATAAGGTTTCTTTTAGGATCTCTAAAGCTCATTCATTAACATCTTGTTTGTTTGTTCCATCCAAAAAAAGTGTAAAAACTAAAAGTTTCCTAAGGACTATTATTTGGCCGGGTGCTGTGACTTCCTGGAGTCTCGTCTCCGCTGGTTGCCTGGGATCCTCACAGTTGCAACAAGCCTCCAGGAAGTCACTGGACCCAGCCAAGAAGTGGTCCTGCATCATGATGAAAAAATAACGCCGAAACAAAGAGTTTAAATGGGTCACACGTACCACTCAGATTCTGATCCATACACTGTAACGCAGGGTTTCCGTGCCTGATATCCTGTCTGCGGTAGCGGCGTTTGCTGTTGGGCGCGTAGCGTGCGCACAATGACCCGTCCCAGGCGCAGTACGGGTCTCTGGCCAGGCAGCATTCAGCGCAAGCCTTCCCATAAGTCTCACAGCGATGCAGCTTAACCTGCGCCACACCGGCTGGAGAGCCAACATACAGGGCTTGCTGTTTGAAATCATGATGGGAGGAGAAAAACCGGCGTAAGACGAGATGTCGGAACAATAAGATACTAGAAGTGAAGCGAGCATTATAGTAATAGCAGTCAGATTAACATACCCTTTTCACAGATATGTCCATCGATGTTATTGGAGTTGGCACCTGTAACAATGCAAATGATTCAGGTATTTCATAATGTGCAAAAAGGCTTGCAATCAGAAAAGCAATGCTTTTTAAGAAAATAATTGTTTAAGAAGGAGGAGAAATGATTGTGAAAAGGTTCAAGAAATCTCTGGGGTTCCTTATCCGTCGACAAGAAAGAGACTTAGTAAAATATTATGACTGGCTGCTTCTTCAATATGGACAAAAAAAACATAAGGGGATAAATGGAGAACAGGGATAATAAACTTAAACACACAATGTGGTAAAACGTACTTTGAAGACTTGTAGCTCCTCCAGTGTGACCTCCTCCGTCTCCAGGCTGTTTCCACTGTGCAGGGCAAGGACCTTCAATACCGTGCCAACATCTGGAAGACACAAACACGTATCAGTGACGAGGTTACAGACCGGGAGCACATCGTTTCATGGTATCGCATATTATTCTCTAACACAATAATGCAGCTTCCCCACAGGGCTTGATTTCATTACACGCTCATATTACCTGTGCCAATGAACATCACGTCATACTGCCCGTCCTCTGCCTCGACCCGGTCCACCACGATTTGTTTCAGCTTGTAAGGAATGTTTGCCTTTACAAGCACAGGCTGGCGTAAAGCGGGATACACCGGCCGCCACATCAATGGGTGGCTGCGGGCGAACTGCAGCACTGAATCAGGGAAGTCCTTCGTGCTGCCAAACTCTCTGCCTGGTTGGTTGGTGATTTTACTCGGGCACTGTAGAGGCAGAGGGAGGAATGAGAGAAAAAAGGGCAAAGACACAAACTCGTAGGGTTTGAAAAATATATATCTTTAGTAAAAGTATGATGGTAAAGTCTTTGGCTGGCTAAATGCAAATGCTACACCGGAAGAGCGAGATAATGGATGGAGGCAAAGATAGAGAAGCAAGACAGAAGAAAACATAATTTGGGCCATCCCCAACATGACCATTTTGTTAGTTCTACCAAAAGAAATGTTGCCTAATCATGGTCTTGGAGCCTTTTCGGAGAACCCTCATTAGCTGTTTTATGGTGGCTCAAAAATGTTGATGAAAGTTCAAAACCACAGTTGGAAAGTTATGTGTTTGAAGCAGCTCTACGGAGTCTGAGTTTTTTTTGTGTTTAAAAATCCTCTCATTTGTGTTCCTGTAGTAATGAGAACATTAATGTGATGCTACTTGGCTGCGATACTACACTGGCTGAATCCTCAAAGAATTAAAAGGGTCGAACGCTGTACAAATAAAGACACTTTTGAGTGGGTAAGAAAATGTTGACTGTTCTTTTCAGGAGTAATAGGCTCATCTTGACTGATGGCTTGTTAAACTCTTCCTCCATTAAAAGCAGATTTACCCTCCTGAGAACTGAACCTTCACAGAGCTTCTGTCTGGGTTTGCAAGACTCCAATCTGAACGTGCAACAAAAAGACTGCTTTTGGGATTGATTGCATCACTTGGAAATATAACTGGGAGACGCTCGTAGCTGCTCTGTGGTGATTAATAATTTCACTAAAACTTTGAAGTATTAAAAAATTACCTGAGAGGCTTAACAGTGTCATAAAGGGGGAGGTTGGGATGTATTTCTTTTATTTACTTTAAGTGCAGACAAAAATAACACGTCAGCGGTGACTGCCTAAAATGAAAGCATATGTCAAAGTCAAGAGCTGACAATTATCATAAATGAAGTCGTAGAGATCGACGAGTCTTGAGAGAGCAGTTTGTCATTTGTTCAGGTATTTGTATAAATCTCAATACTGCTATTCCGGCCCATGCTTCCATATGGTAGAAATATTGTTACTCCTCCTTGTCACAACAGAAACTGATCCACACAATAGCTCTTTAATGGTCTGGATTCAATTTCCATTTCAGGTGGGGCGGGGGGGGGGGAGGTTTTAGCTGAGCAGGGACTTTCCACTCAAACCTGCGAAAACTATTGATGGATGGTGTGGAATGTGTCAGCAAATCCAAGCTCCTTATCCAACTCGCTGACTTTAAATGCTTCTTCAAAATGCTTTCTTAAAATGTACATTTACAGTTGGACTTTTCTTGCATGAACTGTGACGTTAACCTTAGCTGTGAGTAAGACGTGCGCCAAAATCAACATCATTGTTATTTTTACATGCGGAACATAAACACGATCTTTTGCACTTCCCATTAGGAACTGACGGGACCAATTTTTTTTTCAACATGTATTTATAGAATATTTCCTCAACATTTATACGTATGCAGTTTCTAATGCACATCTTTGATATGTTAGTGTTTTTAAACTACTCATCTGTTTGCACTGCACCTAAAACCTAAAATGGAACCGCTCCAAAGTGTAAACTCATTCAAACATTGCTGCAGCAAGTCGATTGCTTTTGATCTCCAACTGGGAGCCAAGTGAGGATTAATGACTGGGAACAAGGAGGTGAGCATGTTTGGCAGACTTCTATTCATTCCCATTGTAAGTGCCTGTGTAACTGTGTTTGCATGTATGTGTGTGGAGCAGAGTGTGCATTGGAAATGACCGTTTGTATTGCATTCATATAAAATGACTACATTACAACAAAGGAAAGACAGTTTAGCCGAGGCGCACTTCCTGGAAAGTGACTTTCCTCATTTTCACAGGATCCTCTCTAGTTGTAACTCTTCAGGATTGCTCTACGTTCAGCACAAACACAACTGAGCCCGCTGATGTGATTATGTTGCATGATTCAGGGACCAATAAAAGGCCCACTGGGTGCTACTGTTACTTAATTGTCGGTGCAGTGGAAGAAAACAACACGAGTTGGGAGGAAGGGATTTTGCCTTTCTGGCAAACCAACGTATTAGTAAGTTAGCAGAATCCTCTGTTTGATTTAAGAAACATTGATTATATCACTTTAATTTCCCATGTCAAACCAGAGAAGGCAGTTAACATTCCTGAAACAAAGTTTGGTCCAGCTAGGATTACCGGTGAAGCTTTAATAACTCTGCAGCCTGGGACATCCCATCATTTCCTCTGTTACAGAATGAGTTTTGACACCATGTGCAGTGATGCTTCAATCCAAGATAAAAATCTTGGGAGGATAAATCCACTAAATCAAATGACTAAATCGCTCTCGCATCAACTGAGCTTGTATTTTCCATACCAGGGTACGTTTTGACAGGTGAGTGAGGAGACATAATAGATATTACACAGGATAAAGTTGCAATGAAAAATCTTTAAAGTTAATGATAATATAGACTGTCTGGTGTAAGTGAGACAGTACTGACATGTCGAGATGTCGGTAGATGATTGAATATATATTTGTAATGTAGCAACTACTGTGACTAATTTTCCTTTACATTACACAACTTTCCAGTTCGACATCCATGAAAGATGGCAAGGCATTATTCATAAAATGACTTTGAATTAATATTTTAGCAGGGAACTGTCTATCTTCTCACGCTTCATTCATTTCCATCTCTGCCTCCTCATCCGTCTCTCTTTTTTTTACTCCGTTTTAGGCCAAGACATTCCTGTTAATCAGTTAGTCAGCTGAGTGAAACCACAGAGTTGTCTTTTCTGTTCTCACATATTCATATTCCTTCTGCCTCCATGTGCCCTCCTGCACTCTGGTAATGAGGCTGAATTACACCCGCTGCGTGTGTGTGTGTGTGTGTGTTGCCTTTTATACGCGTGTGTTTGTGTGCATAACGAGTCTGAATTACAGTGATGTGGTTGAGAGAGTGTGACAGAGCTCCGCTGAGAGTCGGGAGTTAAACCAGGAGACGGCTCTGCTGTGTACATTCGGCCCAGCTGCACTGCCACATACAGTTTACTTTATTGATATGAAACTTTTCTCCACCTCATTTTTCATATATCAACATTTTCTGTTCTTGCACAGGCAGTAGGCCTTAGCAGCCACTTCTCCTATGAATGACATTTGTACCCAATTGTATTGTATTTGTCTACATACGACTGGTTTTAGGTACAGTCATGATAGTGGTTGATCTATAAAGAACCCCAAGCTGAAACTAAGTCCTGCAACTAAGACCTTAATTTAGGTTTTAACGTTAAATTTTTGTTAAAAGTGTTTGATGATAAATTTTTCAATCTTGTTAATCCAACCAACAACATTGCAGTGTTTGAAATGAATGCATTGATCAGTTTCTCACTGCCAGTTTGAGATATAAATCATCTAACTTGACATATTTTGTACAGATTAAATAGTTTGTATTATCTAAATATGGCAGGTTTACTTGATATATGTTGCTTGCTTGATGAATAAATAAATGATAAAAAGATGATTGACCTTCCGGACCACGGTAAGTACAACATGTTTTAATTAAAACCAGTTTGGGTTAGAAATTAAAACATCTGAGTAAATGTTGGGGTCAAGGTGATGTGCAATCACTCACCACGCCTGGTCTTGGATAGGGGACCCTGCCTTCATAGGCCCCCCACTGGTAGTCGGGGCCCTCTTTATGAGCAAAGGGTCCATTGAAGGCTTCTCTGATGTCGGCCATACGGTAAACACACACGGCGAAACCCTGGAACACATTACTGTGGAAGAAAGGGGGATAGACAAATAACTTTATTATTTGTATTCAATATTTTGACAACAAATATGAATATGATTGAAGATCGAGTTACATTTCCATGAAACATGAACTGAAAGGTAAAAGGTTAGTAGTATGCTGCAATTACAATAATTAGTTAAGCAATAATAACATTGTACTGATAATTTAACATCTCTGATGATGATCCTGTGTAGAGACACACACACACACACATACAGGTGATGATGCTCTCTCATGTGATAGTGGAGTTCTTTAACCATCACGGGGCACTACCAACTTACAAAATAGCAAATATTAAATTGTAAGAAAAAAAAACCACAGTAGGAAAACCACAACTGAACACTGAAGTGCTTTGAACTTTCTCGGAGGACCTCCAAAGTAAATATTCTTAAGGTGAAATAAGGCAGAATATATAATGCGAGGATAACCTGTCAACACATGGAGCTTCATGGTTATTCACCTGATGGTGCTGAAGATGGCATAAACATCTGGGTTCCTCTCATCCTTGGTCCTCAGCAGGAAAACATCCTCTGTTTTTAAAAGGACATTTAATACACGTGTTAGATACTGAAGGCTGACAGTAAAATGTGTGATCTTGTGCTCTATAACCACCTTGTTAAAATAAAGGACGTGTGCGTATCTCACCCAGTTGGTTGAAGTGTGTGTCGATGCCGTGAGGTCCTGGTACAGAGCAGACCAGTCTGGCTTTGATGAAGGTGCTCCACTTGTTCACCAGCATTCTCTGGCCTCCAACATCATTCTGGTAGAAATGACATGACACACAATCTATAAAACACAGCTGCATACTCATTTCCAAAGACACATTTTTATTGTTCTGGCTCTGTGCTCTAGCACACTGTGTTGTAGCCCAGTGATGTGAACGCAAAGGGAATTGTCTCAATGGAAAAACTTTTTCTTCTCAGTGTTGTTTCCAGTGCCGGCATTTCAGATGGTTCTGTATAACAAACCTCCTCAAAGAGGGTTGAGGAGGGAATACTCCAATATGTGTAGGAAGGGGAGAGAAAGAGAGATAGATGGGAAGAAAGAGGAGTAACGCTTTGTTCACACCAAAAGGGATGCAAACGCTTTTTCGCCCTGACTTTACTCACATGAATTTGTAGTTAATTTGCTTTTTTACTCTGGAAAAGGGGCGTGGCTTTTCTCCGTAGCTTTACTCTGTGAAAAAAGTTACTATTTCCGCCATTTACCGTCGAAATAACCACGAGTTCTACTTTATACTTGTTTAGGAAGTCCCATAAACGTCGGAACATTAAACGCCCCCGTGTCTGGGTTCATAATATTATCTGTACACGGCTCTGACTCCCCCAGGACGAGTGTCTAAACAAAGTCGCTTCTAGCGCTCCTTCAGGCGGACTGGCAGCAGTTTGATTCAGCAACAGCAAGATGGCGGTGACAACGGGCGGAGCTTCTCAACACTGATTGGCTTTCGTAACTCAGCGTCGGGCGAAAAAGGACATTTTTGCAATGCTTTTTCGCCTCATTCGCGCCGCCGGGCAAAATATGTGCTTTTTCGCAACAATTCGGGTCTGTGCATTGACAAGTAATCTACTCGCGCTAATATTTCGCAACTCTTTTGGTGTGAACGCAGAATAAAAGAGGGGGAGATGAGAGAGACAAAGAATGTTGAAATGTGAAGTTGTCAGTGGTGGTTTCTGGCACAGTTGTCCAGTCTTTGAGGAAACACACTGATGTGTATTAGTGTGTATTGTTCTATGCATGCCTTTATGTGTGGATGCTGCACACGGCACACAGATGGTTTTCTAAGACAAATCAATTTGTGGTCGAAATTGACAGAGTGTGCAGAGCAGATGGGGTTACAGTTGGCACATTCAACAGCTGTGTGGGTTTTGGATGGAGAAAGAATACATATGATTCTGAATACCACGATGCTTTCACAGACCTTTTAGGAAATGTAAATAATATATCGCTCCAAAATAGATTCGTCTTTTTTCCCAAGAGGGTTTGGAACTGTCACAGGAGCAGAACAAACCCATAAAACCATGACCTTCTTGGAAGCAGACACCATATAGACAAATACTCGCAGACCCTTTCTCTCTACATATAACCCTCTTCCAGTGGACCCAAGTGGGAGTATGAATCTATTCCTTGGACTGAAAGGCCAGGTGGTAACTCCCCAGAGAGCCCTAAAGTATCTTCCAGAGAACAAGAAAGCCCCGCAGGACTCCCAGATCACAACCTCCCCTTCAAGAAAAACACACCTGCAGATGTCTCATTCCTGGGACTGGATGTGTGTGTGTGTGTGGCCATAAGTTAGTGCATTGGGGAGCTCACCTGACCACTTTCTGTGTACGTCTGTGTCTAACTTCAGCCTTTGAAGTATCCTGAGTAACTGGAAAGGGAACCAAGGTTTTTCATGTGATGCCACAAGACTCGACACTGCTACAAGATAAATTATCTCCATACTAGTTTCCATGTCTCAATAGAAACATCATTGTGTACTGCTGAGTAAATGTGTTTGCGTGCAGAGTTTATAAAGTATCTCACCGCACACACTCGTCCGATGCGCGTGTGTATGGCCCCCTCCCGATCCCCCGGCTCTGTGGCCTTCTCCGTGAAGAAGAAATACACTTTATCGTTGTCTTTGTCGTCGTTGTCTGGGATGAGGTGGGCACCGATGAACTTTGGGTCTGCAGAGGAAGACGTAAAGATGGATGGAGAGTTGGCATGAGAAGAGAGTAATCAATTTTAAATCTAAATACCATCAAAATCCTTGTCATAGCAGCAAAGCGCATCTTGATGCTAAAATGTAACGTATATATATACACACACCACCAAACCTGTATCTTGCTGAGACTAAACCAATGTGGTCCCCTCCCTCGAGTGCCTCGATAGCCCTGATTGATATGCACTGATGAGGATGAACATGTAGTTATTGCATTGTCTTCATTGTCATCATTGTCTTTAATCCTTTCAACGAAGACATTTTGTGTCTCATTCAAAAAGATTTCCGGTAGATAGTTTGTGCGTTCAAAGAAGTGTTGAGCAAAGTATATTACACAGCATTTTACCAAAGTCATTGTGCTATATTCTTGATGAAATATAGCTAATTATGAGTTTAAAAAGACATAATATGATCAAGATAATAGCCGCCAAAGGTCTCCTGACATGGACAATGATGTTGCGTGGTCTCATTCCTGGTGGATAAAACAGTGAAACATTACCGTGGAGAAGCTTCTGGTCGGTCTCTGTCCTCATGGTGGAGCGACCTCCCATACTCCTGAAGATCACGGAGTCTCTCCCCAGGAAATCTGCCGTCAGTCCTGCGTACAGCTCCCCACCTAGAGAGAGGCAAGACAGAGGTGGTGGGAGATGGAGAACAAGTTCAAGAGTTTAAGAGCGATGTAGTGGAGGACATCAATGGATACGTACAACAGGAAAAAGGGGAAAAGGTGGAAGAGAACAGATAAAAAGGGGAGATATGTAAAGAAACAGCAGCAATGAAGGGAAAGGGAGAAAAAAGTTAGGAAATCATGGGTGACGGAGAAAGGAAATTGCGGTTCAAACAAATGAGGCATGGAGGGAAAGAGGAAATACAACACGTCCAATATGCTGAAGAGCACATCGTAATCTGAAACCAAAACTGAAACACACTTTGTACAGTATATCCTCCATGGACCAGCATGGACTTATTCTCAATTTCAGCGACTCAAAATATTGTTTTTCCTGCATATAGGTACTAAATCTTTCCTCTGGCACTTGAAGAAAACCTTTAGCAGCCAGCGCTATCAGCTGGACAGCAACCTCAGCTCGCCTGCAGCGAGAAATCCCTCCAACTCAGACGATGATGAATTATGAGGGATATTCTTTTGAGAAGAAGCCCATTCGTTTTCTTCCCAGCACAGGGACTAGTGGAGAAAAGGAAACTGACTCCAGACGGTGATCTCATGGGGTAGATGTATTCTTATCTTATTTGGCTGCGATAATTGCATTAGAAACACGCACATCTTTCTCCACCTTGCTAACAGATGCAAGCACACAGTAATTGGGGATGACAGCCTGTTGAGTTTTGTGTGTTTTGGGAAAAGATCCTGAAATTGAGGAGAGGGAAAACATGTTGGGTTGATAGCTGACGAATAGGACTTTCATCATCTTTTACTGTTTTCTTTCTTGGCATCTCTTGTGATTTTTCATCACACGCTGTCACATGTTGGTCAAGCTCTGTTTACTTATGCCTGTCTGCGTATTTTTGGCGACACTTGAAGGTGTACTTTATCCGTTTATCTCGTTATTTGTTTCTTATTTTACGGATTAGTTTCAAGGCTGAAGTACTTTACTTCAGAGGACGACTGGAAATAGGAGTGCTGCATGGGCCAATAGCAACACTTTTGCTTTTTGCACACCATCGATTTCTGAGGAGAGAAATCCATAGAGAGGTCAGAGGTCACAGTCAGAAACAGAGACCGACACCCTGAATCTGGCAGTTAAACTCCTACTGTCTGGTGATCATACACAAGCCCGCTGACCATGAGTACGCCAATAGATCTGCAGAGTCAGCGTTTTCAAATTTAACTCTCTGAGCTCTATGTCTTTCTACGATAGACTTTTTTAAGGCCTAATGACATTCCTCAACAGCTTTGTGTGTATTTTTCTGTATCTAAGTAAAGGCTATTCAGTGCTTGGCTGCAATTCAATGATTCCCTGACAAATGTGATGCTTTGTGGGATGAATTCTGATGCTCAAAGTTTCCACAGCGGCTTCAAAGAGAGGAAGGTTTTTGGAACATTTTGGAAACTGGACCTTAACCCTAACCATTTTAGCTAAGTGAACCACCTGAGGATTGTTAGAGAATTATAAATATAGACAAATTAACATAGGGCATACCGTTGAAGGTGCTGGCGAAGGGAAGGCTGGGATCATGTGGAACTTTGCCTCTTCCATTCTCCACATTTGTAGGATCCATGGTGAACACATGCTGAGGAAGAAAATGACACATAGAGGATTATAAGTCATGAATTCATGTGGTACGATAAATCCAAACAGTTTTCAGTTTCAGCCGATATGTTTTTTGATTTATTTGTCCTCCCACCGAACTCTGCGTCCGTCTGAGAACTAAGACGCCGTCTGAGAGACGAGGAAATGCAGGATCAGTGAAGTTGCCAGAGTTTAGAAAACGTCTCCCACATGGTTCCGAGTATACGGGTCAACCCTGAGAGCTGAACTGTACATCATAGAACCAACAGGGTAACAAGGGATATTTGGTTTGCAATTAAAGATTATACACTTAATATTGCAACTTTATCAACAACAAGTTATTGTGACAGTTCATATAAACATATTTCATGACCCTGCGGCTCCTAAAAGCCACTCAACACATAAGCAGTGATGATCAAGACAACATACATGTAAACATGTTACTTTTCTTTCATGCCAAGTGAACAGAACCAAAACCATATTCATGAAAACGATTTTGTTTGCTGTAATATTTGTTTTATTTTGTTGAGCACCATATTTTTTCTGTGGCGAGGAAGTGATACAAGAGCGGATTCCTCAGATTGAACTAAAAATAAAAGTGCTGAAGGAAAGGTTTGTTGATGAACCTGCACGGAGCTGCGTATAACATCAAACTGCAGACTCCATCAGTGAAGACATAAGGGAGCTATTTAAATAGTAGAGTGTTTCTTTCATTCACCAGTTAGTCAAGTTCACCTGACGAACACTAGCCACATCCTTGGATTGTGTGATTGCCAGGTCAAAGCTGGGTCACTGTGGACAAAAGACATTTTGTTCTTGGCCTTTCTACTCCCGCCGCGAGGACATGAGTGTCTCCGGCTGCTGGGTCCGATCAATGTGAGTCCCGGCGTAGTCTACTTTCAAAAATCAAAAGGGAATGCAAGGCGACAGGACCTACCGCGAGACATCCTGTTTGATTCCACGTTACTGATTTAAGTGTCCTGACAGTGAACTCTGTGTGTGACTCTGTTCCTCTCACAGACAATGGAGCATTGTTATTGGGAGGCGGGAGTCTTCGACTGAGCAGAGATCACAGGGGAGATGATGACATTGAAATCAGCGGGATGAAAACACTGTTATGAAACACGGTGGACAATATGTACACCCACGCACACCGGGTTCTGTACGTGCACCAACACACACTCACATGTGGTGAGCAACATGGACACGGCAAATGCACACTGTCAGAAACACAAAATATGATTACACTAGTATGTGTAGCGGGTCTTAGGAAAGAAGTTGAGGCAGTTAATTTCTTATTTGATCCACATGTCTCTTTTTGAATGTTCGTAAAATGATTTGAACGAGTTTTACAGGTGTCAACGCGCACACGCACAGCCCACCAGCACGCACAACGCCTACACACACTCACACTTCATTGAGTTCAGACCATGCTGGTTAAAAAGTTTACATCAACTTGATGTATAAAGACTTCTGCACGTTATGATTTGAAATTCATTTATTATTAAAGTTGGACCACAATCCTTTATTATTTCCAAAGTTGTGAATGTATTATTTAAGAAAAGTGATATTTATTGAGAAATTACACGCCAGCAGAAGATATTTTTAATGCTTTCGTTCCAATACGATTGTTCTTCATTATCACACAGATACTGAGCCTTTTCCTTTCTTTCTTCCATCTCTCTTAACCCCTTTATTCTCTCTCGCTGCTCTTATTTCCATCTGACGCATGCTCTCCATCTCATTCTCTGTCGAGATCTTTTAGTTCCCTCGTAAGTCTTTCTTATTCTTTCAGCACCTCTTCGCTCTTTTGTTACTCAAGCAAATGCCATTGAATCGCTGTGTGTGTGTGTGTGTGTGTGTGTGTGTGTGTGTGTGTGTGCGCTCGCGCCCAATTTTCCACTGCGCACTGGTGCATCTTATACATTCAAAAGACTGTGCAGTTCGGGGCTTGTGAGTCTGTGTTATCTTATTATAATCCGGAGGAATGGTGTGGCTGCCTGCGCAGCTGATTAGACTGTCAGAGTCACTTTAGCCAAAGCTCTGCCAAGATAAATAGCGAGTGCTGCGATAGACAGAAAGAGAAGACATCCAGGCCACTTTGTCCTCCGCTGTGCCAAGCAAAATACATCAGGACCCCCTGCACCAAACCGCTCAGACAGGTGACTACTGACACACACACACACACACATATTGTATATTTTGTATGCATTAGCTTCTACTCGCTTACTTAAACAACCTTACCATTTACAAATCTCTTTAAAGAGATGCAGCCTTCAGATGCAGAATCCGTAGACAACGGGACACAAGCGTGATATCGTTATGGAAGCGTTCTGGTTTCAAGTTGAGGTCCAAGTAGCATTGACCAATCACGTCGAGCAGCGTTGGTTGAATGCAGGTAAAAGGTCCATGTGGAGATCTCAGAACCCACTGGCTGTCGTCTGGCGATGATTTAGAGTCCCAATGGTTTAAAAGTAGCTCGTAAACTGGCTACTTGTCAAACATTCCAGTCGTATATGTAGTCGCTCAGTTCACATCTCAAGGAAATCA
Organism: Clinocottus analis; assembly: GCF_023055335.1. Taxonomy (NCBI): domain Eukaryota; kingdom Metazoa; phylum Chordata; class Actinopteri; order Perciformes; family Cottidae; genus Clinocottus; species Clinocottus analis. Next base: position 12,305,826 of record NW_027176153.1, read on the forward strand.
AACTGTAAACAATAAGCAGTGCACGGAAAAAGAGAGTCTTGGCCCGGATATCCACTGGCTACCCTCAGAAATATAGTCCCTTACCCACAGAGGTTTATTGTCGTCAGACCGATGGGGGTGAAGATTGCCGGCTTTCAAAATCAAAACCTACTGCTGGCTCCAATCTGGACCCTAAATCAGCCTCCTTAAAGTGAGATGAAATAGCACACTTCTCCTCTTATGAATGAGAAGTTAGAATTTATTGGCCATAAAATGCACCCTTGCTCAATTTAAGACGGCCAGAAGTTTTACTGCTACGGCCTCACCAAGTCTGCTAGGACCATTAGGTTATTGTTTCTAACGTTAGCGCTTCCCTCTGCTTTCTAACGTTAGACCATGCTTTAGCATTTAGCGTTACCACGATATTGTCCTTTTGGGCCACAGTGGTCGCTGCTCAGCAAAATGGCAGGCTCGTCTTAAAAGGAGCAATCCACCCGACAACAAAACCACAACTGTTTAATGGTAATGGATGTTTTTGGTTTCAGTTCCAACGAATCAAAGAGCTTCTTTTGAATCACTTCCAGATTCATCTTCTAAGCAACAGCGTTAGGTCATAGAGTGAGAAAGAGTCACAGATGGCATTTAGCCACATATAGTACGTAGCCTCAGTGGACACAGTTGCATTTATACATAAAATACTTTAATCATTTGCTCGTAAAACTGAGTATTTCAAATCACTGACTGCATACAACCCTGTCTGGAAGTATCTGTGTTTTTAAAGAAATTCAACAAAAAGAACAAAGTAACTCCCAGAAGTCACAGCCGGGTGTGAAACCAAGAATTCACCTTGCATTATAATTGTGTCACCCTATTATAAAACAAACAAACAATAGACGTCATTACACAGCAATGCAGTTACATGTAGCATCTCGCGTGGGAGGTTCTTCTGAGCGAGAACTGGCTCCTTGATCGCTCTTCATTGACTTTCAGTCTTTTGGAGGACTTCAGGACCTCATCAGCACAAGAAACATAGAATCAGTGCATGAACCAAACAGCTTCTCTGCCTGCTCTCTTCCTCTGTCCTAGTTGAACAAAGCAGACATCCACCTTTTGTCCTCCCGTCTCCTTCCAGTCTCTCATCTCTTGTCCTCCCTCATTGTTCATGTCACAATGAAGAAGAGGTTGATGTGACATCAGTGTATGCAATTCTGTACCAGAGCTGCCCTTTTAAAGTGAATGATTCAAAACATCCGTCAAGGGTCCCAGCTTTTCAAAATAAATCCACAAATGAGCTTTCTTATTTAATTTTTTTCGTGGAAAACATGTTAATTTAAAAACTCAAAGGTCGAAAAAAAAGGTCGAGTCAGGTTTGGCCTCACATCAAGCAACCTAAAGACAACTTGGCCAACCAACAGACCCCATTAGACACGCTGTTGTGCTTGGCCTGTTCCTCACTGTCCAGTCAAATGATGGCTGGGCTCCCTCTCTCACCACTGTCAAGCTTATTCTCTCATTAAATCTCCTTTGTTCTTCATCCTCATCCTTTGAAAGAGCACATGAGGGACAGGACAAGAGCTGATTGAGAGTAATGATGACAATTACAAATGGGGATTATGTAAATGGGGCAAATATTAGGGAAAAGGCTGAAGCCGTATAATAAACATTCATTTATCTCCAGTTTGTGGGGCTTGGCTCCAAAGGCAACATACATGGGAGAAAGAAATGGATGATTTATAAGCAATTTATTTTTGATTATGCTTTAAATCTTTTTAGTCCTCTTTTTTTTTATCCAGCTAACGCAATAGCTTATTTTCCAAAAGGACTTCGAAAGTATCCCATGATGTGTAGCACTCACTGAGGTCGCGGAGAGGAAGTGAGTTACTCAGCAACTTACTATCCAAGTGCCAAAAATCAGAACTGCAAAGGAAAAGTGGGCTTTTACTGAGAAATGGAGCATCTGAACTGCTTTCGTCTCCAAGTCTACAATGTTGAGCAGGCCAGGCTGCTACTTGTGTGTTCAGCTTTGAATTGAGTTTTTTCGTTCGGTCAGTTGTCAAATAAATCTGCTTTCCCGTGTGTGTGTCAATCTGTGTGTCTTTCTGCACATTTGCTTCTATATATTTAGGTTTATGCCTGACTGTGCGTGTCTGTCATCATGTGTGTGTGTTTTTCTGTCTGTATCTTAAAAATGTATATGTTAAAGTTTGTGTCATGTGTTTTGTTTGACTGTGCGTGTGTATGTGTGTGTGTGTGTGTGTGTGTGTGTGTGTGTGTGTGTGTGTGTGGGGTCTAGTCTTTTCTATGGCGTCGCTATAATATGGTGGTTTATTTTCCCATCGATGACACTGCTCAGGCAGCTGTGTCACTCACCATGGGTGCTCCTGTGTGTGTGTGTGTGTGTGTGTGTGTGTGTGTGTGTGTGTGTGTGTGTGTGTGTGTGTGTGTGTGTGTGTGTGTGTGCGTGAGCGAGAGAGAGTTTGGGACAAAGGAGTGAGGCAAAAACACATCGACCCAAGACAGATTAGACGTTGAGTGTCAGTAATATGAACACCATGTGGTGAAAATTAATTCAAACAATGTTTTCACACTCAAAGACAGACAATTAAAGACACATTTATTGGATAAACTAAGACATGCTGGAAGCTTTTTTGAAAAAACCTCCACTGAAATTCAATCATATTGTCCAAAATAATTTTGGTGATTCGGAAATGTTCTTCTTTAAGACCTCCCAGATGTATAAAAACTACTGACTCTCCTTTTCATCAGGACTGCACGGTCATTGGTTGGAAATACTAGAATTTTGCAAGATGCATTTCTTTGTTTTCATCTTGGGATGAAAGCATGAAATATAGTTAAGATTAGCGGACACTGGAGAACAGTAACTGCTCCAAGGCTAAGACATTTTTAAAAACACAGTTTGACAGTAGGGGAGCCTATTTCCTTTCCACTTCAACACAGCCAGTAAAATGAGCCTAATTCACATATTAAATTATAATATATTATATAGTATTTCTTGCTACATTCATAGATTTTCCATAAAGTTTGGCTGACCAACGACAAGACCAAAGCAGAGAAAAGCTGGCATGAGAAAGAAAGAGTGCGTGTCTGTCTGCCCCTAACTGGGTTGGAACACCTAAGGTCAAAGGTCATCCCACCCAGAGTCTGGTCCGAGGGCTCGCAGCCTCGCTTCCCTCGAGAGGTCAAACAAACAGACGGGTGTGTGTTCTCCACCAGTTAACGATTGGCTAAATAAATGGACAGGCTCCCTGTGGTGTCATCCATTCACGCAGACACTCGGACTCGCTGAAAGGTCGCAGTTGTGGTCGGAGTGATGGAGGGACACACGCACACACACACACAACTACAGACACGTAGGACAGCTAAGGTGGTCTGAATTTTAACGCACATACAGCTGACACGACCTGGGAGCCATTTCATGCACAGAAACAAACACTCTATCTCTCTATCATAAGCACACTCCCTGGGGTAATTTAAACAAAAGTAGCAGTGTTTAGGAAGAAAGCTGCACGACAGTCACCATCATGAACGAGTGAACAACAGATTGAAACTCCTTTATTTACACAGATTATGGGTTGCTTCAAACTGTGCATGTCATTCTTGTCTTTCCCTCAGTACCCACAGACATTTGCGAGTACGATCTACCGCGGACCGAGAAATTTAGAAAAGTCTGGCTTGTTTTAGGCTTTATAGCGAAATTACCGCAACCCAACACAAATATCCAAAGGTTTTGAGTGGTTGCCAGCAAACTCATTTCCAGAGCGTCTAATAGCAACTCACAAGGCACTCGTTAGTGTGGATGAGACGCATCGGGCTTTCAACTATTTCCAATGCGAACCCATCTGTGTCAGAGACGCTCAAAGCAACAGATGCAGTATCAAGAGCAAGAAGTCCTCCAAGAGCGGGAGTGAGGGAAGCGATATGGGTCACACAAACACATGACTTTCACTCAGGGGACCAGCGTGTGTCGCCTGAAGTTCTGTGGAGTGGCGCCAATGAGTCACGTGACGTTTCTGTACACTATCTCATACGTTACGTAGTGTATATATTTTGAGCCAAACCGTGATGTTTATTCAAACCCTGAGTGTTTTCGTTTCACAGCGTCAACCAGGTCGTACAACGTCAACCGTGACAATATCAACCACATGCAAACCTTTTAGCGTCATTAACAGTGACCCTGGCAAGTAAACAAGTAGGGATGAGATCACCTTGGAGGATTCATACATGTGACCTACTTGTATGTCTTTTGGCCCAGCACTACCCTCCAAGGATTCCACTGACTAATCTTTTTATTCTTTTACTTTTGTACTTTTGTACTTTTCCTTATTCTCAACCATCCAGACTGTTGTCCTGAGTACTGTAACTGGGCACAACGTTGTTCATCATGAGCAGCCGTGCTTGTTCATGATGTGCAGTGAAACCCATGGTCCGAAATCCACACAGAGTATGACAGATTGAGGGGGAGGCAGAAAATGACACCAAAGTACACACACTGTGACCAGCAACTAAATCTGCAGGAAGTCAAAAAGAAAGAAAAAAGTATTTGCACACACGCACACTCACTAAAAGGTTGGCAGTCTCCCACACCCAGTGTCTCACTTCCCTTTCCTGAGCACTTTGCCAACATCCAGCTTTCCTCTCTCCCCATACCCAGTTTGACCCCCTCCTGCTGGGGCGATCTGGAGGACCGCCGCGAAACAGCGAGCTACCAGCCCGTCTTAATAGCTCCATTCATTGATTTTTGTCTTTTAAATGGCTCCAAGAGCAAGCCTCGGCTGAGCTAAGTGACTGTGTGGAGAGCCAGCCTGTGTAGTTGAAAAGAAGTATAGAGGACCCGACACTGCAGCTGAGAGACTCATGGCAGAGCTGCCTGCTGAGGCTTAACCTCGAACCCCGAGGTACTGGCCAGTCTGAGTTGTGTTTTGGCACCGAGCACATTTGTTCCATTACCCCGGTGTCCTCCACAGGACTGCTGAGAGGACACCCATTGATTCCCTTATCATATCATCTGCACAATACTTTCTATGTATTATGATACAGTGGCAACGCAGACATTTCTTCATGACTTATTCATACCGTGAACTAGTAAGACAGCCATTCCTCGGAAGTTTTAAAAATCTAATTCCACTCTTGTCAGCATTTTTTCCAACTTGGTGTTACTGTAAGACTTCAAAATATTGTTGAACACTAAATGTAATCATAAAAACTTAACCACGAGTTTCTGTGGCGGTTTTCCAGCCCTGAAGTACATGCCACACACAATGCTGTTTCTTCTCTCTGTCTTTGTGTTATGCAAAATATTTTTTCTTGTAACGCTGAATCCACAGAACATAATCATCAAACTTAGTTTTTATTTAAAACTCTTTTAGCCCACTGTTTGGGTCTTTGTGTTTGCACATTTGCTGTGTAGTCCAATGTTACAATCCATAATTCCGTGTATGCATAACTTTACTGACCCGTCACCAAAAGCCTGAAAGACAAAGTTGGCGACTGTAACTGGTGAGCACTCGAGCATTTAGCAGATGAAAAGACAACTATTGTTTCCTCAGCAGCGGGTAGAGGCCCAACCAGAGTAAGATGAGAGTGACTTTAATTAAACCTGCTTTCATCAGGTGGATGGACACAATATCACACTGTTACTTGAGTATTAAATTAATAGTTGTCAAAACCAGTTTGTGACTGATAATAATGAAGTGCAATACCACTTGCAAAGGAGTAACGGTAGAACTCAACTCGTACTGAGTTGGTGGCAAGGTAAACTTGGCAGAGCAAATTGAATAATCTCTTTAATGGCCCCACAGTGCATAAAAAGAGTGAATATAGTCTAAAGTTTCCAAACATTTCCTTCAGGAAATGAAGAGAGAGTGCAGCAGTAAGTCAGCATGCATTAAATATAATAAAGGTCTTCAACAACTGTTACAGTTGTATATCTCAAAAACACAAACTGGAAAACGGTTTGTGTTTGTGTATTTCTCTGTCTCTGTGTGTTTGTGCATGAGTGATGTACCGAGACTCTCTCTCATGACACACACACACACACACACACACACACACACACACACACACACACACACACACACACACACATACCTCTCCTCTGTGCCCCACGTAGATGAAGGCACACATGGGCTGGAATGCACCGGTGCCACAGGTCAGGAGGTGGGTGCGGTTGTAGGGCTGCAGGAGCCGAACAAAGTTGGCGCACTCCGTCTGCAAAACACAGGTACGTACACACAGGTTAAAAACTTGCATCACAAATAAATATAGGAAAGGGTATAACACATATTATATACAAATAGTTTTATGTGTGATCGGTCATCAAATACCAAGATCGACCAAAGTTAATTGTCATGTTTGAACTTGAAGAAAATGAACAGTAGTTTTGCCCACACCCTCTATCACCACTCAATTAAACTTGTTTGCACCTCAACACAGATGAGAAGAAAGCAAGATGGCTCACTCTTTAGTTACATCCCTCATCAGCTCAGGAAAAAACCTGATGATTTACTTTAGATTTACAAGCCCAATGTTTCATTTGGCTTTCCTGGGGCAATCCTTTTTTGTTGAGCCCTGCCAGGATGTAAACATTTACTTTAGCATACATGTTACACATACATACGGCGCACACACTCACACACACCCACCAGCGAAGGGACCTTATATAAATCAAATCTCACAGTACAAAGTTACCTGTCATCCACATGCAGATAAGTTAATTTTCAGGGTACTGAAAAGACACAAAATGTTTTTCTCAACAGGGCTTATTGATCCCACATGTGTGCAATGAGGGCCAAGAGCAGAGCTTTATTAGATGTAACGTGATATCCTCAGTGTCCCACGTAGGACTCGTATCTCTGATTTTTGGATCTCAGCCACGGTGACATGCTGATGTTGTAGAACAAGTTTCATCACATTCGGGTCAAAGGAACATTGTCAAGATTTGTAAAACAGCAAAAGAAGGATAATGTTGACGTGAGATGTGAGTTGTGGGTCATATTGGATGTGAAGACACCAACAATAACGCTGGGTTTCATTTTGATCACTTCGCTGAACTTCCTAACGTACTAAACTAGAGACAGCAGGCCTGAAATGGAAACAAAGATATCCAAGTAGACCCAATGTCAAAAGGCCAGACACTCAAAACAAATGAGAGAACAAAAGAAGTGGTGACTGAGGAAACAAGTATCAAGACATGTCTGCACTACACAGGAAGCAGAGGGCATGACTACTTCCTGTCTGTTACAGAAGTGGCTGACAAAATGGGTGTGAGCGGAGAAGGAAGGGATCAGCCGGGTTGTCATTCATTCAAGTTGACCAGGTCAAACTCATATCTGCACGAGGAGCGTCTGGTTAGGGTCTGTGCTAAATATGTGCATGCATGGCGTGTGTTAACGTTAATTTAAATGAGCTCCAAGTGCCTTGGTGCATGATTCTTGTGGGAACTTCTGTGTTGTTTGGTAGTTCCTGATGTATTCGCATGTGCGCTGGTCTTTCACAAATCACAAGTGTAGGAAATCTGTCATTTTGTGTGTGGCCCACGTCCGTCTCGTACACTCAAACATTTCCTTGAGTGCTCTGCAGCGCTGCAGACTTGATGTAAACTATGTCACTGCAGTACGAGAAGTAGTTTACATCCCCATATTGCCCTTTGCTGCTGGCTCATTTCTCTCACCAAACAAGACCAGACCAGTAATAAACCAAATGGAAACACATTTGCATTAAGAATGCTTTCTGTAAATATCAAATTGTGGTGAAATATTTGATCTATACTAAAGAAGGAGCAACTGCGTTTCACATATGGCGGTATCTGTTTCTGTTGAGGAAGAGAGGGAATCATAAAGCAAATGTGACATGTTGTTTCTTTCAAATGATTTATTCCAAATTAAAATTGGATGTCTTTATCCATGACAAAGCAGCCTACTGAAAAGTTAAAGGCTGGATGTTACATCATGTCTTTATTACAAAAGATATATACAAAGTCCAGGAGAGCTTAACCAGTGGACTGAAAAGCATCAAAAATGTGTCTCCTATGTTTCCGTTCTACTACTCTGGGACGCATCTCAGAGATCTGTGTGGCCGAGGAGAGCAAAGAGTGGAATGAGATGTTGAAAAGAGGAAATATGTCTCTGCTCTTGGACTCTGGGATCTGGGGTTCTCGCTGTCTGTGTGGTCTTCCTGAGATTAAGTGGCGATGAAGGGAGTGGTGTTCAACAGAAAATGAAGTGTGCTTGATTACTAAATCTGGTTTTGTCTCACAGGGAGATTTCAGGGAGTAGTCTTAACATTCAGCCAGCATTTATTCACTGCATATACCAAAAGGGTCAGGCTAGTTGGTGGACACAAAAGCTCACAATGTTCATTTGTTCACCTTTGATGATCAGGCGGAGGTCAGCTGACCACACATGCTCCTTCCCAGCAATACAACGCTGTCGAAACTTCCTAACTGACCGCAGAACCCAAAGTCTTGGGGGTTGAAAAAGGATATGGATAGAAATTGAAAAACCAAAATATGACTGCATTTGCTCTGAGACCCATGTGTCATTAACATAAACAAACACGAGCGTTGCCAAGATCTCTGGCAGCCTCTCCATTTGCAACTCTCATTATTTCTCATGGGGTATGGTGATTTTGGAGCGTGCAAAAGAAGGGCATTGTGGTCCAAACGAAGGCTTAAGATTTAAAAGTTTGATAACAGATCAATTCCTACACGTACATTAACAGGTCAAACAATTGTTCCTCTGGTTGAGGAACCGTAGCCAGTCCAGTGGATTAATCAAATGTTTATTTTACATCCGACTTCTTTAGCTGAAGAAGCAGAGCGAGTGACTCCAGAGCGAGTGAAGACAAACGTCTTCTTCATGACAGAAAGAAGGTTTATGGTTAATTTATTGTGTTTATTTTGACAAATGTGAGCACTCAGAGTACCACATGCTACAACTCATTTGAATCATGCATGGTCTGATTTATTTAAGTATAACACACTCATAATTTGGCATGGACGCATGCAATGCATTTTTAAATATGCTGTGTCTAAGAGCAGTCAAGAAATGTGGACCAGGAAAATGTGTATCATACTTTTACTTTTCCAAGTTTGTCCAGGGCAGGCCAATAACTCGGGACTTTCAACCTCTTTGGCACACAGATGCATGTTTGCAAAGAGGTTTGCCAAAAATAGTGCAGTGATGAGTTACTGTGTAACCAAAAAGGACTGAAAAGGAAAGATAGCATTATTAGTGTGCCGTGTCAGAAATAATTACTAACCAGCAATGCATTGCTTACATTTTGCTAAATGCCAATTGATTTTGGTTTTTGAAATCGGAGAGACCAATTTGGCGTCATCAGCTAGCTGGCATTGTTGTTGTTCTAGGAGAACGTATATGTTTCAAAAAGGAACGGGGAATAAAGGAAGGTTGATCACTGCAGAGCTGCTGCCTGGATCATTTCACTTAACCAAACTTTCATGGTCGGTTATGTCCATGGAGCGTTAGAGCCAACATGAAGCCGAGGCGAAGCCAAACATGTTCTCTGAAGAGTGACCCGGCAGGGAGAGGCAGGTTTGGACATGGAGAACAGTTTCCAGTATGAACAGCCAATGTGCAGTGGAGAGAAGTCGTATTCTGTAATACTAACAGGACATTTGGACCAACACATTCACTTACACACACACATGCAATTGTACAAGACTACAGTCAACAGGACCCCCCGTACACAAACACAACCGCAGACACACACACATACAGTAAAAGCAGTTCAAAGCCGGACAGCTGGATGAACCTTTCAAAGTCTTTTGGTGTCAGCAGCTGTTTGATCCACAAAGAAACTGTTCTACTCTCCACTAGACAGCCGGGAAAACATTCAGTCATAGCAAGAAACTCTCTCCAAAGTGCGTGAGGTTTTTCCAAACATCTACCGAGCCATCTTCCAACATATGACCAATCAAATATGTTTGACACAGTTCTTTACTTAGATTCCTGGCAGGCGTATGACCTGCAACCAAACTTTTGGCAACAAAAAGAACAGCAATGATCTCACACATGGTCTCTGTGTCTCTTTCCTCAGCAGCATCTTTTTCTCATTGACATTTATGGAAGTTGCTGAATCGCCCCAAAGCTGTGCTACTGTATTAGACGACTGTAAACGGTAATGTATATGAAAATAATCACAGGGTGTTGTTATTTTAGCTTGAAACAAACATAATTTACTAACACATGAGAATACGAATCAAGGACTCATTACTTTAAGGAATTATATGCTACTAAGTAGTTGGCTTTGGTCACATTATGCTTTCAGAAGTATATTTATTAAATTGTAAAATACAAAACAGGTATTTTTTCAGTGCTTTATTATAAATTTACTCGAGAAGGTATTCCCATTCCAACAGTGTTTTATACTCTGCCCTTTCAGAATGAGTTCTGGGTAGCTTTTAGCAATTACACATGTTAGCGATAGGGACACATTGAAAGAAACCAACATTCCCAGTTAGTGGGTCGAGACAGGACAGCCTCTCACTTTCCTGCACTCAGACACAAAATGCCAAACATTTGTTTCAAGCAAAGCGAAACTGATCACAGCTCAACTGATAAAGTCAAACCATATCAAGCTCGACATGACAGAATAAAGTGCAGAATTGAGGCACACAAACGACCGGTTTGTGTGGAGTTCTCAAAGCTGAATTGTTCACACACTCTAAAGCCTAGTTCATGCTTCTGTGTCAGGTCGACGGCGTACCTACGTACCTACGGCGTAGCCGGACGTGCACCTCCCAAAAATCCTAACTACACGTTGCGTTGACGCGGACCGCAAGCGCCGTGATTGGTCCGCTCAGAACGTAATTTCCGGCAGTTGCTTTTTTTAGTAGTCGTACTGACCACCTCCGCAAACGTCTTTTCTGTCGCCTGCGAACATTTGCAATATAAGCATTTGCTCTTCAATATTGATGAGCGCCGACTCTACAACCCCTGAAACCACACAGCCACACAGCCCTGGCGGCATGGCCGTGAATTGCAGAGCAACGCGGTCCCTCGACGCAGAACTTCGAATGCTCAACGACGGCGTCACGTCGAAGGCGTAGGTACGGCGTCGACGTGACGCAGAAGCACAAACTAGGCTTAAGTGCTGAACTTGCCATCTTGTCTACAATCCCTACTCTGCGCTCAAAAAATGTTGTTTTTTCACAAACAGCATAATAATTCATGAGACATTCAAGATGGTGCAAATAACTTCCAGATCAGATAATCAGATAATCAGATAATACGCAGAAGATGCAGATAGAAACATGTGTTAACAGCTCGAGCAAGACCTTGCATGCTTGTCTGAACTCCCCGAGTGCCTCCCCTCGGCCTGTTATTTATTTGTCTGAGCTGTAATTAATGATGCTGAAGGTTATGAGGTTGGTGACTGTGGGAAGAAACGCTATCAGTAAGAACATGTTCAAGGTGGTGGACACTTGTCAGGACAAAGCTGTGGCGCTTTCATGAAAGAGATTTTTTTTTAAAGGGGACTGGTTAACTTATTCTTCACTCACTTTTAATGTCGAGGTAGGAGGACGGTCATGCAGCTGCAGCAGAGGATCGAAACGTTCTCTTTTTCATTCTGTCTTGGTCTCAAATGTACGTCCTCTCTATCACCAAACAACGTGAAGACCTTTCACCTTTCAGCCTCGACCACATTTTGTCAAACTCAGTTATGTTTACCAGACGCAGACGGCAAACAAAGGAGATGGATCATGTGTGTGTAGGTGTGTGTGTGTGTGTGTGTGTGCCTCTTTTGCTTTGTAGATGCCAGTGGATACAGCAGCAATCAATCTAACTTGACACCCAAAAAACTCAGGAGACGTGAAGGAATGCAGAAAGATGCCTGTGTAGTTTACCAAAAGCAGACAAACATCTCTATCTTTTACTCACACAATTACACACACACACACAAGCACACACGCACACATACACACACATTCTTTATGAAGTAAGGTAGAGTTACAGTTTGAAGACCTGTCTTGTAACGCAGTTTGACTCCTCCTCTTCGCCATGGACAGTACGGTAGCGCTCACAAGCATACACACATAGCGCTGTGTGAGCCCCGCGCAGAGGAAACACCTAATAAAACGGATATAAGACACCCAAGACACACCTGCCAGTTCAAACACAGAACATATAGCCCAACTACACACACACACACACACACACACACACACACACACACACACACACACACAGTCTTACCAGCTCCAGATGGCTGTCAGTGCCATGAGCTCAAGTAGAAAAAGCCAGTCATTCAAAACTTTGAAAGCTGTGTTTTCATCTGTGTGTGTGTGTGTGTGTGTGTGTGTGTGTGTATGTGTGTGTGTGTGTGTGTGTGTGTGTGTGTGTGTGTGTGTGTACACCAGTAATTGGTGCCAGTTTTTGTATTCTGAGCACACAGAGCTTTTTCTCCAGCTAAGACAAAATTTGACGACATCTCAGTAAAGAGACGTTCTTACAAATCTCTTCCTTCCCTTCTTACTTTATTCTTTCTCCTCCTTTCTTTCTGTGAATCTTTCTTTGTTATTGCCTTCTTTGTCTTTATCTATTATCCATCTTTCATTGCTTGCTTCCTTTGTGTATTTTGTCATATTAACAAGACTAAGAGTCCCCAGCCATGTCAGATTTTGGCATTGAAAGCGTTCTGGTTTCTGTTTGTAGTCTAAGCAGTAAGTACGGTCCAGTTGAAGATTGGTGGAAAGCAGGTTAGCAGTCGGTGAGGTGAAAGGCTTGATTTAGATGTTTGGGGTTTAAAATGACCTTGTAAAATCTTGTCTACATTACTCACACAGAAAAGAAAGTCTTGCTGGCTACACCGGTAGACTAGAAATAAAAACCGCGGCTCTAAAAGCCCCATGAATCCCCAAATTAATTATTCACTAACCAAAGAAAGGGACACATTACATTTCGACGTCAAGATTGCTCTTAGTGAAAAGTTCAGGGATCAAAAAAGTTAGAAGATAATTCATGAGACTTTTCACTCAAGACCATGCATGTTAACCTTGATTGTAGCGTCAATAGGTTTCATCCTCTGGGGAGCATGAATGTCTGCACAAATATTTAAGTCTTTACCTAAGTGGTGGATCAACCTACCAGACCGGCATCCCTGGAGCCATGCCAGTCGCACGGCTAAAAGTTAGACGGTTGCACGGCCTGCTTTCTCTGTCAGGTCTTTCTTTCCTGTTTTTGATGCTCCTATAACTGTAATTATCTTCGTCTTCTGCTCTCTTCCTCTCCCTCCTCATCTGCGGTGAAGTACAACAAACCTCATCCAGGCTAACAAACAGAAAGCCGAGTCAGCTTCTGAGGAGGGAAACGACTCAAGGTGCTGACACATTCTTGGACACTGGTCCCATTCATTATGGCTTTTTTTTTTTAAAGCTGAAATTTTACTCCGAAATGGTTTGTTTCTTTACATTAGTGGAGGTATGAGGTATAAGAATCCCCCTCTCCTCGTTTCTCTCGTTGTAAACATGGTCATAATTACATGAACATTATCCTCCCTTTGTTTTTCTTCTCTCACATTCCCCTCTTGTCCTGCATGTAATACTTTACACCTCCCTCCTGCTCCATTTCCTGATATTTTCCTTAATTCCATCTCTCTCTGTATTTCCAGTCATCATTAAGAGAGGACGTCCTGCCTCGATTTTCCCCCTTCAAAGAAGCAATATGTCTTTATTTGGCCTCATTTAGATTTCTTCAGTCATTAATAGTCCATCGTTTATTGTGGGAGCAATATGGCACTTACTTGTGTAAGTGTGTAATTACTGTACACTAGTTTGTTAAACTGTGGGAGGCACATTCTGCACTTTCCATCACATGGTGCCATTCTGGGAGTGTTGTTAAAAAGGGGCCTTGAACAACTGATAGTAAAGTAGACTGAATCTCTGAAAGCGCATACACCAGCTTGACAAGCCAGGGTTTGGAGGACACAATCTTGCTCTTTACTGGAGGTTTTTGGCCCAAAGTTCTGTCGGTCAACTTTGTCACTTCATTATTGGAAAAAGCAGAATCGGTTGGGTTCATTTTTGACCACATTGTCTGTCAGAGTTCAAGTTACTGGAGACAGTAATGGCAACCCGAGACAGAAAGCTCAGCTGGGAGAATAAAATGCTGCCAAAATAGGCAGGCGGCCAGGAAAACAAATTCAACAATCAGCAAACAGACAGGACATTGGCAACAGGGCTGGTTATCAAGAGCAGGCAGGAAAGTGGCCTTGATGGCTACAGCAGTAAAGCAACATAGACAATGTTGGAAAGACTGAAAACTGGCCTATATATTCTGTTTGCTCCACGGCTCCTTGAAGGAGTACTGGTTGGTAGGCTGGTGTTGGGTCAGGTGAAGCAGGCAGGATATGAACATTTCCAGAACAGACACTCTGGGAGTGGGAACCGAGAACGTGTCTCTATAGGCACATGTTTTATCTTGAAATGTAATCCACTATAATGTGTGCAATTTGTATGTAATCCATGTAATCTTGAACCAGGAAATACAACATACATAAGGCCAGTTTGGGCCTGATGGGTGAGTCCAAACACCACTGCTGTTTGTGTCCCATGCAAAAACCAGAAGTCAGTGTTGATGTAATTGTAACCTACTTGAATAGCACCCTGTTCTATTAGGATACGTTGCATTTCTTAAGGGAAATGTGTTAAAACGAGCAAGAATTCAAAGTTACCTGTGGTTCCTTCCCCGTTTGAATGCAGTCCTCTCTGTTGCCGGGTAATGGAGGCCAGTGAAGCTACAAGAGAAGAAGAGAAAGATGGAGGGAGAGAGGAAAAAAGAATAGAAAACGTGTGATGATTAATAAGCTAATATCTTTGAAGAAATGCAAACAACCACCTTATCCAGCCATATTGCAAAAGGTAATTGCTTTGTTGAACCCACACAATGTTTATGTGCGTCTGTGACTGCAATCAAAAGATACTAGTCAGCCCATGTGCGGCTCAATTTGAGTTCTTTTCTCTGCAAATTGAACAATGAGGCATATTGAGCAGAGCTGTGATGAAACAAAGGCTTTGGAATGATGAGCTGAGCACTTTGGGAGTTTACTTTTGACCTCTAAAGCTGAAACTTTGAGACGCGAAACATTTATCATTACACTTATTCCAGTTATATAAAAAGATTGGTTCTTCCAAATAAAATAAAAAACAATGTATCAGATCATTTAGATTTTATATGCAGGGGGAATATCTGTCTCAGAACCAAGAGGAGTCTGTGTGTTACAGAAGAAGACTTTAAACTAAACAATAGTTATATCGATATAAAAGTGTTGATTTCAGAGGGTCAGTCCCTGTCAGTCATGTATTTTATGCCTGAAATGAAATTATAGTTTTGGCTATAAACAAGCAGGAAAGCTGTGCTAAGCCAAACCTTTAGAGTATCATAACAAGACCATCTGAAGCTTAACTAAAGAGCAAATAAATAAAAGGCAATTTTCAACATAACTTCTCATAGCTCAGATCCAAGATTTCCTGATTAGGAAAGTCCCAAAGTCGTCCTCTCGTTCTTCCAGTGAAGCAAGAAGAAGAAAAGGCATGACATATCATTTGGACCTGAAACAATGCGACTAGTTTTCACGCCGCTTTTATAAAAATAAAAATAAAATGAAATTGCCACTGAAGAGGAGAGACCGAGTGTGTCTCTGTGCGGACACAAGGACCGATCTCACACAATAACTCTTTGTTTAGGAACTGGCTGTGTTTTGGGTAACGGGGAGAAAAGAAACCAGAGAAAAAGGCAAATGGTCCTGACTTGCATTACAATGTGTAGATCAGTGCGTATGGGAGCGTGTGTGTCGAGGGGCCACTGAGGTAGCTCTGGGGTTTTGAAGAGAGTGTGAGAATGGGAAGTGATAGAAATTCAAGTAGAGAGAGTTGAAGAGATGAGTGAATGTTTCGCCTCCCTTGCTCCTCACGCCCAGGATTTCATATCAGCAGTAAAATCGGAGACGACTTTTGTCATAATTCTAATTAATTGCAGTGGACTCGCTGTAAATCAAGATGACTGAATCCTGGCTCACAGAGATTTAAGTTATCTGAAAAGCTCCGTCCGGATAAAGGATGTGACACTGGAGTGCCTGGAAATACTTTAACCCCCGTAATGTAATAGAAACTGACAATGCTGTATATGAATTTAATGTATAAGATGAATGATAATATCAGATATCAAGAATCAAGTTGAAAGTACATGAAATAAGTCTCCAGAGCAAATTGGCTTTTGGCTCCAAGGAGTTATTTCATATCCACTGGTGGTGCAAGTACAACTATGTGTAGCCTATACAGTCTTGTTACTGGATCAAACCTACTTTATGAACACATACAGACGCACACATTCTCTCGTATTCGACAGGTACTTATTTTGCTGTAGGCAGGATATTAGGTCCATTTTGTATCATCATATGAATATCACATTTGCAATAAAGACAACAACCAAATTGAACCCAGTTTCTAAGTATTTTCTTAGTGAAAACTCAACATGAAATGGACAGCATTGAAAAGAGGCTTTTACAAGACAGCTCCACCGTCACATCATCTGATTGGAGTCTGACGCCCACTCTGTATATACTGTCCGCTCAAAGCCGACTTGCAAATGTAAGACTCCGTGAGAAACTATTTGTTTCCTGCCTGACTGAAATGAATAAATAAATTAGGGCCGGTCTAAATCTTGGCATCAAATAGGCCTAATCTTTGGACCAGTTTCTTTGGCACGATGCTGGACTGATATGAATGCGTGCCTGTCCAAAGGCCTGGCTCACACACGCAGTTTAACCTAAGCAGCCTGCTAGCTTGCCTGCCTGATACTGATATACTGTGAAATCAGGTCCTGCGTCAGATCTGGCTAGCGATGGTCTGAGTAAGTGCAGTGCGATATTCCATCTATCGTCCCTGAGTCTCGCTCCGCACGCTTTAAAAAATATGTCCAACCTCCACCAGCCGTCCATCTATCTCCTGACACTTCATCAGTGTGTCTCTTTGCTCTTTCATTTGTATTCGCCCCTCAGACATGATTCACATTAGTTACGTCTTTGATCTTTGAACTTGGAACAGTATTTATTTCAACTGCAGGAACATCTATCTCGAGCTGGAAACAAGTGAGGGCCAGAGGCCATTTGTAAAATCACCAAGGAAGCACAGCGACACGACACACACCGCGTGTACGCGAGTAAACACCGAGCAAAGTCAAGCGGCTGTCTGAACACGCTGAAACATATTTGAGATGCCAACCACATTTTCACGCCAAAAGAAAAATCAAAGATTAATCAAAGATTCCTGCTGGTTTTAAGGAAGGAGAACATTTCATATTTAGTCCATCACGTGAAACATTGACATGAACTGAATCACTATTTGTTGTGTTTTTTCCTGGTAATTATCATTGTGAGAATTGTTCCACTTTCCAGATTGGATTCATGAAGAACTGCATCCAGTTTGAACAGAAACACGCAAGGTTCACTGATTTAATGCCATCCGACTTGCTTTCAACCAAAGCCCCGTGGTTAGAATTACGCCTCACTCCCGTTGACATTTTACTACACAATGTTGCTGTTATAGTTCTAGTGGAAAGAGTGGAAAACAATCGGCAGTTATTTGAGTTGAACAACAACATACTTGTGTAAAAGAGTTCAAACCGGTTTACAACTATATTCTAGTACAAAGTTTATATTTTTATAAGAAGTGTGTGTATGCCTGAAGTACAATGGATGAAACACCTGGTTTGCTTCATCTCTGATATGTGGAAGGCAAAGAATAGAAACGCTTCAGTCACATGACACTATTAGACGTATCAGTGTGTGTTGCTGCAGCAGATGCTGAAACAAGGAAGCGGCTGACAGGATGGTATTCAACCCCAACACACACATCTTGACAAAATGAATGTAAAGGAACAGTTACCAATTTTGGGACGTACAAAAATTCACGCTCTTTCCGAAAGTGAGATGATAACATTGATTCACCGATTTGACGATGGTGCATCTTAACCGCCACGGTTGGCTCGGCTTAACATAAAGAGTGTAAGTTCAAAAATACACTTTACCACCTTTTAATGTTAATAACTAACATGTTGTACCTTGTTCTTTGAAGATAGTTTGATGTTTTACAGAGACTTTTGTGGTGTTACTTGGCATACTTCTAAACATCAGAGAGAGCCGGGCTAGCTGCTTTCTGTCCTTATTGCTAAGCTATGCTAATTGACTGGCTGGAGTTCAGCTGCATGTGCATGTGTTCTCTGGGAGATAATTTATTTTCCAAAAGGCGTACGCAATATTTATTCTGCTCTTTTCTCCTTCTTTCAGCTTTGTTTTTTGGGGTAGTTGGAAGATGTGTGTCATCTCTTCAACCTTTGTTTCACTGAACTGCCTTCACGGATGAATTTCATAACGGCTGGCTTCGTTAGAAGCCCGGGCATTTAGGCCCAAACAGCTTGCAGCAAACCAGAGTATCAGCAAGCTTCATATGGTTTCATCAGCCAAGACAGAGAGCAGTGAGAGGAGGCCGAGACAGGAATAGGGCGGATAAGGTGGGCGACATCTGGTTCTCTGTGTGTACATACGTTCCCTGATCACTCATGCACTTTGTGTCATCTCAGTCTCCCATGTATGAGCACACACACACACACACACACACACACACACACACACACACACACTGCTCCGTTTAGCTAAGGTGCTGAAGCAATAGGGGGTTTTCTGTTTTCGAGAGTTGTTTCTGTTCCGCGTTACTAAACCAGTTTAATGCAACATCGAGCACTCAGCTCCCTGCTGGAAAGTCAAATATGAATTAATGCTTGCTGCACATTTTCCCAGAAGTATTCTTCAACAGATATGGAGATGAAATGTTTTAATCTAAATCTGTTCATTTCTCTTGGGTCAAAGCCGTGCAATAAACTGAAGAGATATCACTGTTCTGGTCCACTGGCTGAATGACATTTGACTTCCAGTCTCATATGAGATACATGTTTTTTCACTATTGTCAACATATTTTATCTGGCCTAGCCTGCCAAAGCACTGCATCACAGTAACGCATGCTGATTCTTGACATTAATACATTTCATTTAAACAGTTAAGTTTAAAAAATAAATTGATAATAAAAGCATTCCTCTCTCTTACTGCAATACATGTATTGTATCCATACATTTGCATGTATACTGTATGTATATGTACATAGTATAATTGATCAGCACACAATCCCAAATGTATTCCAGAGAACAAGTGCGTCATCTATTAATTTTGTATTGTTTTTCTTCTGAAAACTACGCTGTGTTGCATAGTTTCAGCAATGTTTTCTGTTCCAATTTCAGTGATGATGCAACAACAGTAAAATATAATAAAAATGGCTGTTTGGGTTGAAGTCATCCTGTTAATAGTTGATTTATGAGTGTAAGAATGCTTTAGCAGATGTTCTGCAATGAAAGTATTCTGGAAAAAAAAACACAAAAATGGTACACCCATCCCTACAAGTCATATATTATCTTCTTGAGATTGAAACCGCTGCAACGTAAATCAAAATTAAACGATGAAGGTAGACTGTGCAGTGACTGGCCTTTTACCAAACATCAATCACCGGAGCAGAGTGCCATTAAAATACGGAAATAACTTCCATCGTATGCTATTTATTGTCTCCAAAAGCCTCACCTCTTTGGACTCGCTGCTGACAGGTCCCAGCAGGAGAGAGTAGAGGACATCTTTTCCTCCCAGGAAGAGGCGGTCGCGATACTCGTCCAGGAAGACCGCGGTAAGAGAGAGCTGACCCTGGTGGCCGCTGAAGATAGACGTCCTGTTGGTGGACAGCAGGTCTGCAGAGAGAGAGAGGGAGAGAGAGAGAGAGAGAGAGAGAGAGAGAGATAGTGAGAGAGAGAGAGAGAGGAGAAGAAGGATGAGCAATGTCCTCACTTTTAGTTGCACACAACTTAAAAGAATTCCTTTTAGGCATTAAAGCATGAAACCCAAGCAGGTGAGTTAAAAGACGTTATGATCGCGGTGAAGAGTGTCTTCTGTTCTTTCAACAGACGGCATCACGAATGTGTTTTAAAACGCAGCCAATTCTCACGCTGAAGCCTTCCTGATTGTGTAAGGCCCGTTTCCGCTTCAACGAAAATAGATCCAGATAAATCTTCTCAACACCTTTAGGTTGGCTCCCTCGTGGTGCTGCAGATGCCTAAAGGTGAGTCTGACACTCTGACGCCACTGAGTTCAGACTTGTGCTGTATTGAAAGGGATGTGTTCATTTTCTCTTCAGTGCCACAAAAACCCTGCGTGTCCACATGACGCATCGGCTTTGGTTCCACTACAAATGCAGTATGTGTCTGCAGAGCCCGCTCCTGTTGCTGCTGTCAACGCATCATTCCCGTGTGTTAAAGGCTGCTGAGCCAAATATTGAAACATGAATTTAATTCAATTCAATTTATTATTGGTTCAAAATCACAAATTTATCTCAGCGGGCTTTATAATCTGTACTCGTACGGCACCCCCTACTCCCGGGACCCTCACTTTGGTCCAGGAGAAACTCCATATCAGCGGTGGATCCATCTGCACACACCAGCCTGCACCTGGATCTCCTCTCTGATCTTACAGCAGCTTCAAAGTCAAAAGGTTGATGCAACGGACTCTGCAGGAATGGTAGAGGGCGGGTTGAATTCAAGGTCAGCCAGACGTGGGGTGTCTAAAACAGACTTTCACAGCGTCGAAAACCCATTTTCTCACTCAAACGCCTGTTATATACCTTCCCTCTATCTCCTCTCTCTGAAACGAGATGAGGAGATACATTTTTGTGGGAGAAGACGTCTTCGGTATGTCAAAACTCTCAGTGGCGTCTTTCGGATGAATTGGTTTTCCGTCTACCTCTCATCATTCGTCTGTCACGCTCGATACACACACACACACACACACACACACACACACACACACACACACACAGTGACAAAGTAGGCCACTGAGTCACTCACCACTCAGTAAGGGCATTGACTAAGTGAAGCAGGGGCCTCCTGTCCCAGCAACACTGTGTCCATCACTGGGGCCTTCCAGACTCTCTCTCTCACACACACACACACACACACACACACACACACACACACACGCGCGCGCGCACACACACGCACACACAGTTTTTTGTGTAGAAAAATGTTTCACAAACTCGCAAGCTTCCACATACTCACACCTGAATACTTGACAGTGTAATCCCACCTCCCCTCACACACACACAGACACACACACACACAGACACACACACACACACGCACACACACAAACGGACACTATACTGTATACATAGACACATTCACACACCTTCCCCCTCGATCACACTCAATACCAGTGCAGAAGAAACTTACCCCAGTAAGTTTCTTCTGCACTGGTATTGAGTGCAGAAGAAACAGTTTAACACTCTATCATGTTCACGCTGTGTTTACACTTGTTACAGCAACCAAATCAAAATCTGAACCAGCATCAGCGTGTGTAAAAGCCTGTTAAATCCTCTGCAGACACTTATAAGGTTTCGTAAGAAGCTGCTGGCGAAGAGAATAATGAGCAGACGCCGGAGCAGGAGGACGTTGGGGATGTTCTGCAGCGAGAGAAGGAGTTAGAGAATGGAAGATAAAGTTGGAGAGGGAAGGGCGGGGGGAGTGTTGTGGCTTTTAGCAGCTGGTAAAAGTCAGGAAATAATGAGTAGGTAGAGAGATAGGCGGGCAGAGAAAGCCACGAGACGGGCAGAGATTGCGAGGCTGTATGATGGATTTATTGAGACTGACGAGGTAAGCGGAGCAAGATCAGCCGTGGATCTGCTTTACATTAGACGCTGGAGATCAGTGCCTCTGACTGATGGCCAGTTTGAATGCATTCATTCAAAGTGTTGTGATGTTTTAAAAATGAATGCTGATATAGTTACAATGCAACATAACTGGCAAGCACAAATTAAACATCAAACACCCATTCGCTGATAGCAGGAGGCGTGTAGAAGCTGGAATAAGTGTTTTCGTGACACAGTTTATCAGCAGAACATGCAGGCAGCTCCACACACCGTCAGCTGATGACTGTCTGTCTCCACAAGTTCAGCTTTTTCCGTGTTGCTCCGAGCCCTGAGATGACCTGTGTGCGTTGGGTTGTACGAGTTGTTTTGTGTGTGTGCTGAGACCTTCAACAGATACTGTAGGTTTCAGATCGAATGTTCACGGCACACCTCTTTGTTTTGACAGAAAGATTGCAGGAGGTGGATCAGGTCCCAGTTGTGAGGGTGAGGCTTGGAAGTGAGCAAAAGAAGTGATTGTGTCCTTGAAAACATTCATAACTTCTGGTGGTATAATGTTTAAGATGCATATCACGCTTAATTCTTCACCGAATTGTATGATGATGCGTCCAAGAATTGTTGAGACATTTCACTCAAAACCACAAATGAACAGTCTGTAGGATTCGTCCTCTGGGGACCGTGAAGGTGTCAATAAAACTACAAACATTTGAGATACTTGAGGAATTGAGATAATCAGTTTGGACCAAAGTGGTGGACGACCAACCAATAGACCAAATCTGGACTAAGAGGAGGTCGATCGTGTTATTGGTGAAGTCACACCCGGTGCTCTGCGTGAAGTTTGGCACTTTGTCAGAGAGAAAAGAACAAGAGTGTTTCAAGGAGCTCAATGTCTCTGGGCAGTGATTGGCTGCTTAACACACACAATACCATCATCACAACTCTTTCAGTATTTGCTGGCATTCTCACACTTTCTTTTGATCACCTATCTATGCTGTGAACAATAGTTTCCTGAGCGATCGTCCCAAAATAGAGTAACCATCTGATTCTCTCACCCAAGTTCAAGAGTATTCTTTTTTTTATGTTTATATTTTCATATTATTTCACACTCAAATCCTGTTTGATGTCTCGGTGTTCTTTCGTTCTACCTTTGTATGATGTTAGTCACACAGAGGTATCCACAAACCTCCCTCAAATAACAAGAAAAATGTACACGCATAAGTACTACACACACACACACACACACACACACACACACACACACACACACACACTTTCTCTCTCTCACACAGAGGGGAAAGGTGAGCTAACAGCTTCCATCTGCAGCTTGTTATCACTCCGGCAGCTCATCGCCTCACTGTGGAAACCACACCACTGTCTCACCTCTCACTAACTGTTCTCTCCTGCTGTCAATCCATCCTCACATCTCCTCCGCCTATCCGTTTAACCTCCCTCTGCTCCCCATCCTGCTCCGGCTCTACTTTCTATCCATTTTTTTTTTCTTCACTTCCTCTCTTCTCTCTCTTGAAGTCACTTCTTAACACGTCTTCAATTTCATCTCTTGTGTCCGTGCATCTGTCTTCCTGTCTCGCTCCCCTTTTGCGGCTGCATATTTCTCTCCGGTCTCTCTCCTCTTTGTGTCCTCGGACCCCGTATATACATCCACAAAGTCCCCTCACAGCCTCCATATAGGGAGACGTCCACATCTGTCTCCAATGTGCCTCGGCAGCGAGCCGACGCTGCACTGACAAACAGCTGAACCGAAGCGACACGCGGACGAGCATCTGGTTCCACTGGGAGCGTCGAACCTCTCGCAGCGTGCAGCCCCAACCACTTCAAAGATGCGCATGCAGTCGCTGTTTCCTGCGATGTGTTTACATTGTCAATGTTCTACTTAGTCAGGCTGAGGCATGCCCCGGTGTCTGTCAAATCTGAGAGTCAGTGCGATCTCCTTCGCTGCTGCTGTTAGGGAGATCTTTTGCTTATTTGCATATTTTAGTTTGATCTGGGAGCTTACGTGCTTCTTTCATCACCCAGTCACATGTCAAATGAGCTTCTGACTACATTTTTTTTTTTAAAGATTCTTCTGTGATGAAACTGAGGCCATTGTTACTGCATAAATGTATTTGGGGGGGCGAGGGAAAATGTTACAAAGACGACATGTCTGGTAAAAACAAACAAATCTAACTGAGCAGAGAATGAATAACAGTTGACTCCCAAATCTCATGCTGACATCTCTAATGTACAAATTGGGCACAGGCAGAGTGTGAGTTGTGTTAAGCTGCACACACGCGCACTCACACGCACTCACGCACACACACACACACACACACACACACACACACACACACACACACACACACACACACACACACACACACACACACACACACATATGTAACTAGGCACATACGCACACACAATAGTATCATTGTTATCGTTGGCTCAGTGGGAGAGGGGGACACATCTGAAACCTATTACACCTCCTGTGCTACAAAATGCATCCCAGAAACACACACACACACACACACACACACACACACACACACACACCATCATACATTAATTAAAAAGTCCCTTGTGGACTCACACCTATTCCCATCTCAAAACTTACTGGCAGGCTGATATCTCCAAATATTGTTTTCTGACATTTTGTTTTCATATACTGTGACACAGACACACACACAGACAAATACAGACACACACACACACAAATAAAGACCCATTAGACTCATTACACTGCTGCTTCCAAGCGTATCATTAGATCTCGGCTGTATATTGTTGCAGTGTGCCAAGTATTTCTGGAATCTGCCGCATGCACAAAAAGTAATCTCCTCCTCCTCCTCTCCCAGGTCAAATACTCATCTCATCTTCCTCAGTTTGCCTGCATGATTTGTTGTGACATGTGCACCAGGGCTGGACAAATTGTCTTCATTATGGATGGCTTTCTGACCTACAATTTTTCATTCGTACTGTATCTGCTGTCATAGAGAAAAAGAAGCAAATGCAAAGAATAAAAAATGCAAACAGCAGGTTTTACTGTACTCTTGGTTGCATCTATTTTTATTCAAGGCGAATGTGACATTTCTCTTGCTGTAGAATATAGGTCACATCACTCATATCTAGATAGAGAGTATGCTGATAAGTGCAGGAATTTGAAAATACTACACATTATAGGATATTAACATCACATACCGTAACATATACATACACATACTGCACAATTGCACAACTTCTGGGCGGCTGCACTGCGTTTAAAGCTGATTGGCAGATGTTAGCATGCTAACATGCTAACCTTTAGCATGGTGAATATGTTTGTAAGTAAACATCTCATCTGGTAAACTCTCCTCACTCCTGTACAGGCGATGGAGACACACAGTAACTATGGTAAACCGAAGACTCCAAATAAACTGGGACAGATTACTTTTACAAGCTCATCTACCCCCAGTGCAACTTTTATTTTTTAAAGTGGCAATTGTGAAATACGTCACAGTGGTGAGCATTGCTGTTCCCGCTCTCTGTCTCTTGTGTAAAAGGCCACAGCGGCAGATGAAGGTGTCAGATGTCAACATAGTTGCACGTTAGGCTTCTATGTTACCACTATTCTATTTCCCGTTTATGGTTTAAGCTCAGTTATGTGTTCATTGACGGCAATAAGACCGCCAGATATCAGTTTCTATTGTTTAAATTCACTGCGATGTGTCCCGGCAGAGATCTCACAGGCCAGATAGCTCATGACAGAGTAAATCCTGGGATTTCCTGCCAGCCTGTTACTGCTGCTCACAGGAGATGTCATCCCAGCATGCAGCTTGCATTCCTAACACACTTGATCATGTGATAAAACCATGAGAAGTAAGACGAGTGCCAAAAAAAAAGAGCGCACAAACCAACCGGCCGATTGACTTTACAGTCAGACTTTAAAGTCTTACTTTCTGTCTTTCTCTCACACACAGAGTTGGACTTTAAAGACTCCTTCTCTCTCTTCTCTATTAGAGTTCCTGATACCTGATCTTTCCTTCCGGGGCAATAAAAACACAACGCATGGTGTGACCTCATCGCCCTCGATTCTCATCAACCCTCACCCTCCTCTGTCTCTTTTTCGTTTCTCATTTCATCATCTCTCCCTCCCCTCTGTCTCTCCGCGATGTTCCTTCCTCCCTGACGGACAGTTGCTTTCTCTCGATCCATCTTTCTCTTCCGCGCACTTTCATCTTTTTTTTTCTTCTCCCATTTTGAATCTTCTCGTACGTCATTACTCACCCGTACCACACGCGCCTCTTTCATTTGATGTCTCTCATACAAAAATGATCCTCAACATGCCCGCTCCTCTTAACCTGAGCTTTCCTCCTTCCTTTACTTCATAGCCGCTTCCTTCCTTTCTTAATCTCAATTCCTCCCTTTGACTCTGACACGTTAACCTCTATTCTCATCCCTTTCACTTAATTCGTACAGATGCGGCATATTTATTTCTGAGGAAATGCTAATCCATTCCCTCGGCTTAAACTTTTCTTAAACTTCTGTATTTTAATATTTTACTTTTATCCCTCCCTCCCTCAACGCCTCATCAGAGGCCTCCAGCTCCTTCTACAATTCTCATTTGGCGGTGTTGCCTCACACACATGTTGTTAATTGAACGCAGCACAGTGCAGGCACACATTCAGATGTTCATTCTTCAAATTGTGTCAAAACTATGTTGTTTTTTTTTACAGTGACATTATTTCATTTGTTTGATTTGTGTTTTCTTTGTTTTTACAGTAATTCTAAAAACATGTTTTGGTTTTAAACCAAAATCAGCAAATAATTATTTCATGATTATTTGTACTTGCTTTAAGAAAATAGACACATCGAGATTCATATGGACTAAACAAAAGCCGTATAGCTGCTCTATTTGGCAGCAAATGCATTGAATCCATGGGAGGCCAGTAAGACAACTGGTTTCGATACACATTGTCAGATGCACAACAGCATTCACACATGCACACACCGACCCGAGCGTCTCCACTGGTATTTGTTAACGGTGATGTTTGTTTGCATTTGTCAGCTGCTGTCTAATAGATACATCGGTCCACAGAGGAGACCCTTGTGCTCGGCTCTTCTTGTCCGGTGGAACTAATTGATTCGGTTTGTTTCTGTGGAAGGAGGAGCAGCACCCCACTGTTTGTGACATGTCCTGCATTAGAGAGGGTTCCCATCAGCCCTGTTTCTCCATCACTTTGCATTGGTTCTGAGCCAAAGTGCAACATGGTAGGACACGAAATTGAGGTTTCCATGTGTGTGCTGGCGTGTTTTACCCATCTTGAGGGGACAGAAATGTGATTACACGATCACATTTTGGAGATTTGCCTTCTTTTTGGGAGCAATATGAGGACAAGATGCACGTCCCCGTAACGTAAGATAAATCATCATATTTAGAAGTGAAGATTTGGTTTAAGTTGGGTTTAACTTTAAGTAAAGCTAAGGTTAAGAGTTAGTGTTTGGCTGATAACGGTTATGGTTCAGGTAAGTCTTCTGGAAATCAATTTAAGTCAATGTAATGTCCCCAAAAGTCATGCAAACATGATTGTGTGTGTGTGTGTGCGTGTGTGCGTGTGTGTGTGTGTGTGTGTGTGTGTGTGTGTGTGTGTTATCATCACGGTAGGTTTTTCATTCTGTTGTTCTTTCTCTCTGTGCTTGCTGCTCTCTGCAGGAGGACCCAGCTGCACTACTGTGGATGTAAAGCCTGTAATCCTTTAATGTCTCCAGTGAACAAATACACAAGCAGAGCTGATGGTGTTTATCCATCTCACAGGGTGATGGAGGGATGCTTCTCGCTCAAGTTGGAACAGTATGACTTGCTATAAATCCCTGGCAAGGCATCTGTCATTCTACCACCGCGACCCAGCATGCACTTGGCGGACCCAGACCTAGAGGAGGAGGCCAAGTTCAACATTAGTCCAACTGAGCACAACGTTTTCACAAGGTGTTATTGTGAGACTGTGATTTGTTGAAGTATTGAACGCTTCGGGTGGACATGAAGAGCAGATGGTCGAGTGAGTTACACACTAAAGTTCAATACTGCCTTTGCTCTGGTTTTCAAAGATTGTTGGCATGTTGGAGACATTAGGCACCAACACAGGTTGTGGGTCATGTTATTTTGCCTTTGTTGTATAATTACAGGCACCGCAACAAGTGGTTTTAGTTGGTTAACTGTTTGGAGAAAACAGCATTTTAACATTTCATGCACCCAGTTTCTCTGGAAATATAGTTTATCAAACGAAAATATGCCATTTGAGTTATTACAATGCTGTCAAATAAAAATCCTACGCAGATAAGCTTTTAAATATTATTGAGAGCTGAAGTATAATGGAACTAACAGAAGAAGAACAGCAAAGACCAGTTCAGACCAGAACAGAAAAGGAGAGATAACAATGGTGTCAGAGCGAAGGCTGGGTCGGACCTCCGGGGGTCTGCAGAGAGGAGCGCTGCTGGGCTCGCCAGGATGTAGAAAGCTTAGAGAAATAGTTTTTCAGGACTTGAACCCCCTTTGGTGAACATCCACTGCTGTGATTTTTGCAACGCTCATGTTAAAACGACGCTGGAGTTTGTTTTGGCCGGCCTCTTAGCACACATGCACATCTATTCTTTGACTTGCTTATGCTGGTCAAACAAGAGTGAATAGACATAATGATTTCACAGAGGACGGAGACACAGGATACTCCCACAATGTGCACAAGACACACACACACACACACACACACACACACACACACACACACACACACACACACACACACACACACACCATAACTCCAGTGTGTAAGTGGGGTACTTAGTA
The DNA here is from genome assembly GCF_023055335.1 of Clinocottus analis. Classification (NCBI taxonomy): domain Eukaryota; kingdom Metazoa; phylum Chordata; class Actinopteri; order Perciformes; family Cottidae; genus Clinocottus; species Clinocottus analis. The sequence continues at coordinate 12,334,385 of NW_027176153.1, forward strand.
ATCTACATGACAGATGGTCAAAGCCACATTGTTGGGACTTGAACCCTCAACCTTTGCTTCTCAAAGGGACCAGTGTGTTTCAGCCTTCAGGTTAGCCTCTCTCCTCCTCTTATCCTTCTATCTGCCATGCCTCCCTCTCCCTCATCGTTCACACTGCGCTACCCTCCTGTCTTTTCTTTCCTTTTCTTAGCCTCTGTCCGTCTTTGTTTTTTCATCCGTCTATCTCTCTCCACCACGGGCCCATGACCTCTTTTTATCTGCACTTTCATCTCTCTCATGCTCCCTTTCCCCTCTTTTCATTCCCTCTGTCATGGATCAATCATTTGTTCTCTCTCCACATTCACAAATCGTTCCTTCATTATTCCCCCACTTCCCTTCTCTCTCATTCTCTCCCTCTGTTCTTTGAAATTCATTGATGTTCCCTCTCTTTCATTGACATTCCCCTCTCCTATTCACCCTCCAGTCCGTCGATTCATGCCAGCATTAGGGGCGCATGTTTTAATTCTTAGCGCAGTCCTGGTTCAGCCAATGGAGCCATGTGCGCTGACCTTTAAGGGGTATCAATGCAGTGTTTTTCTGGACATGTTTTGCAGCAGGGTTAAGCTGTTTGAGTCCAACAGGGGTTTATCAGTTTATCCTCGGACGTTAGGGGGCGTGGTGGGTGTTGGATTTATCTCACAGGGGTACGAGTAGACCTTTATCCAGAGGGAGTTGTTGAGTTTCTTCTTTTCATGGCATTTGTTGCATATTGTCAGACTCATCCTTTAAGCACCTCTGTCTCCTGAAAGGTGCAGTGTGTCAGAATCCAGCTGTGGGTTGGCAAACCAACTGAAACTGTTTTGTGTGTTTGTGTGTCTACTTTAGAAACGTGACAGCCGGTGTAAAGGGCTCATTTCAGAAGGTGAGATGAACAGACCCTCACGTGGTTTCTTAGCTTACGGACAGAATGTCTTGTTAAATAAGTTTGTCAACCATTCTCACTACTGCTGCCCATACATGAGGAAAAATACACCCACGTGTTGCTGCTTTAGTTCAGATTGGCTCTGCTGAGAAATAAGCCCCAACTTGACCTATTATTTAATTTCCTTTCATATGCTGAAAAATTATAGGAAGTTGGGGTGAGTAATTATTGGCACGATGGTTCAGCAATAAGAAACAATAAAGGACAGATGTTTTCATCTCCTGTGTTAATAAAGGACTTCTCATTTTTTACCTCGTGGCTTTAAATAATTTCCTAATAAGATGTTTCCTCTTTTTTCTCACGCTGTCCTTTTTCTTTTGCCTCAAACATCACAGGCCCCTTTTTTCTCTTTATCATCCCAGCTTCCTCTCCATCTGTGCTCTCTGATCTGGCCTTGTGTTTATCTCAGTCCCTTTCCCAGCTCCTGTTCACTCACACATTGACAGTCAATTATCTCACCACCTGTCTCTGGCCGGGTCTGTGATGGGTCACAAGAGAGAGGCTGTTGAGGCGACAGATGCTATTGCCCCCTCTCTCTTTCCACACAATCATGCAATTTAATTAAAAAAAAAACACACTCCAAAGGGTCAGTACAGAGATTTCTACCTCAGAAGCAATGTGTCTCTTTTTCTGTTCCACACACATTTTGCACTTTATATACATTTACAGTATGTATGAAGTCCTACATATATCTACAAAAGAAACACCTCTGCTGTAGCTCTCTTTTCTTTCACACACACGATCGGTCTTCACCCGGCCTGCGCTGTCAGAAACATGGAGTGTGTTTCCTCTGTCAGCAGCTCCACATACCAGACAGAAGACCTCTCGGCGGTGTCTTTGGAGCCTCCAAACTAAATACGCTGATTTTCCTTGACCGGACAAAGCACGTTTGTGCCGCTTCCATTGCATTGAGGCTAATAAATACCAAACACACAAATTTGCTCATCTGCCGACATTGAGCTTCAATGGCCTTCCTTAAATATTGATGGTATTTCGGAGAATGGAAAGTCGATTTTTTATTTGATCACATATGGCCCTTGTTGACAAATGGCCATGATATTGGCGAGATAATTCCCTCCAAATTCTTACATTCGATGATAGAAATAGAGTGTGGCCGTTCTGACATACAACTCTTTCACATGACAGAATACACACCATCCAGCCATCAGAATGCAGCATCCTCCATCTCTATACCACGAAATGTACTTATAGACTTTATAGACGCACCCATTAAATGCCGTTATGAGGCTTTCCCAGCAAAAAAACGTTTGGGACACAAACTTGCATACAAAACTTTGCCTCTCGCTAACACTAAAATGCCTTCGCCTAAAAGCTTAAAGGCTTCACAAACTGTTCCAACTCCATGAAAAGACATGTCTTGATCACTAATGTGGACAGCTGAAATCAATAAAGGATTCAACAGTCTGATCTTTATTTTTTCAAACTCGTATTATTCCTTTTTCTTAATTTTATTAAACTAGTTGGACTCTATGGTTCACTCTGAACTTTAAATATTGGCAATATAGCCAGTGGGCTAAGGAACTTATACAAACATCTGAAATTCAAACACATGTCAACCATTACTAAAACAGTAAAACCTCTTTTCTTTCTAATATGTTTTAGAGCTGAAGCTTGTATACATCCTGGTAAAAGAACATGCGCCTGACAAGCCAATTGGCTTGACTACTAAAACCTTCAAGTTCTTCTCTTTTCTCTCCTCTTTTTCTTTCCTTTACTGGGTTTTAGATCAGTCCAGAGGCCTGGGAGCACTTAAACTGAACTCGGGAATGGCAGGAGAGAGGAAAGCTGCAATGAACGAGCTAATATGTGGAGCAGGGAGCGAGAGTGATGGATGAAAAAGAAAAACGGAGAAAGAAAGGAAAAGAGCTGCAAGATGAAAGGATGGGAGCCGCCCTACATTTCAGCAGCTCGGGAGTCTCAAACAGACTCCGGGTGACAGATTACGCCGCTCCGCCTCAGAACAACTAACACCCGTCTGTGTGCGCGCATCTGGGCCGCGCCGACTAAGAAAACAAACTCATTAATTCACAAGCTGTAAGCAAAAACAAACACAGCTTTTCACTCTGAGAACTAATGCAATCTAATGAAAATGGGACACTGATGTGTGCCCCTCCCTTCCCTGCCTTTGGTGAGACAAAGTGAATATTGTATTAGACGGAGTGTGTGAGGCTGAAGTCAGTGGGTGTTTGTGTGTGAGAGAGAGCAACAGGCACAGGGAATTCAAATGAGTAAAGAAGCAGGCAGATTGAAGAAAGAGGAAGACAAATGAAAGACATACAGAGACAGATGGAGAGAGGCAGAGAGATGCATCTTGGGAGGTTGGTATAGATGCTTGGCAGAGGGCTGGGAGTGCAGCCAACCACACACACACACACACACACACACATTACATACCTCAACGCCTCAATGTCACACACACACACTCTCTATCTCTCTCTCTCTCTCTCTCTCTCTCTCTCTCTCTCTCTCTCTCTAACTCTCTCTCTCTCCCTCTCTCTCTTTCTCTCCCTCTATTTCTCTCTCTCACACACACACACTCTCTCTCTTTTTGGGTGTCAAGAGATTGAATTGCACTTTATTTTTCATATGAAATAGGATTTCTTTCAAACGTGTTGTTAGCTTATTACTTTCTGAATCAAACAAAGGAAGGAAGACCAATCACATGACTAAATAAAGTAAAAAAGTCCCAGAAAGGACAAGTTATTTGCATGTCAAAAGCAGTTCAGGTGTACAAGTTCAAGCTGGGATGCACTTAATGGAAATGTTTGATTTGTTTCAAGATGTTTATCATCTAAGTGAAGGCAACATGTGTTTAAGATCCATTTCATATTTAAATGAAGCCCTTTCAATGTTGTTGAAAGACTTGGTGTATGTGGAATAGACATTTTTTTTTAAAGATCATCTATTCAACTAATTTTACTTTAGTACTTTTAAAATGGATTCATTTTCCTGTAAAGGCTGAAGTGATGCCGACTGTGACGCGTGAAGTAAACATAAACAGATGAGAGTACTTTTATAGTTCGAGGTATAAATGGCCTTCTTCCTGTTTGAACTTCTATCCACTAATTGATTGAAATGAGATAATGACAGCTTTTCCTGTCGCTAAATTACCTGCACTTCCTCTTGGGAATACAAGCGGCCTCTGGGCTTCTCTGGGTTCTGATGAAAGAAGGAGCGCTTAAGGAAGAGACACACACACAGAGGACAGAAAGAACACTGAGGGGAGACGAGAGGATTGACAATTACACGAGTGAGTGAAAAGATGAGACAAATGGAATTATTTTCTATTGAAAAATCAAAGAAGAAGACAAGTAAGACCTGAGTCGAGGGGCAAATTATGTAAAACAAGGTGAACCGTGGGGTCAAATCTGAGGTCGTCTGAGAGGAAGCGACAAATTGGTCGGTCACAAGTAAAAAATTGTATAAGTAGAGCTTCTTCCCACACTCCTCATAATGCTTGTAGAATGAGAGGCGTTTATTTTCTGATGGCAGGTCATGAAGAAAAGTTTGTTACAGGACCAAAGTGAAAATGGATCGAAATAAAAACAATCTCTAAAGTGCAGCGACTCACAATCTTTGTACTGCTTTTTCCACCTCTAATGTTTGCCCAGGGCATGACTTCTCAATTGTGTTGCAGGATTTCCTGAATAGTATTCAGTAAAGTCTGTGGTATAGCAAAGTTATTACTTCTGACGTCATTTCACACCAAAATGACCCTCCGGATATAAAACTAGAAGAACAAATTTAGAAGTCTAAATATGATTTTCTTTTTCTTTTCCACTTTTCCACACCCAACTCCCACGACACCGAAGTGTTACAGTAAACATTACAAACAGCACATGACCTTTTTTTCCATCCAGGCCAGAAGAAGTGGGGCTTGAAGTGTTACATTTGTTCTGTGAGTGGCGCGAGAGGCCGTAGGGGTTGATTACATTTACACGATTAATCGCCTTATGTTTTGTCCTCAAGGGGCAGTGCAAGCACATGCTCATTGACTGCTAAAAAAAGGAAAAAGTTTAGCATCATCAATAATGAAAAAGGTGATGTGTCTCGAAGATTTTGACAGTTGTTGTGCATAAGTGGATTTTTTTTTGCCTGGTGTCACATGGTGGAAAGGGTAGGGGTCACCTAAAGTGTTAATCTGAAACCATGAATATGACTTTGACCTAATAACTATAAAGCAGCTTTGTTGGTGAAAAGAAATATTGTATCCACTCCTTTTGTTCTCTCTCATTTGTCTGTGAGCAGTACTTCCAGTGCAGCCAACAGGAAGACCACTAAACTCAGCTGGTGACTTTTCTCCTGAAAATATGGAGCTGAACGGGAGGAAATCCTGTGCGATATCTATCGCTATGTGATGATGATTGCAGACCGGCTGCGGCCTGAGTGGAACGAAACAATGAGGATGGTTTGGCAACAATACAGTCAACATCACTTCACAAACAAATACACCCCCCCCCCCCCCCCCCACACACACACACACACACACACACACACACACACACACACACACACACACACGTAAACTGGGTGAGTCCCGTCCAACAACAAGGTTCAGATTAGAGAGAGGAATGTACACTGGCCAAAAGGTTACTGTATATGGCAATGTTGGAATTTCGGTCATTTTGGCAGCACAAGGCCTGTAATCAAGCCCATAAAAGCAGTGTAATCATACTCACGGTGATAAAAAAAAAAGGTGAAAGGTTACTATCATAAGGTTACATAAAGTACAATATCCTAGGTATTTTCTAACGGCCTGTGTTGTTAGGTCTTTCATGACTAAATGCTAAACACCATGCGTCCATATGTACCACAATATAAACATTAATATGTAACATCCTTCCTTGGTATTTCCGTTGCGGTTGCTGCTCCTCATAAACCTGCTGTAGTGAGGCGGTCGCTCCTCGCTGTGTCCCACCGCACCGCGAGGAGCTCCAGCCAGAAGCTCCTCTGGCGGGACATCCCGCCTGCAGCTCCAGGCTGCAAACCAGCAGAGCAACGTGAGCGTGCCTCCTAAAACACAAACCCTCCCACCCATACCCTCAAAAAACAACAACAAAAAAAACAGAAGCCAAGACATCGACCGGATTTAATGGTCCCAGTTCGGACCTCAGCGAAGAGAATAATTAGTTTGAGATAAATACACACGTGGAAAATAAGCCCCAAAGCGCACGTGTGAAGTTTAAATACACACAGAAAAAAATGGATATTTGCAGGAAAGGGAAGGAAGACTCTAAATACTTAGCACGAGAAGGTCAAAACGCCAATTGATGCCACCTGTAGAACACGAGCGCACACAGATAAGGGTAGATAGACAGACAGACAGACAGACAGACAGACAGACAGACACACAGACAGACAGAGGAATACTTAATTACCTTTATATGACAGTCTCAGCCGCGGTACATTTAACTTGGTCGACGAGACGGTGGCGACAAGTAGTGCGACGAGAATCACGTTGAAGAAAGGTATAAATCCCTCCATTCTGCTGAGGAGATGCCCTCTGGCTTTTAATTGATTCGAAATAGACTAAACTAATATGTTGCCTACAATCAAGAAGTCTATTCCACGAGACTTTAAGGGGTGGGACAGTTGTTGGATCCTTGTTCTCAGTCACAGTGCCTACATTTGCGTTATCAGGTGGAATTCCTCCCGGTGAGCGCGCGTGTCTTTGACCGAGCAGCTGCGTCCTCTGCGCGGAGTGACTGCTGCTCTGCTCGGGCTGCGGAGGTGATTCACTTACTCCGCTCCAAAGACCGACACTCCTCCAGATCACTGCTCAACAGAAGAGAAGAGAGGAGAAGAGAGAGAGAGAGAGAGAGAGAGAGAGAGAGAGAGAGAGAGAGAGAGAGAGAGAGAGAGAGAGAGACCTGCCCCTCTTTTACGCACATCAGACTCGCCGGACAAGGCACGCTTCTCTCTCTCTCTCTCTCTCTCTCTCTCTCTCTCTCTCTCTCTCTCTCTCTCTCTCATATATATATATATATATATATATATATATATATATATATATATATATATATATATATATATATATATATATATGGTCAGCAAAAATAAGTTATGCGGGTCCAACCCCTGTAATAGCACTGAGGAAGACCCTTTTAAGATATTCACTAAGCTATTAAGAGGCTTTATGATATATGGATAATACATTAATGAAAAACATTTCCATCTCCACATTCATCCCCACAGTGAGTCCTCTGCATGCTTGAACTTTAACCCCCTCAGCGCCAACGGGACGTGTTCAGTAATTAAGTTGTATGACCCCCTCCCCCCCCCCCTCCTGTGTGTCTATTCACAAGCAAGCCTCCAAGTGAACACAGGGTCTCAGCAGGGGGAGTGAGAACCACTCAAGGTGTCAGTGTTACTGGAACCTAGAGTCCTTTGGGAGCATTTGTTTGTACCGAGAAAGAGGCTCTTATACATGTTTCATAGAGACCGGGAGGCAGAAAATGGGGGAAGTAGTGGATGCTTGGTGCTTGAGATGACATTGTGTCTCTTGGGCATGCAGAGGGCTTGTTTTTGCCAGGGAAGGGGCTCCCGTGTGCACTTCAAGGTCCTGTTTCATGGACCCTGTCATGTCCGGGCAGATCAGTGGCGTGACTAGAAGAGCCGATCAGTATTGATTTGATTCCCTCTCTTAAGGTCTCATGTCCTTGCATAAAGGTTTTGGTTGTGATTACATTGATGTAGTGTCTTGGAGAATCCCAACTGTAATTCTCAAACAACAAGATATCACGTTTCTTATTTAAATGTGTATTTTGGCAATCAGACCTCAGATTACAAATGGAGATTTACAAGGATCTAATCATAGCGTGTCTGAAATGTTTTTTGTGCAGTGGTCGCTAGTTCCTTATCAATATTATTTATTTGACTTTATAAAAGGAATGCGAAGAATGCATTTAAAAAGTTAAATGAAGTATTGTGAACAGTGAGAACGGATCAAAATGCCTCTGCATAATTAATGCAGACAAAGGAAACCGCAGCGCTGACAACGAGCCGCCTCCATCTCATTCCAGTGGTATTGTGCTTCTTGATTAAGATCATGTTTCCATAAACACGGATGCTTACGGATGAAATAAAGATGTTGCTACTTGTCGTCGTCTTCCGGCACATGTTTTTTTGTATATTTTAGACGACAAACATGTTCAAAATAATTTTTCCATCTGCCATTCTCTCGTTTCATTCTGTTCCATAATCTCTACTTTATCCCTTTATGGCACAAACCAACAGTAAACACATGTAGTTAATATTTCTGATTTCTAACAAACTCAGACACGGTGGTGCAGAATAGGACATGAGCTGAGTGATGGTGTTGGAAGATATGTTTATTTATTATACTATTCGACCATTGTTGTGCTTGAATTATTAAACATTGGAAAATATGACATAATGAAGGGGACTCTTTATGAATCCAGATAGCTTTAAACCGTTCTAATAATGCTTCAAAATATGGTTTATTCATTTTAGACAAAGAAAATATCAAATGTCTGTGTTGCATGTATTCTGTTGATTTACAGTATGTGCAAGCAAAACCAAATGAGGCTTTTTGCAACAAAAAAAGCATCAATTAAAATGATGTTGCAAAATTAAAATCAGAATTATTCAAAAGGATTTGCACATGCATGTTGTTTTTGATAATGACAATGCATTTTATTCAAAACAACCAATGTCTCAAGTCAGCGAGCGCCTGTCATTGAAGTTCTTCTGATTGGTGTTTTTGTTGGATTGAAGTGCTCTCAGGCCTCCTGGCTCCTGATTGGACGGCACTCGTCCTCATGCAGACTCTTTTCGAAGGACGGACACACATGGGAAAGCAGCAGAAGAGGCCAAAGGAAGCGGGAGTGTTCAAGAACTGAATTCATTAATTTGTCAAAACACCATCCGTATGAATGAATGTCCCATGGATTGTTCTGCTAACAGGCCTCTCTAGAAAAGCCTCTCGAACCGCATCGTCGTGAGAGAAACATGAGGAGCTGGGCTGATTAAACAAAGTGAATATATTTTTGCCCCGCTTAACTCTCTTTTTCTGACTCTCCCTCTAAATCCCTCACTGTCGTTACCAATCAACATTCATACAGGTTTCAAACATGGTGCTTGTTTTAAAAAATCCAGCGAAGGATCTTTTTTTATGTCTCGGTATCGCCATCCAAACTCTTGGACAATGTAATTCGCTCCGAAAGAAAAGCCGTACTTCTCAGAATCCACTCCGTTTAAGAGTTGCGGTTCGATGTCTCATTGAATTGTTCTGTCGGAGCGAACGGACCGTCTCTGCGTCTCACAAAATCCTAACAGGGCTGAATCACGCTCTTCAGGCTGTCAGAGGAGATGAAACGTAAGACCACTTACCAACATCTTGACATTGCGTCACTTTGACAAATCAGACTGGTGCTCCTTGAGAGGTTATTGGGAATGGCAGGGCAGAGGTTCATGAATTCACAATGTGGAAGGAAGGTGCAGAACAACTCTGAAGCAGACAGCTGCTGCGTTTGTGTGTGCGCCTCAGGGTTCATAAATGTTTCATCTTTTCGAGGCGATAAGAGGAGGAACCCGGATATTGGAGTCGACACGAGTGGAGACACAGTCAAGGACAAAGTGACTCGGGGAAGGTCAGAAACAAGTGGCGAGGGGGCCGGGAATGAGACGACAAGCGCAGTGCACTCTGACGGGTGGATGTGGCTACTGGCTGCTTGTGCCACTGAGCACCCGCTGTGTCGAGCTTAAGCAAAATGGTCACAATCATTTATGTGTTCCACATTTTTTTAAAGTGACTCTGTTACATTAAATAGAGAACAAAGAGAGTACATGCTAAAAAACAGGGACATTGGAACAACAGAATTAGTATCTTGAAAAAGGTTAAAGCGCGGGCCGTTTCACAGCAGAGATGTTTCACTACAGGAAGAGCACAGGTGTTGCTAATCTCATTAACGATGCCTCTGCTCTATTCCAGTGTCCAGTAAGTCAGGACAGTGTGACAGAGCCTCGACATCCAACACCAGGACCCTGGGATTTAATCAGGTAGATCGCCATTCAGACCACTTTGTGTTTTTGTACATTTTTGATTGAAAAAAATCGAATCAAAAAAAGGTCCATTGGATCCTTTTCAGGTGAGATGACTGAAGAGTGAGTGCAACGGGACCCAACTCAAGAAACATCAATCTGTTTTCTCGCAGGCGGCAGTGAGTGTGTTTGTTGTGTCTGTCAAATGTTGAAAAGTAGCAGAAGAGTATTTAACACTCGCCCAACTTCCACACAACACCAAACAAGGATGTATTGAGTGTGTGAATGAATGAAGAGAACTATTTGTTAGTTCACCAGGCATTTTCATGAGGCTTTTGCCTTTTTTACACATATTCTGTCACAAACTTTCGGCCTTTTCTTCAAGTTCCAGGAACACTTTTTTTTCACCAGAAAACTAGTGATGACTTTTCTTTGAGGAGCAAAATGCACAGCACGTTTCATCAATTGAAAAAAAAAAAAGAAATTGTGAAAAACACTTTTGCAACAGTTGCTGCATCTGTGACGGGAGTGACCTAATTTCCACACTGCCATAGATGTTTGGTCATATGCTGAGAGAAACTGTCTTTATGGTTTTTGTCAGTTGGGAATAAGTTTTAGGAAGATTTTTTTTACTAATATGTATTTCAATACCAAATGGATGCGGAGAACAAGTTTGCTCGCAGTATTTTTACTGGATGTCTTGGGCCAAGCGTCTGTGATTATAATGGTCATTTTGAACACCATTCGATTGTGTTCAACTTCATTACTTTCCTAATTTGATGTGGCCCAAAGGCTGGACAACATAATCCAGAAAACATGCTTTGTTTTTGAGCGCCAGTTTAAGAAAAGCAGAGTGGACAGCTTGTGAATGTGATGAAATACGGAGGCTAACAAGGCAGCAGCGATTCTATTTCAACATATTCGACTGGACTTTAAGTTCCCACTGCACAGATGTGTCGGAAGAGTTACACACCAGAAGGACCAGCGACCTCCTTGGCTTTCCTTCAGGGATTATTTGAAGAACTTTATTGGCTGTAAGGGATTAGTCATACAATTTTAGAAAATCCTAACACAAGACAGCTGTAATACTTTTTTCCTCCGTCATCTAAGTCTAGCAAATCGAACGAGAAGTTCAGATCTTCCATGCGCTGCATATTACCACCACTATGATTTATCACTAACTATTTATATTAAAATATGATGTAATAAATTGCATTTTTCCAATATATAGATGTGTGTGACTATGGCTTAAGGTGACCTGTGATGGCCTGTGCAGCAGAGGGGGAGGTTTTAATTTGTTTTGGGACCTTCGTGACATGGCACACACACAAGCACGCACGCACGCACGCACGCACACACACACACACAGACTGCGCTTTTGGGACCTTTACGTGCCCCAAGTTACAATTTAGTCTGATTAGACCTGACCTTAGCAGTGAACTCTCACGCAGGACTCCTGCCTGTCCCGATTGAGACGTGACCCTGCCACTGACCACTGGACACTAAACACTCCCAGACCAGGAGAGAAGCCAGCTGACGTACTAGAAAGAACACATGGGGGAAAAAACTAAGCTGTGCAACTGCATGAGGAAGTCATTTAAAGCTCCTTGTTCTGCTCAAACAGAGCGTCATTTTGTTCACCGCAGTGCAAAGGTTTCCTACTAAAATGACATTTTGACCTTTGATACTCCCATGAAACACAACATGTAATGTGTTATCAATTACCTGCATCGGTTGGTTTATCTGAAAACCCCTTTTTTTTATGTTAGTTTGATTTGAGTTATTGTTCAAATATGCACTGCATTGGTTGCATCTTTATTATACTCCTTTAATGAGTTTATGCTATTTAAATTGTCAATAAGATTCAAATCGTAAAAAAAAATATGAAACACTTAAGTTGCATTTTTTCCACCCTATAATTTTTCCAGAGTGCTTGTGGTCATTTCCATCCAGATGTCGCCACCATAAAAGTTCCCCATTGCGTGCATTGTGTGTTTTCCGCAGTTGCTCAATTTCTCAGATGTTTAAAAAAATAAATTCTTGAAAATATTTAATTTACAGATGAAGAGCAAACATAATCTAATGCACCAGATGTCATGCAGCATTTGTTGTTTAAGTTAATATAAATATATTTTTAAAGTCTGCATGTGTTTAGGCTTTTCTTTTGTTTTTACTGACGCTCTACATTCTCTCTAAGTGTTATGCCTCTCTCCTTTGTTCTCAAAGACGATTATCTGTATTTAATCTATAACCTGCTCCAGAAACCAACTGCGTTGTGTCCTGTAGTGTAGGAACAATGGCAGGTCAAGAAAGACGAGCATCTTTATTCTGCTGCCAAAGACGGACACGCGCACACAGACACACAGACACACACACACACACACACACACACACACACACACACACACACACACACACACACAAACACACAGACAGAGACTATTCTGTCCTGTCCAAACACAATCTAAACACCATCTACTACTCATCCTCAAAGTAAAACCAACCAAAATGTTTTTAATATCTTTGTCTTACCACCTTTGTGAGGTCACTTCTTGTAAGTATAAAAATATAAACCGAAACCCAAATACCAATAATGCAACGTCTCCCGTCTTCACCGTCCTCTCCCTCATCTGAGTCATCGACCCTCTCTCTTCTCCACTCCTCTCCTCTCCTTTTCTCTCCTCACCTCTCCCCCGCAGTGATTGTTGCTTGTTTCCAGTCGAATGTCTAAAACAGCCTGTCAGGAGAGAAACTAGCAGTGACTTCCTTATCGACGGACATGCAGACATAAATTGTCTGCATGATTGTTGGGGGACATTTTCCTCAGCACAAATGTACTAAAAAATCTGTTGCACCAGTGCTTTAAGTACAGCAGCAGTGATTAATGTCGTCCCTTATTAAACATTGCGTGGTAATAACAGTATTTCATGACAGAGTCCTGTATTAGGGGAAAAAACAGCTTGTCGCTTGCCATATATTTTTCTTCTTTACCTCTATTCAACCAACCTTCACGCTCTCGTCCCAGTGGTTCCAGTCTGACCCGTCGCTGTTTACCGTCTTCTAAAAACAGAGAAGACTTGAACAATAACCATTCAATTAAAGCAAATGGCCCGCTCGTCTGCGTCCACTCTGTGGGGACAAAGTGATGACTGTTGTGTGGTTCCTACACTACGCCAAGGTCGTGACCCCGCAGCAGAGGTTAGGATCCTTTAATGTGGTTGATCATCATGATGGTGTCTTTAACACTTACAACCAGACATTGGCCACGGTCTGTAACCTTTTGACCCCATACATCACGGTGCCAGATGTTTATTTGTTGATTCCCCCCATCCATCATCACTGTCAGAGTGGGGAAGGAGGGTGTGTGTGTGTGTGTGTGTGTGTGTCTGAAGCATTATGGGTGCTGTTGGTTTTCTGTATTGTCATAAGCTTCAATACAAATTAAAAGATGACATGGTTGGTCGTGGTGTGTGCATGTGCTCTTGCACTTTACTAATTGGAGTTTTGGGCCTGATTCGGTCCAGGTTGGGGTTCAGCATGTAGATGTGACACTGAGATTGTGTTTGTATATGTATGGAAGATGGATGGGTTACACACACGTGTTAATGTCATTTAGCACTGTCACCTTTACAACTCCCCTGCAGACAACAAACACACACACACACACACACACACAGACACACAGACAGAGAAAACGGACACACGAGACTAAACAGACATTCACTAAAACTAAATGAAAAACACAAAACATAAACTCCATGTTGAATGTACCTACAGTACATTTCATCAATTCATCCTGTCTACTTCAGTTAGTGATTTCGTGCATTTCACATAATTACTTTCAGCAATTCCCAGCATTTGGCAATGAATCACTGAACAGAAATATTTAATTAAGAGGACGGCAGTGAGACATTTATTTCCCTTTTTCAAAAAGAGATGTCTGCTTGTTTTCGGCCTCCAACAGAAATAATTTGAGGTACATCACCCACATCTGTTACTGTGTGGTGTATTTACACTTTAATTGCCATGCGCACTAGACCAGAACTAATGTTTCTGTTATTGATTTATTCGTAAGTTCTCTTCTTGTGTTTTATATGATACGTTGAACAGTCTACTGCCATCACTGACTCTGCTGTTAAAGAGCAGTGATGTCACATGTTGCTGTATTTCCGGCTGTCTGGAAGTCACCAATCCAAAACTAACAACTAAAGTGGATTGACTGAAATAATATTTTTCATGGTTGCATGGCACATTTTTCCAGCAGTGATCACACACTCCAGATGCAACGCACCGCCAGAGGTGGACCGGCCAACTAAATCAAAGTCGCCGAGCATATTGACAAATGAAAACATCCAATTTAGAACAAACTTTTCCCTTTCGATTAAATGAAAATTGTGAGCTAAATTTCTAACGTTTCCTTTCAGATATATTTCTTTGCCTGGAGGTGATAAACACCAGCCTGCTGCTGCGGGCCGCACCGTGTTTTAAAGGTCGGCTGTTTAATGTCCCATAACCCTCACTGCGTAATGGTTATAAAACCTCAGAAACAAGGAAAACAAGGTGCCACCTTAAAATTTACGAGACATAATATTTTTTTCTCCATTAAATTGCAGTCAATCCATCACCGTTAAGGCTTTTCTCAAAATGATCACAAAGCCTGTTAAACAACTTGACCAGTTTGTTTAGTTGAGGTACAAGGACGAGGTGTGTGTGTGTGTGTGTGTGTGTGTGTGTGTGTGTGTGTGTGTGTGTGTGTGTGTGTATGTGTGTGTGTGTGTGTGTGTGTGTGTGTGTGAGAGAGAGCCTTTAACTTTCCTTCAGTTTATGAAGAAATGACTTATACACTTTCTTCCTGTGTGTGGAGGCTGGTGGTCTGTCAGTCTCTCATCTCCAGGTATTTCTCTCAGAATAAAAGGTAGAAATGTTCAACCTTTTTCCATCATCACCAGCTTCACCAGCTCTGTAATTTCCTTTTGTGTGTGTGTGTGTGTGTGTGTGTGTGTGTGTGTGTGTGTGTGTGTGTGTGTGTGTGTGTGTGTGTGTGTGTGTGTGTGTGCGTGTGTGTGTGCGTGCGTGCGTGCGTGCGTGCGTGCGTGCGTGCGTGCGTGGGTGTGTGTGTGTGTGTGTGTGTGTGTGTGTGTGTGTGGGTGTGTGATGGGTGGGAAGATAGCATATGTTGTAATGAGTGATGATTATCCATTGCTAATTTCTTCAAGATTCCACATGATGACATACGCTTATCTATCCTAATCACTATAATTATAAAGGGAGTAATCGTTTTGAATATGTTTCGACAAGGAAATTGTGCTGTTGCTGCAGCATGACAAATCAAATTAATGAGAACTGCTCTGAGATAGACATATGATGTGAATACAAAGATAAATACCTACCTATACAGGATGTTAACAATTACCACGGTAGAATTAGAAACAATGATACAGAAATTAATATTTTAAATTCTACATAATAATATTATAATTGTATGATGCAAGTATGAAATCCGAGTCAGCCTCAGCACTTAGCAGCACAAACATAAAAATGACATCAATAAGTAGATTCTCTCTGATTGTAACTATGAATTGCCTTTTCCCAGTCAGTCCTTCCTGTGAGTCATCGCCTTGCTTTACTTTTCATCCATCTAGTGCAGGTTCAGTCGTTGGCACAATATGGAGTACAGAGTGGAGGAACAGTCCAAAGACTCTTCAGGTTTATAGACGACTGGGCGATCGCAGTAACTGACGGTGATCCGATGAAGTAATACAATTCCATCTCTTCACGTTTCCCTTTCCCACCCTCCTCCGACTCTAAATCCTTAAATAAAAGTCTCCACGCTTCGCTGACACTCAGTCGAGCGCCAACGTCTTTCCTCTCCTCTTAAAAGCCAGCGCCGCCCTTCCCTGTCGACAGAGCGAGCCAGCGGATGCTTCAGAGCGTGCCCAGTGGAGCCCGATTACAGCCCCCAATGGTTTCTGCCTGGCAGATCACAGCTTCACTGAAAAGTTAAAACGAGAACAGTTTCTAAAGCTCGGCTCAGAGTCACCGCCACTACTTTTCCTGCCAAAATTGACGTCACACTTTTTTTGGGGGGGGGTTCTACATTATGGTGCTTTTTTTTAGAAATGGGGATTTACAATGACAGCTGAATCACCTCCTTTGTTACCAACATTATGGAGGCAACCAAGCAGTCAACGCTGCCGTTTCTTCTTTCTCTGACATTTAAATGTTGGCTGGGAAATCTTCTTTGTATCTCAGGGGAAAAGTTGTGGCAGAAAAGTAGGAAAACATAGCGTGACCCTGACCCAAGGCTGCTAATATTCTCAGAAGAAACCAGAAGTTGACAGAAGCACACCGTTTCTTTTGATCATCTGTTCTATGCACTTATTTCCTGGTAAAAAAAAAAAGCACCGTCTTTGTTTACCAAAGTGCCAAAAGGTACAAAACAACTAGTTTCTTTCAAAGAATTGTCTGGTTTCATTATAACTCTGCATGCCGTGGATGTGAGCTTCTGCTACAGTTGGCAGTTTCCTCGTCTGACTCAGAGCCGTGTGCAGCAGCGTTTCGTGGTTTGCCATCACACCGACATTACGTGTCATTGTGAGCTGCAAGACCAAAGTTAGTGGGCCTAGAATTCAAACTGATACTGATAAAAGCTGCACACTCTTTCATCAGTCTGAAGTGTACTTTGGCTGAACTTAGGTTCGCGCACAACTTCCATCAGTTCAATGAATGTCTACGATTACAGTTTAACGACAATTACCAGAACAACAATCACCTCAAAAGCAACGCTGTTAGATGTAAACAAGGCAACACGGTTTAGGAAAATGTGGTAATGATTTTGAGAAACTGACAAATTGTATGTTGGCTTTAACAAATGTTTCATGTTGCACTTTTATCTCTTCCACCACTCACATGGCTCGCTCACTTCAGTCACTCGCTCTAATTTGTTCTTCTGGGGCCAAAAGTTTATCTCCTGTTGTCTCCTTTTAATTTTGTTCAAGCAATCTTTCTTTCTTTCTCTGTCACTTCCAGCCTCTCTGTGACCTCATTCCTCTCTTGCTTCCCTCTTTCCTTTCATCACATGCGAGCCCTCTGATGTCTTCAGCGTTTCCTTCCTTCCTCTGCCTGTTCCCTCTCGTCCTCCGCTTGTTCTTTTATCTTCCCACTTTCCTTTTTTGTTGTTCTTATTAGCTCGTCTCAATATTTTCCTTCTTCTTCTCCGATCTAACAGCCACCAGCTCTGTCTGGATATGCACACACACACACACACACACACACACACACACACACACACACACACACGCACACGTTTGTCGAACCACTTCTGATAATTGCTTTCTAACATTATAGACATAGAGTCCATCTACCGTGCACATTAACGTGCACTTGTCCACCTCATATTTCTATAAAAAGCTGACTGAATAATGTTTGACAGGCGGCCGCAGGAATTAATTAAAGAAAGTGCTTCTATGACTGAATGGTATGCAATATATAAATATATATATAGTTCATTTCATTTTCAGATTTTTTTCTCTGGTCCACCAGTATCTCAGTAAGTAATATGCACTTACTGCATATTACTTAGCTTGCTTTTTCTGGTTTGGATATATTGGAAGTTTCCAGTTTGTGTGACGCACATCCAAAACTTCCTCTGCTTCTGTTCACATGTTTGTCACGTCGAGCTCTTCTGTTCTTTAGCTCTGATCTTTTTCCATGTGTCCCGCTGTCTCTTTTGTCGCGTGCATAACATGCACCACATGGTATCAATCCATTTAACTGATACATTACACGATGTGTGTGTGTGTGTGTGTGTGTGTGTGTGTGTGTGTGTGTGTGTGTGTGTGTGTGTGTGTGTGTGACAGTCAGACACTGAAAGTGAGATGGTAAAATAGAAATAAACCCCATTATGAGAACTTGAAACCCAAGTGATTTACAATAGGTGTCCAGTCCAATTACCTCTTCAATATCCTCAATTCACTCACACACACACACACACACACACACACACACACACACACACACACACACACACACACACACACACACACACACACTCCTCAAACTTTATTGCACCTCTCACTACACCTGAGAGACCCGGGTCAAGAAGGGCGGCGAGAGGAACGGCAGCGCAGAGGAGCAGAGAAAAAAAGATGACTGGAGTTAAAATGGGGGATGAAAGCAAAAGCTGTGCTTTAACAGATGAAGTGAGTTTGTCTTCTTTTGCACAACTGATAACACAAATGGACGAACAGTAAAACATGTCCTAAAGAGTTTATTATCAGTCATCGTATCACTTTTCGCACTTCCATTACTCCCACGTTTCAGACTCCAGGAGTCAAGCGTCTCGCTCAAGGGCCCTGCAAAGCGCTGGTACTCCACCTACGCCTTCCTCCAGCTGCTCCACCGTTTTACAACTTTCTGCACCCCGGAGGAGTCCAGCGGCCAGAGTTTGACTTTCACAAAATATATCGCAACGTACATCAAGCAAAGATGAATTACACCAAATATTTCAATCCTTCGTTATTCTGCGTGTTCGTTCTCTTAAAGGTTTCTTGATCAAAACAAGGAATACAGTGAATGATTATCTCAAAAGTAATAGTATTATTTATCCCTTGATGACATTATGTACACATGTTGTTTGGTTGCACATCTTTTACAGAATTAAATCCAAATAAAGGGGAAGCTTTACTGCACCTGGTGAAACTTTACTGCACCGCTTCACCTGCTGATTGGAGGGATTTATCAGAAAATGAGGTCATTTCTGAAAGATAGCTCGAACGGTATCCTGGATGTAGAAAACAGAACTGTTCATGCATCTGTTACTTTTCACTTATTATTATTATTATTATTATTATTATTATTATTATTATTATTATTGTTATTATTATTATATGTGAACGAAAATGCGATTTAACTGTTTTCTAGTTGGCGGTTCTGATAAAGAGCAGCTTTCAACCCTTAATTGGCGGGTTTAAACCCTCGTAAATGCAGATGTGTTTTGATGACGGCTTAATAAAATAAGCGTCACTGTTTGGTTGAGATGGGTAAAACCATCATCATTAAAAACAAGAGTGGGGTTTAATGAGCAGCGTCACCCACATAAACATAAATGTGATTTTAACAGCAGCCTTTAACTATATAAATATGGGTTTGTTTTTTCTGCGGTTCTGACACTTCTTCTGATCCTTCCACTCCTGACGAAGCACAGACCGCCCCTTTAATCCCTCACAGCCCCCACCTCACCTTTAAGGCTGGCTTTTATAGTCAACATAACTCACAGCCCAGACTTTTGAAGCGCTCTTCCTATGAATGAGGCCTATTTAATCCCCGCTAGAGGGTCACGTGTGGCAGCGAATGTTGCAGAGCGCTCACACAAACACCTCCATCAAACATACAAGCAGACCACTCTCCATATGCGCAACAAAAACACACACAGCCAAGCCTGTCTGCTGCAGAATATCTGTAATATTCTGCATTAGCTAACAGTCCAGTGTTTTATCCCAGAGAATTGAAATTATGTTTTATTTACATATAACATTTTCACATTTCGCATGCTGTAAAGGATTTATCATTCACCTCAATTACAAATTGAAAGCAGTGAGATATGTAAATGAAATAGTTTTGTTCCACTGTACTTACTATATTGTGCACTGCAAAGCAGAAAAGGTACTTCTGTGAACTCAAAAACATATTTCTTCGGGCCAGTTGAGGGCATCGGAAGCAAACACAAAGCATTGGCAGCCCATCACCTGTCATATTGAACTTGTTGAGCCATTGCTTATTTACATATCCAGCTTCTATGGAGCAGCAACGCGTTTCTGGTTACCTGATAAGTCTAATATTTAATCTCTTTTAGTTCTGTTTTAGGTCTCTACTCCTGAGGGCAATATTTGTCTCTTTAGATGCCAGACGCTCCACTATAATTACTGCTGTTAGTCGTTGGTGCACAGTGGGTTTTTAGAGCTTTTGATCTGAAAACCGCTGCCTGGCGCTACACGAGGTGACACTCAACCAAAGCCGTTAAGTTGTGGCCGAACAGCTAAACAATAAGCAGGAACTTACGACACAGCTCGTAAAGGAGCTGCAGATTCGGGTGATAGTCTTTTAGGATTCATACAAGATACACTTACACATTGTCATTTGATACACTGAGATCCTAAAAAATACTGATTATGCTTTAAACCAAGATAAATCTTATATAGAAAAACAGAGTTTACAACGTGACAAGACAGTCACGGCAACAAAAGCAAAACAATAATAACAACTGAAAGCTCCACAGTGAGGCCCAACAAAGCAAGACCAACTAAGGTAACAGGTAAACCCTGATAAAAAGACATTAGATGACAGTAAAACCAATCGATACCATACAAATAAACACATAAATGAAATAACTTTATAAAGTCCACAATAAAATAAAGCAGTGAAGTAACAACATCACATGAAAGCCGTTGTGTAAAATTAGGTTTCAAGAAGTGATTAAAAATAAATGAATGATTCTGGGTCTCATCTACTCAGGCGGGTCGCTCCAAAGCCGAAGGTTCCTGATGGCAAAAGCAT
The DNA here is from genome assembly GCF_023055335.1 of Clinocottus analis. NCBI lineage: Eukaryota > Metazoa > Chordata > Actinopteri > Perciformes > Cottidae > Clinocottus > Clinocottus analis. The sequence continues at coordinate 12,354,924 of NW_027176153.1, forward strand.
GGTGACCTTTGCTCAGCCAGAAGGGCCTGCGAGGTGGCTCATAAGGGGTCAACATTCCCTCTATATATTTTTGGGGCAAGACCTCTAAATGTGCTTTCAATGTGATCAGTAAAATCAAACAATCAATTCTAAAACAAACAGGGAGCCAGTGAAGCCAGAATTGTGGTGATGTGATGTCGTTAAAACCAGTGAGGAGCCGAGCTGCTGCGTTCTGAAGAAGACGGGAAATTAACACGTTCACATATTTATTCTGTTTGAAACATTCTTTGGCTGAAGAAAAAATACATCTTGGTTGGCTTAATTACACGTTGAGCGATAAGGGGCCTGTTTCTATGTACCCAGACAATGAGGAGAGGTGCGGTTCTTTTGCATCATCAGCATTCCTGTGCATCTATTCATCATGAGTATATTAATATAATGTGAAGCAGGACATCTATTTACATACAGTATCTTCAAGTGCAGTTGAGAAAAACCTCTTTGTACGTTTGGCTTATAGTTTCTTTCTCTCTTTCTCTCTATCTCTCACACACACACACACACACACACACACACACACACACACACACACACAGACACACACACACACATTTCAGCCCATACATCAATTTCCATGACTACGCACACGCAAACTTCTCTTCAGCCCTGAGGCTAATTTACTATTTCCACGCGGCGCCTCGTCCTAATCCTCGGTTTGACTCCGCTGAAACGGCTCCTCAAGCTAAACCATAGACACACAAACACACTTGTGCACACACAAAGACTGCAGCCTTCCCACCAGCAGCCGGAGGACGCCCTGAAGGCCTGTTCGACCTCACAGATGCAGATGTGTTTGGGTTGTGAGGTCATTTTAGGTATATATCATTAGGGACTTTGCTTTGAAAGTTATTAATGATCGAATGTTTTTAAAAAAAAAAACATTGACAACAGTAATTCAACCATTCGCCTGCGTGTGAAGCTTTTACAGTTGCTGGGGCGAGACACAAAAAAATGATATGTGGATTTATAAGGATAAAGACGGGCATGCGCAAAAACAGAAATATGTCTCTAAATCTCAGTCATTATGAATTATAAACAGATGCAGCTCGTAATTATCCACAGGCTCTTATTTTTGCTTGGATTTAAACCACGCTCAGCCTGTGCTCAGTCTTGCACATGGCAACTTCCTCTTTCGAGTGCCAAAGCAGCCAGTGTGGTGATGCAAGCAGCCATTGTGCAGCAGAATGATGACGTCGCCATTAAGTCTTTTAATTGTTGGCAACAGGAAGCCAAACGTAAGGTCTGTGAGCTGGTGATGTTTTAGGTTTTCAGTTGGACAGACCATCTATTGAGAAAGAAGTAATACATGTTACATTTCAAGCAGTAACAACACTTTTTATTTAGACAAATATCATATAAAGTGAGTAACCATAGCCACCAGGACTGATCATAAACGGGAGATACAATCCACAACGAGTTTTAACTCTGGGTATTTCAGAGCAACAAAAGACTGACCAAAGAAAAGCATTTACCAAATACATGTATGCATGTTTACTTTGAACCACTGTCTCCACAGAAATGAACCGCTTGCGGCTGCAGAATGATGAGCAGCTCCTCAGTGTGACGTCGCCCAATCTGCACATTCAACAGAGACGGAAGAAAAAGCAAATTCCAGCATTTATGACACAGATTAAAACGCATTCGATTCCATCCAAAAACATCAAAGAGCAAAATACGGTCTGAATACCGCTGATGACCGCGAAATAGAGAAAACAGAAACCAACGCGCACACACACACACACACACACACACACACACACACACACACACACACACACACACACACACACACACACACAAACAGAGTTGGTATTACACTTCCTGATGTGATAAGTCTTAATCACAACTCAATGGAGCAGTCAAGAGTGCGAGAGGCGGCTTGGTGTGCACAGTAGTGCGTCTGACACACACTCACGCACACACATAATTCATTCAATTCATTGAGCAAACCCAATCCAGTGGTGGGCTGTGCAGACTCCCAGGGGACTCGCAGATTAGCCCCGGCCAAAGCCACTAATCCCCTCACATACCTACACACAGCCTCAGACACTGCCTCTGCCCTGCGCTGGCCACATGCAGTCTCACTCAAACGAGTCCCTGAAAGTCGAGGGGGATCACCTTAGAGTGGTCTTACACACACACACACACACACACACACTCACACACACACACACACACACACACACACACACACACACACACACAGAAGAAATGAGGGATGGAAACTGAGAGAGAGGTGAGGGGGTTTGTCTCCAGAGGGTTTACTGAAACCACTGGGCTCTATACCTTTTAACCTCTCGTTTCTTCTGCCATCTGAAGGATTCCATGCGGGGAAGAGAGGAACACTTTTAAATGCTTTTTGAGTTTTGTTATGCTCTGACGCATCAGCAGAATCAATGATCCACATTTTAATATCCTCTCAAGGCTCTCCAGGAATGCATGGGCGGGGGAAATGTGGCCCACTGTAAGATTTTTAGCCTGAAGTTGCCGGAGTAGCAACGCACGCTGCTGGGTTGCAGCAACTTGGTTTGGTGGAGTTCACAGGTATGTTAGAAGAAACGACATGTCTTAGACCACGCCTGATTTATCTGTATTCTTCTCCTCAGCCAACACAAATCAAGCCTGTTTGCCTCCTATCCTAAAGGAGGGAGGAGATTTTCATTGTTCATAATGCAAAACTCATAGTATTTACATCTGCATGCAATGCGCGTTCATCAGCCCTTCATTCAGGAAGGTGGTTCAACAACACACAATCACTCCCCAGCTACAACTTTACCACATATCTGATGGTTTCACAGCGGCTAAGCTAACTCCACCGTAACTAAGACGAGGTCACAAGGTCAAAGGTTAAAACCACACTGGCTCCTACTCAAAGATTCAGTTTCCCAATGTGTGTGTGTGTGTGTGTGTGTGGTTGTGTGTGTGTGTGTGTGTGTGTGTGTGTGTGTGCCTTGTTTAGCCACTTCAACGTACCGTAACAATCACTCTCCTCCTGCTGACCACCAGCTCAATATCCTGTGTGCTTTGATATGTTGGTTCAGAGATGTTTGCTTCTTGTCTTCTGTGTCTTTTTATCCATGAACCTTTTTTTTCTTCTTTTCTTTGTCGTTCTTTCGGTCTGTCTCTCATCATTCCACTCAATCCTTCGTGTTTTGTGATTTATTTCGCTAAAATCATTTACAGTCTTCACTTGCATTGTGTTTGTTTCTTTCTTACCCTGGCCTTCCTTTGCAATAGGCTTTTCAATTCATCCACTTATGCACTCAATCCATCAACTAGACCTTCTATCAGATGCCCAGATGCCTATTGGGGGGGAAATCCAGCACCAAACTAAAAGCAAAAGATTACACGTCCTTCTTAAAACGGGAAGATGAAGAGCGAGAGAACAAGAGCCGGTCCACTTTTAAAGGATTACTGGTTTTAGCCCCTAAGAAAGGGATACCCTTCCAATTTTAAAGGATTACCTTTATGCCTGGAAAACTGGACAATGACCAAGAAGAAGAAGAAAAAAAATTAATCTGCCCTGTGGGTTAAGGTTTACGAACAAGTTTCTACACATTTTTCTTCAGGATTATCATTGCATTATACCTCTTTGGTGGTCTGTGATAAAACCTGAGCTCAACACAATCACACTCTCCATAAATTGTTCCGCGGACCTTCCAAATTGCTGACGTACAACATTTTGCGCTCAGTAGAATGGAGATGTCTACCAGGCATGTCTCCCTCGCCGCTCCTAAACAAAGAGTTGAGTCTTACTCATTTGTCCCTCACGGCTCTAAACAACAAAGATGGAAGCGAAAATCACAAAAACTGGGATTTATTCCACTTCAGTGGATCATAATATATCAGGTATTAATTCATCTGCAGTTTCTCCAGTTCAAAATGAGGCCAAACTTTGAGACCAAACTAACCCTTAACCCTTAGCCTCCGTGTGTGCCTGTGCCCTTTGTGGCCCTCGCAAGAAGGCCACAACTCTGACCCAAACCTAACCCTATGGATGTATTTGAGTCACAACAAAGGTCAACATGTGACCTGCAAAGGCGTGTTTTCAGGCGAGTTGGTTGCCTCAAATGCCGTTCGCTAGTGAAGCAGTTGTTGATCACTTTTGGGCCGACAGGTGTGTTTAGAGGACTCGGGAGTCAACAGTCTGTGAATAAAACTGTCGCTGAAATAGTTTTTTCAACATTTGTAAATTGAGGCAAGCACAGAGGTCTATGAGCATCCAAACACAACAATATCGGGCTGATGATGGGTCCAGTAGTATGCAAGATTAGCCCTGGTCATTATCAGTCCACTTGCGATACATGTTGACTTTATTTGATGAACTCTTGAGCATACAGTACAAACAACAAGGAGCAGTGCACATTTAGACGGCTGCATTCTCGCAATGACACACGATTGCGTGAGAATTGTGGAATCTCATGTTAAACCAAAATCCATCTTTCCAAGTTTACAATGATGTGTTGTGTCCAGTAAGCCAGAGCACAAACCAGTATCACACAGCATGGAGTGAGGAGCTACTGGTGGGATCTAGGTGTGTGAGAGACGTGACAGTTTGGTCGAAACAACAATGGTGGAAAGAGTTTATTCATCGAAAGAAAAACTTTTCTCGATGGAAAATATGTTTTCAGAAGAAAAAAAACAGGAGAGGGGAAAATAATAAAACGGCAACGGACGTGTTCAAGAGAGAAGTTTCCAAACAAAGAAGAAAAAGTAAAAAAAGTGTTAAGGGAAGGTTTGGGATCCAACTGGGGAGACCAAAAAGTGAAGGAAGAAGAATAATGATAGAGGGGAGGGGGGAAAGGATGAGAATAGAGAATATTAAGACAGTGGGAGGGCTCTTGGTATTCATGGAGGTAAATAATGAGAATCTCATGACATCGGGCCTCCAGGAGAGCGTCCCACTTTCCTCCCATTCCAGTCCTCCTCCTCCTCTTGTTTTCATCCGTGCCCCTCTTAGCGGACATCCTTTTCTCCTCCCAAATCCTTCCTGCCTTTCTCTCAGTCAGCAGCACACACACACACACACACACACACACACACACACACACACACGTATGAATCGACCTCGGCTTGATTTGCATAAGAAGAGAAAACACTTTTTCTCTCAAATCCTCGGGGACCAGATCCGAGACGGCCATTAATGATTAAACAGTGATTACTGACGTGTCTGCCTTTTGAATCCCATCTGTCTGGGATGCCATGAATAAAAAGATAATCTGCAACACAAATTATCTCTGAAGGAATGTGAATGCGTTCCCCCCTGCATGACCTTTATTTTTGTATTTATTTATCACCTTTATTTGATCCATATGTGATGTACATTTTCATCATGTAAAATTGTCCTAGTGATCTTGATCTACTTATCTGCTGCACGCACAACTAAAGGTTTACAGCTGCACACCCGACAGTGAACCCCAAACACAGATATTCCCTCCAGCTCATCCGTGGTTTCAGCTGCAAACTGCTGAATTTAAAATTCTGCTGATGTTATGGCCTATTGGACGCTCCAAGACAATAAGGGAAAGCCCCATGTAAAATAAAAAGCAGAAGAGGAGAAGGAAGAAGAGGAAGAAGTTGGGGAAGAGGAAGAGAGAGACTAATTAATCTATTTGATCAAGTAAAAAAAAGAGCAATATTTATACAGACATGCTTATGGACTTGTCTTTGGGGCCTATTTGATATTTAAGTTTGATATCCACTTGTCTTTTAGCTTTAAAGTGAAGTTGAAACAATAAAGAAAAGTGTAGCATGTTTTTGTTCTGGAAGTGGTAGCAGGTTTTATAATGATTGATTTTGTCTGCTCAGATAACAAAACAACACGCTGAAAGCAGCTGAAGTGCGCTGTGCAATCTCGGGAGTTTCGTCATTGCTGTGGAGCTGGTGGGTTGGCGTTTGTCGTTTTCATCCTGTTAAAAGTTCACAAAGTTTGGGAGGCAGAAGTTACAAGCTTGCTCTCACAAGGTCCTGCATGTGTGCTCATTTCCCCAGTAGAAGTCACACTGTTTAACCGGTACACACTTTTCACGTGACGCTACTGTGACAAACTATGAATTCAGGTCATGAAGGGGAACATCAGCCTGAAGGTAAATAGATGGAGCGAGTTTAGGTCTTTGTCCATGCTCTGTAGCAGCCCAAACTACATCCCAATCCCCCTCTGTACACGATCCCCCCAGTTTCATTTCCTTCTTTCCTCTCAACACACATGTTGCCTTAAACCTCTCTCATCTTCTTGGACCCCACTTTGCTAAACCTCCTCAACCCCCTCACTTCCTTCTCTCCCAGATCCCTCTGTTATAAAATTCCTTTGGGCTGCCTAAGTGATGATAAGACCGTGCACGCTCTCTCCTTCCCCCCCTCTCTCTCCATCTCTCGCTCCCTCTCTCTCTCTCTCTCTCTCCCTGGGTGCTGATGAGATCATGTGATGATTTAAGTGTGTTTATACCATTGGATTGACTTCAGAGTCAAACCACAGGTCGACACTACATAAACCTTCTAGAAACCTACAAGTGTGTGTGTGTGTGTGTGTGTGTGTGTGTGTGTGTGTGTGTGTGTGTGTGTGTGTGTGTGTGTGTTGTCCATAATGGATATGTCGTCACTTTGAGGTCAACGGGGTAATCCCCACCTTTAAAGCAAGATAATCAGACACACTGGAAGTGTAATCCCACACGAACACTCTAATTTATGTTGTTAAAGAATTTCTGCAGCATTTTCTAAAGATCATCCTTATTTTCCACATTAAGCCGTTTTATTTAGATGGTTTCGGATGATTTACACTGCTTTATCATAACATAACATAAAGAACTATCAGAAATATAAATCCACACCCACTTTTGTGATCCTCGTACAATAACGACATAGTTAAATCTGAAATGATGAAAAAAGTGCATGTTCTTTACAGGGAGTTATAGAGAACAATTTTGTCAGTGGCCCTCTTTTTTTTTGCAACAAGAAGAGACACAACATGGTGGAGTACAACTGAACACTAAAAAAACAACTTATAACAAAATGTTACAATTAACTGTTCGATAACAACCAGGACAACTCTCAGACAACGCGATGGCAGCGACCTGTCAATCACAAAGTCGCCACAACTTAGAGCCGGTTTTACTCTAAACTTTATCATAATTTACTAAATAATTATCACGCTGTATTGAAGGCTCGAAACTAGCCTCATGTTTTCAATGTTTATTGAGGGAATAAATCAAGTGAGAAGTAATCATTTGCTCATAGACTGATGGCCTTCAGGCCTTTCTGCACTGACTCAACTTTTCAAATCTGGAAGTGAAACTTCGGTGATGAATATAAGGTATTTCTTAAGGTAGTTCACACTAAAAGTCTCCATGTTATTCACCTTTGCAGTCCTGTGAAACAAGTCTTAATACGGCTCTGGAAGAGTCTAGCGTATCTGTGTTTGTGTGTTTGTGTGTGTGTGTGTGTGTGTGTGTGTCTATTGTCATCTTTGTCAATGAAGGAGAGTCCTTACTTGTCCAGCAGTGACAGCAAGAATTATACCCCCTTCACTCTACCATACGCTACTGTCACTACACATTACAAGCTACACACACATGCACACACACACACACACACACACACACACACACACACACGTTTGGTATTCTCATATGTATGCTCATAAAACTGAGCATTCCCTTTTTTTTTGTAAATACATTTGCAGACATCCAGCCCTTCGTGACATGTTACAAACACATGCACTCATCCTGAGAGAGTCCCATCATAACCTCTAACACACTCTTCATTCCCTTCTCTTCCGTCATCACCTCCAGAACTGAACCCAACTTTGTTCAGTGTGTCTGTGTTTTAACCGTGCACTCCCCTGCTGAGTGACAAATCTCTCTGCCAAAGAGGCAATCCATCAAGCCTACACACACACACACACACACAAACACACACACAGGCTCAATGTGTGCTATGAAGATTGAATATCACGGTAGCCTCAGATGATCCAAACAGATACTCATCCTGAAATTCTCGTACGAACCTGCAGCCGATACAAAGATCACAGCAGGAATGCGAATTAAAAATGATCCAGACCAGAGTTCTGTCTGTGCGATAGAATTGTACACGCACACTAACGGAGAGCTATACACACACACACACACACACACACACACACACACACACACACACACACACAAAGCAAAGCAAAGCAAAACACACATGCTATAGTTGGAACAGAGCTCTCTGATTCGGTCTGCTCAGCAGGGAGTCCGTTGTCACAGTACCGTTTCCCATGGCTGGACTTTAAAGGGAAAATCCAGCTAAAAGACTACTTTCACATCCAGGGACACCGCGCATTACACACTGCCTGGCATTGACAGGGAAAGTGCTTAGGACATACAGTTTATGCGTAAACCCGACAGCTACAGGTCATGTTCGGGGAATTTCATTTTTAATACATCCAATCTACATTATTGAAACATGCATTTAGCCTGTGTCCTTTGTCATACATTGTATATATACACAGTGAAAAATCTCTTTTTTCATTTCTGTTTGTAGCAGTATCTCCCAATGTTTGAACACGAGTAAGAAGAGTGTCTGTATCTGCGTTATCCAACAAAATATGTCATCTGCTTCTGACGTTCTGCTGCACAGATATTAAAACACAATAGCTCACAAGCTCACTCGTGTTTATGTACGGTGCCTAATCTCCCACTGAACTCATTAATTAGGAAGGACGCAACTCTGACAGGCGGCAGGATGATTCTCTGTGGATCCGTCTCCAAAATGAAAGTACAGCTGCGGTCAAACTCCACTGAACGTAACGTTTAGACAAGCATTTCCCACAAAGCCATCAGCAGGGCAGCAGCAGGTTATACATCTTAGTGACGTTGCACTTTTTCCCGCTCCTCTCCTCTGGCTTGTGGCTTTGGAAGACTGTCCCAAAAACACAGGAATAACACATTTCAAAGCTGGTATCTGCCTGTGTAAGTTCAGCTGGTATTTGCCTTTAAACCACTACCAGCATGTATATACACACAGCATCGCAGACGGGCCGAAATAGCCCCGAGTGTTTATTTGTGTACCAGAGGAACTGGGTCGTCTCACAGCTCTCTTTGTAAGCTGGGTAGATTCTATTGGGGTTCGGCTTTTCCACAAAAACAGAAAGGCAATTCACTGTAATCTTTCGATCGTAGAAATATCGGACTCTGTATGTTTTCTCTTGCTTTAGACATAAATGAAAATACCCGAGTCGCTCCTGCACCTTTACCTTGCAGGCATGTACTGTATTGTGCACTACACACACACACACACACACACACACACACACACACACACACACACACACACACACACACACACACTGTCTCCGTTGTAAGCAAACCGTCTCCAGCACCCACTGCTGCATGAAGCCTGCAGGGATGTCGGGTGGTGAATGGGAGTGATTTGTGGTATATGTTTGAACATTAATCTCACTTTCAGAAACAAGATAATCCTTCCCTGGGCATGTCTGTCTGTCCTGCGGGGGAATTTGGGGAAGAGGTTTGTGGGATTTTTGTCCCGCATACCGGTGATTATTTTTTGCTGATTTACGCCCCAAGAGTCGGAGAACTTATGTTGGACATATGGACCTGCTGCTGCTCAATATTTCTTTTGTTTCCAGAGGGTTTTGTGCCGGTCAACTCTGATTTAAATCTTTCCTGAACTGTTCACATTGTATTTTGTATTGTGAGTCATTGCACTGCTGTAATAGGTTGTATGGCCAGGATTTATTGGATCAATGATATGAATATGTCATGGTTAGTGAGTGTGTGAGTAAGTTCAGTTCTTGTTCACCACCATTTAAATAACTGCAGGCATTTGTCATGATGTTCTCCTTTGAGACCCTGCACTGGTTTCCATGTCTTGCATGTCAAGCCTTTAAGGATTCAAACCTGTCGCATGGCATTTTTATGCTTAAGATTGGTAGTAGGAGTAGTCACTGTACAATAATCAAGCAACACTTGGAAAGATATTTATTGTCAGAAACATTATAAAATGAATAATACACTGTAAATATTTTTTTAAAAAGGTTTTAAGGATGTAGGGGGCAAGGTTAAGTGCAGGCTCAGGTCATAGCTCGCCTTTATTGCACTCAAATAGTTCTGCCTGGAGACAAAGGCTTCGTCATGGTTGTTTATTGTGCAGGTCATTTACTCCGTTTCCCCGTCCCGTGCATTGGTTTGCTGTGTTGCAACGCGTCAGTCGTCTCTCACGGTGAGCTATTAGAAAAAACTGATCAGAAGATACAGAAATACTACCATGCTGCTACTATAATGTTATTCTTTATTTTACCGTGTTCCTCCTTTGTAATCAGTTCAAAGCAAATCTATATTTTGTCACTGATAAACAACTGGTTTCCTAAAACTATTTGAACTGATTATAAGCAGTTAAGACTACACCTTTGCTCCCCCTTTGAAAATGTGTGAAAATGTATCCACAATGAAAGTCGTGATGGCGTTTGTACTCATCTGTCCAGGTGAGTAACAGGAACTTTTACAATGCCTTCATGTTCTGCTCTTGAAATGTTGTGCTTGACACGAGCTGGTGTTGTGTTTTTCTTGCTGGACTGAACTGAGCCTGAAGTCTTTAACCTATCCTTTAGAATTTAGTCAACTCGCCCATTTCCAAGAAAGTGGTCTTTAACTGAAAATATGAAATCAGTTGAGGAGAGAAAAAGTGATAAATAGTGAAGCAGATGAAAGGACGGTTCTGTCGGCGGTATATTGAATATGTGGGTCCCAATGGGAGCAATAGAGAGGAGGGTTCCCAAAGCGCTGACCCTCAACAATGTTCTTCCAAACCGCTTCACTTCTTTTGATTTATCACCCCATCATTCATCTTTCCACAGCAGAGGAGGTGAAGATTGAAGGGACCGTGAACCAAATCAGAAGAGGATGGAGGGCGTTTTGCAGAGGGAAGGAACTAAAAATGGTGGAATTGAAAGAAGAAGAATATGTTACGGTGGAATTTTCTGTGAATAAAGTTTGAGTTTGTGTCCAACAGTTTCTCTCAGCCATGAGTTCAATGCATTACGACTAATTCCCTCGGGTAGCCAATAGATGTTGGTGTGACAACGAGCACAGATCTCGTATCAAGAGTAGGAAACCGAAGATGAAGATGGTAAAGACAAGAAAAAAACCAACCGAAAATGGGGAAAGAAATCCACAAGGGAAGAGATGACGGCAACAGGGATGGAGGAAAAGAAAAAGCGTGCTTGGGGAACAGCAGCCGTTTCAGAGGTGATAAATGTTGTTTTGACACGTGTGTATCTACAGGCCCGAAGGTCACAGTTTAACAGGAGGAACGAAGGTCACTTAAAAGTCTGGGTCAAGTCAAATATGATTCCCGAAGTGACAGGCTGGGAATTTAACTTTATGGTTCAGTGTAGTCGATGGGTGAAGGACTAGCATGATAGTCACCCAGTAAAAGGTCATGTGACGGGTCACATTTAGTCAAATGAGCGGAATGGCAGTAATTTAAGATCATGTGGATACAGACAGCCACCAAGATGATGTAGGTCGAGGAAAGCAGGGATTTATAAAGACAATCTATACGCTGAATACAAATGTTGACTAAATTGCAAAGAAAGCAGGAAAGATACAAATGGAGTCACTATGACTCCAAAGCAAGACAGATACAATAGATTTACACTGACGGCATGCAAAAATAAATGAAAAAGGCAGACGGTAAGAGAGGTGGAACAGAAGACTTGAGAAGAGCGGTAAGAGAACGGGGAAATAAAGTGAAACAATATGTAATTTATGTAGCAGTTTACAAAAAAGAAGGAAGGAAAACAATGTTTTTATAAACAGTAATAGTTGTTGTTGAACTCACTCAATGGATGTCGATTAAGTTTTGTTGCACTTTTGACCCACAGACACAGATATTAACACACTTACACAAAATCTGGAAGCAATTACTTTATATCTGCAGGCTACATTCAACTAACATGCCGGGTAATAATAAACACGACTATGTGTGTGTGTGTGTGTGTGTGTGTGTGTGTGTGTGTGTGTGTGTGTGCGTGCGTGCGTGCGTGCGTGCGTGTGTGTGTGTGGCAGTGACCATGGGAAGATGCTAATTGTTAAGTCTGATGTGAACTACCTGCCGGAAACAAACATACACAAAGTAGAAAGTGTTGACACCACAAACGCACACGGCCTCACTATGACTCCATGAAACTTGGCTGAGTTTGTGTCAATAAGCGGATCCCGTCTGACCACGGGGGAGATGAGACAGATCTCTGAAACTGAACGCACGCTACGAGACTCTGGCAGCAGACCAGATAGCTGGTGGATTGGTCTTTGTCGCCGACCCAATTTGTTTTGGTCTGGTCTCTGATATTTTCAGTGTTCTTGATTTGTATTTTGGCCAAAGGCTAACACAAATAAGCCCGAAGAATTGCCTCAGACTCACAACATGCTCTATTTTACACACACTTTTGAAACAATTGCCAACTTTAGGGATTTTGCTGTTGACACTGACTCAAGTTTGACCTGACTCTGTTTTGACTCGGCCGACATGCAACCGACGATGCACAAAGAATTTGGTTCATCTTGAAATCACTGACGGGTGAATGCATTTTACGATCAAACACAACCACATGTCACGTCTCTCTGGAGCCGAGAAGCTTTTCTCATACACTGTTTGTGACTAAATCTATGCACCACAATGCATTTATAACTCATATAAATAAAGATGTATTACGCGTCCACATCACCGTGAGCCGGAAAAGGTGAAATAGTACAAAAAGTAACAAAATGGACGGGTGGGTCTGAAAACAATCAACTTTCAATCAGAAGAATGCTTGTGTGTCCAGTGTGAAACCACAAGTCAACGTTGACTTATTTGTCACATAACTTATGTGTACTTATTTTAATCCAAACCATGTTTTTCCCTCAACCTAAACAAGTAGTTGTGTTGTATGAACACCACGGTTCAGACAACGTTGAGCAGAGAGGACACAAGCTCCGGTCTGGGTAGAAGACACCTGGCAGATGTTGGTGGCTACTTCATTTTTTATGTGGACTTAAATATAATGTATATGTATATAATTTAAACATTTAGCGCTGCTGTCAAATTACATTTAATCCAAACGCAAATAACGTTTTACAACTTCAGAGCAAAACTTCACTGGAAAAAGTTCTGATTTCAATCAACTTTGACCTCCCAAAAAATGTTTAAAAGTTGTAATGCTCTCAAATACATAACAAGTCCTGGACCAGTGTCTCCAGTGAGCCCACAGATACAACATTGATGGACCCATTGGGGATAACTCCGGTCTAAAGCTTGCGATGTACATTTGTGTTGTTGTGGAATATCACCCGCCATTTGTTTTTCATCACTCCTCTCCTCAGTGACGGAGACGTAAGAGTTTCCCGTCCCGGGCCGGACTGCTGCATCTCTCCCCAGGAGACCATCACACGGGTCACCGGCCGGTCTCGGCCACGTGTGAGAGATCTCTGGATGAAATGAGCCCAGTCACAACAAAGACGGCCAGGCAAGCTCATCACAGAATATGTGCATAAATATGACACTGTTAATATCCACGGTCCCCAAATAAAACCTCCCAAAGTGTCATCATTGTTTTATCTTTTGTAAACATTAAAGATATCACTATGACACATTTGTCTCCGGAATTAACGTCCACCTGCCCTTTGATCACCTGACTCAACGTTTCTCAAGGCCAACCTGTAGATCTGCCCGCAGTTAGTAAACGTGTAATTTAATATTTATTATTAATTTTATTATTATTATCAGTATGTATTCTACATCGATCTGTCTTGAACTCCAGAAATTATAGACCTCAGCTGTCAACTGAGCCTGGACAGTTTTGGCCTTAAAGTTCAAACTAAATCTTTTTTTCTTATTCATCAATCCTACTCAATTCCCCTGGGTCTAACAGTTTGCAGTAAATAAATGATAACAATAACAATAATAATAATAATAATAAAGAAACAATAACCTTAGCAGTAAGTACAGTAGAATTAAACTATTACAAAATGTAAAATATGTCCCCAAATATGTTATTGTTGTAAAAACATCAATGTGTTTTAGATTTGAGATGAAGAGAGCTCATGCATGTTCGCATCAACAAAGGATATATAATAAAAAATACATATTGTTGGTGTGTGGGTCGTATACACACACACACACACACACACACACACACACACACAAACACACACACTTTACATTTCCCATGTCGTGTGTGTTTGTTTGTAACAATAACTTATGTGTGGGTTTCCTGTGACAGGATTGGTCATATATCTTTCAACACTGCCTCTCTTCTTCATCTTGACTGTCTGCACTCAGTCTCTCAACAAGCATGAGTGTGTGTGTGTGTGTGTGTGTGTGTGTGTGTGTGTGTGTGTGTGTGTGTGTGTGTTTGTGGTGGAGGGAAGAGAGAAAACAGGCTAATGGAGGATCATAAATAAAAGGTCACTGCCACATGTTCTTTGCGTGTGCCTCACATGAAAGGGGAGCCGCTACGTGGAAACACATGTTGGCTCTGCGATAACCTCTGTCATAAATGTACAGAGCGAACAGGACACTCAAAGAAAATTGGGAAGAGAAGATTAATGAGACAAGAAGCAGACAGCGCTTTCATTATAAGTCAATAATAATATAGATCTTTCCAGACATTAAACTTTGTGTGATGCGTCAAGTATATCTTCATGAGGTGAAATGGAAGGAAGGAAGAGGAGCTTAGATATCAGGAGGGTGATCAGAGTAGAACTGCTTCTCCTTTACGTTCAGAAAAAAGAACCGGTCAAAGAGGACATATATCATTTCCAGGTGCATACCTGCATGTGGGGTTTCTAGTAGAAGATGCTTTAATGTTTAAAAAAGACATTATGCTTCTACCGTCTGTCTGTATTCACTCTCTGTTTCCGGGCTTGTTTCTCTAAGCCCCCCTTCCTCCTCCCAAATAAGCTCTGACTGGCTTGTGAAATAAATATGGTGCATCTTTGCAAATGGAGTTCTATAGCTGAGGTTGGAGATACTAAGATGGAGCCAGTATATCCTAATGAGCCTGCATAAGAGAAGAAAGGGAGCCAAATCTGAATGGCTTATTGAATCACATGTCTTTTATGCTCAGCAGCCCACATAGAAACAGACAGGGTTGTCTTATTTCACAGCTTGTGGGCTGGAATGCCCTCCAGATACCCACAAGCACTGAAAAACTAATTTGTTTCTTTGTGATATGTCCCTGGTGGAAAATGCACACACACATACACAACATGACTTTAACCTGGTTCAGCAGAAGGACTTTAAGTTGGGCTTGAAGGAAGATGCAACATGTGGCCAAAATGTCGAAAAAGGATGTTAAAGCTGCGAAAACCAAACATATTCCCTCATTCTTCAGATAGTACGTGTAATTGTGTAATTACTGGGCCCTAAATATGGGAGACATTCACTGTAAGAAGTTTCTGTGGTTTTCACAGTATTATTACTGTATACAGGCCATATTCTTACTGTAGAACTCCTATACAGCATGTTGGTGTAGATCTGCAAACTTAACCTTGTTAAAGGTTTCACTAGAGTCTCAACAGCATATTTTAAATCAATATGGCAGTGACATAGCACTTCTTTATTGAGTCTTAAGGAACACAGTGATGCACTGCAGACACAACGATGAGCTAGACCAGGACCATCTTACGGATCTGTCCTTTGACACGCTCACATCTTTACTGGCTGTGGACAGATGGCTGCCGATGCTAACCATCACGGTTAGTTTACATGACACTTGACAGGTGACCAATTTGGACCATCACTTGTGGTATTAGGTCAGTTTGAAAGTGGACCGAGAACACAGGCAAATGGTGCATCTCAAGTCTCTTTTTTAGTATGTCCTCGCTCCCTAATCCCTGCTTGAACTGAAAGTTGTTCGGGCTCCCTAACTTGAAAGATCATCCCAAAGGACTCTCAAGAGCAGCCTTCACGAAAGTCGTTCAGCGTAAAGAGCTGACGTACTCGGAAAACCAACTCCACCTCCAAGCTAGAGCTGGCAAATTTTCACTTGAAGCAAGAGGGGAAATGTGGATGTAATTAAGAGATTTGGGATGCACTGAAGGAGTCAAGTGAAGTTAAGAAGGGTTGATATAATGGAGCGCTAATGAGCTGATTGTTGGCAGGTGGGTGGCCACACACACACACACACACACACACACACACACATATACACACACACACACATATACACACACACACACACACACACACACAAGAAAAGAGACGACCAGACGGAACGCCCCAAGTCTCATATGTCATTTCCTCGATCCTCACATGAACCGGAAGTTGTTATGTTCTCGCCATATTGACGGCCGTCCCAAAGCACTTAATTGTGCACTGAGGAGCAACGAGGGACCTCCAAGGAGCCATGAGCGAGGATGAACGAGGGCAGCCTTCCAGAAAGGGTTTGGAAGTTTTATATTTTATTTGTTTTCTGATTCCTCATCTGGTTAAAATATGTGCATCTGAACAACAAAAAGGACCACAAACATGTTTCTTCATTTATAAATATGTGTCTTCTCTTGACCTCTTATTTCCCTCAATAATATTCATTATAGATAAAGTCAGAGAGAGACACTTTTTACATAATTTATCATCATTTTATCATCCTTTCCATTTAGTCACGTCTCGTGGGTTTGATGAGTTATGCAATTTAAAATTCCCCTCAAAACATTGAGCCTAATAAATAGATTCCAGTGCTTAAGAGAAACCATATTCATATTCTGGGTTAATTAATAATGACTATCGCAAATAATGAATGAATAAGACCAAAGCAATCCGCCAGTAGAAATAAGTCCTGCACTTATAAGCAGGGCACAGAACACAGTAACACTCAATGCAGTTTGTTAAAGAGGCAACAGGTAAAACATCTTTACTGATGATCACTGTGTCTTTATTTGTACAAGTACAGTGATCATGCGTTTCGACACAAACTCCCTCAAAAGTCTCGACAGCTGTTAAAGCCGACTGACAGCTGGAGAGATGCTGTAACAGCCGTCAACGGAGAACAGCAGCTGCTGTTGTCAGACACTGAAGCTGCTTCACGTTACGCTTTGGAGGAAAGACGTCCTCTTTCTCCTCTCCTTGTGCACGTTCATGTCTCTCTGTGCAACTCAGTAAGGACTAAAACACGACGAAAAGACCCACGTGAGAGAAACGTGGATGCGATTAAGAGACTTGAGATGTTCTCAGAGACACATGGTGCACATATTGAGCATTTCAAGGGAATACTGAGTGAGCTTCAACAATTACTGTGTCTGGGCCAGAGTGTCTGGGCCGGAGTTAGTGGGTGACATAGTGTCCATGCGGGTGCTCTGGTACGTCTCGTTGGGAGGACAGATCTGAGTTTTAGACCGTGGGAATGAAGATGTTTTTGGAGATCTCTCATTACAGAGGCTGTTTGAGTAGTAGAATTTGGTTTTCGAGTTAAAAGCAGGTTGCTTTACTAGGAACACTGTTTTATAGATGTTACACATTGTGATTTGTTTTGCCTCCTGTTGATGCCTTTTTAGGTCGGTTGAATAATACAAAATGAAATCTAAAGTTTCAGCTTTAAGGCTTGAAATCAGGCAATATATTAAGAAATATTATGTCAATCAGGGTTCCCACAATAGACATGAACATGTATGAGTGCGCAATCAAAAGAAATGCCCAATTTCTTTATTTTTTTTTTAAAATGAAGTGTTTCAATGCTCTTCCCCCTCTCTCTCCCTTCCTATCTTACCACATCGGCTCTCATCTAATTACTGAAGTACCAAAGGGGGATGACCTCATCACCCCAACGCCATGGTAACGCCCCGCAGCCGTTCACCCTGGGTCCCCGGGATCCTGGGAAGGTGGAGGAATGTGGAATGTGATTGGTCTGTGAGAGGCAGAGAGGACGCGCAGGGTGGGAGCGAAGCAACCTGAGGATGGATTAAATGACACTTGTACAGGCACACACACACACACACACACACACACACACACACACACACACACACACACACACACACACACACCTCTACAAACTGTGCTGAATCCACTCACACACACACACAAACACACACACTCACACACACACAGGCAAACACACAATAGGCTTCCTCTGTTGGCCAAAGTATTAAACGGCATAACACCCTGAAGCCATAAACACACAACACAAGCATGCGATACCTGCAAAGCAGCAGCTATCAGTCTAATTCACTTTGTCTGTCCAGGCTGCAGGGCAGATCTATGAAGTACGGGAAGTGAAGGGTGCTGAAAGCCTTATTTTCATTTATTCACACAATGTCAAGAGTTGAAATATTTGAAATGCTGGAATTGTACTCGCTTTACTAAATCACAGCGCCGTGACGGCTTCCTTTCAAACAGAGCAGATCGGATGTTCCTGACGATGTAAATCAAGTGAACCTCACAGCGTTGACCCTGTCGGTGAAAGGGGTTTACCTTGGTAAAAAGAAACAGGTAAGTTACAAAGCACTGTTCTCATTGAATATTTAGGTTAATATTCGTTGAAAGTTTACCATTTAAATATTTAGTTGACATTCAAATAAGTAAAAGAGAAAGCAGCTGTAAAGGACAGTAAATCACAGCTCTAAGGCCAGCTTTGAGATCTGTGTGTGTGTGTGTGTGTGTGTGTGTGTGTGTGTGTGTGTGTGTGTGTGTGTACTGCTGTTTTGTCTCAATCTGTGTTAGGAGGACCATGTAACTTTGTAGGACTTTAACTTGCAAAAGTATTTGTTTTATTTTGCACTCTTTACTCATACTTAAGTAAATCTACTTAATATTTCTGACAAAACCGGAAAATCAATTGCACACTCTAGCCTTTTATATCATGTTGGTGGAAAGAAGATATATTAAACGAAGCACAGCGGGGTCACATGACTAAGCTAAAAGCAGACCTGGCGTGATGGCATTTAGTGGTCTCATTTGCCCACTGGTTTTTAGCAAATGCCCATTTTAAGAAACATCAAAGCTTCAAAGCATATAAGAAAAAACAATAAACTCTCTTTGTTCGTGTTTGTTGATTAGACCTTTTTTCAGGCACCTAACTAAAAATCCAATGACTTTTAGACAGACGGTCACTGGCTCGGTTTTGTAAATCAGCTTATTTAGAGAGCTATAAAGGTTGTGCCCTGTAACGTGTGTGTGTGTGTGTGTGTGTGTGTGTGTGTGTGTGTGTGTGTGTGTGTGTGTGTGTGTGTGTGTGTGTGTGTGTGTGTGTGTGTGTGTGTGTTACAAAAAGAACATTAGTCTTCAGAGAGGAGAGTTCGTCTGGCTAATTGAAATTGCTGATGTTATCAAACGCATGAAGCGAGCTCATTTTATTGCCCACTGATGCTGTCATCCACCTGCTAAAAATGTCTTCACCCTGGTTAAGTGGAGTTTGCCCTGCTTTGTGCGACATTTACTGAACAAAGTAATGATACTTGTGCACTTGTGCCTGGGTCTGTTTGGGCTCAAATCACATTTTTTTTCTCCTTCTTGTGTTGGTGTAAGAAAGTCATTCAGCACTTCTAGGTCAGAATCGTAGACGACCTCTAATCTTATTCTAAGAAACCCTAGACATCTGTGTTTTTTATTATAGACACGTAACTAAATGTCTTTCATCTTTTATATGAAAAAGGGCCATATTAGCTGACAAATTGATCTTCATCATGACAAAATAAAACCAGTAGAAGCTTTCAACAAAGGGCATTTCTTCATTGGTGTAAGAGAAAAGAGAATTTCACTTCTAAAGCGATGACATTGTCACACACACACACACACACACACACACACACACACACACACACACACACACACACACACACACACACACACACACACACACACACACAAAGTGCCTCGTCCCCATTCAACAAACCCACACAAACACTCATTCATCCGACTTGAGGCTGGCACAGGCAGCTCTCTAATCAAAACACATCTTCAGAAACAGAGGCAGAGCAAGACAGAAAGAGCGTGAGGCGCTCTGAATGTGTTGTCAATTAGCAGCAGCAGCGGCTCAATGGCTCCTGAGTGAAAGACGCTGAAACAGGAAAGATCCTGACTGAATCAAACAGGTCTTTTGTGTTTATGCCGTCTCTAATGTGGACCCAGAACTAAATGTTTAACTCAGTTGTTCAACTTCTTCAAAGATTTGGTCAAGAATTAGTTTTATGGAAACAATGAGGCAGCTTGTACAGACAGGCCTCCAGTGTGCTGGGAGATATATTGTCTGGGACCTTTCAGAACTCAGTTATCCCCTTCCTGTGCTATTATTCTTTTGGGCTTGTCTATCAAGGGTGTAATTCATTACCGCCTGCATTCTGATGCTTACACACACACACACACACACACACACACACACACACACACACACACACACACACACACACACACACACACACACACGGTTATCGGAATCAACTTTCTACTGCGTTTGTAATCTATGATATTATTATGTGTGTTGGTCCTGTGGCTAGTTGAAGCACACCACCCTGTATGTTTAGGGACGAGTTTGTTATTGAGCTGAAATGTTTAAATAATGTTTAGGATGTTTGACATGTTGTTTTTCAGTGTTTGGTTTTGAGACTGAAATGTTAGCTAAAATTGGTTTCCAAATTATTCCAAGGAAACCGGTGTTAAAACCATTGGTTGTGTTGTTAAACCGCAGCCCTCCTGCAGATGAAAGTGGACAGGATAAAATTAATTGTGGTGGAAAGATATTTTACCGAATTAATGCATATAGAAAAGGTCCAGTCTTTTCATTTCTTCCAGCATTCCTTTTTTGCTACATTGTGAAGGACATTAATGGGAATAATTTCTCCCATCGGGCTCAATCGCAATTCCGTTAGTCGTATCTGCCAATCTAAATGTGCTGTTTCAACATCACCTCACATCCTGGATCCGGAGAACATACACTGCAGCTGCGTTCACTTACCCATTTAAATCCCTCCATTGACCAGGATTCCTCTCTCTACTACGTAACACCACACCACAAAACGCACAGCACTTTGTCATTAAGATTCAATTGAAGGGAAAGGTCAATGAAATTGTGCCTGACAGACTGTTCAGAAAGAGACATGGAAGACACAGACGACCTAGCCAAGTGATGGACTGACACAGATTGAGGAAGACAGACCTGAGAAGAGAGGCAGAAAGATGCTGCCGCTGGCCAGCTGTGCAGAGGAGCAAACAGGTGCAACAATTCTTCCAGGAGCTGCACTAAAGTGTTTGCAGTTTTTTCCATATTCATAAAAAAGCTTTCATAATGAAGGAAGGATTCTGAAGTAGCCCTCACTAATTAAATCCGCAGCACAAACTCTAACCTTGAAGAAAATACAACAATTGGACGATTTAGCGTGACTTTCGGTATAAATACACCCACTTCCCCGTCTTCTATCCGAAATACTGAGACAGACAGTTTTGTTGGTTGAACAAATAATGATCACCTCTAGTACCCATATGATGAATAAACCAGAATATATTATGCAACACATAGCATTATGAGTAAGACATGAGTATATAAATAGGAAACAAAGAATGATGTATAAGAAATAATAGCAGAAAACTACATTTAGAGAGGAATAAATGCAGTTATTCGTATGGATGGTATATATAGACACACATACAAGTTGTTCAGGAGAGAATTTGTATTTATTTATTTGTATCTTTCACATCTTCACATCAGAATCTCATTCATTTTAATATCAAGTTGTGGCGGTACTGAAGCCCTGGATTTCAGCTGAGCGGGAAGAAGCCAGAGAAACAGTTCCTAACCAAATTATACAGAAATATTAACGTCAAGGGCCTTTACAAGGCAAAATGCCCCATAGGCAACACACAAACGATAACATAACGTCTGCAGGCGTTATGCTATTGATACGCACAAACTCTTGTGCAAATAGCCCTGATGCCGGTAACCTAGAGTAAAGGTGTAATATTCACTCCAGTAAGTTTCAGAACACTAAAAATAATCCAAAATTAGAAAAGGGAAGACAGCAAAGAAGTATCAAAAGGGCCGAAAGACCAGTTTCTGGCCAAAATAAGGTCTGCATTAAATCAGGGAAGGATCAGAAAGTTCCCCACAATACGGTACAACATTATGACAGTAGGTCAGCGGTCCATGAGCAAATTGTGGGTTAGCATATTGACAGCTATATGACTCTTCTGGTTGTTTTACAGTCCAACCCACATTAAAATGTTAAACCAGCTAATTTCTCTGAGATTCCTTGTGATTGGAGCAAATTTACTCCATCAGACAGGAGTAAAGCTGACTAAATGCTGTACATTTGCTCCTGTCTGTAATTGTATATGCTCATATTTTGTCTGTACCTTCTTGTAACCTGTGGCTATATGTTGTTTAACTAAGATGGACTAACTTAGCACAAAGGATTTACCAGGTTCGGCTGCGGAGCCCAATTACTGAGGAAACATGAGCCGTAAAGTGCGATCAAAACAGTTTTTTTACTGTGATATTGTACAGTGACAAACAACAATGATCACACTGTCATGCAAATGCAGAATACTCGCTGGAACCCGCCGCTCCTGTCACAACTGCTCGCTTCTCTGCTTGCGCCGTTTTACAACCGGAAGTTGCCTGACCCTGACCCGGATCTTTATACGCAACCCCGGTCTGGGATTGGCATATAATAATGCTAACAATAACGAATATTTATTAATTCATATGTAACCCCGGTATATTATAATAATAATAGTAATAAAAATAATAATGTTCATTATTTATTCATTTATTTACAATAATAAACCGGGGGTTAGATTCTGCTCTGACTACTTTACAAAAGTAAGTAATACTTGCATCAATGCAAGTCAATTAATACAATAATACACATTGAAGTGTACCTAAAACAAATCTGGCAGCACAATATTAACAGAGTTAACGGATTTGTGTGGGGCAAAAAAAGAATGTTAAGATATGACATGATAAAACAAATATTGCAAAGTTGATGTATTAACATTAGGCAGGAAATAATCAGTCAGTATTTCACATAATGGTATTGAAATGACACAGGTAAGCTTTTGCTAATCTATTGAAATGTAGAGTGTAGCATCTAGTGATCACTACAGATGTTCATCTCACACAAAGTCACAGAGCCCTTCTGAAACCAGAAGCATGGGAAGAGAGGTTCTGTGAATTTGGCATGGAAGGTGTGTATGAGAAACTGCTTTTCTGGTGTGACGCCGTAATAAGTCAGAGTACCAGCTTCCCAGTCCAGAAATACTCCTATTTTTTTGCAAAGGGGGACTTCATCTTTGGACTTAACATCTTTGGACATCTTTCCATTGATGTGCTTAACATCTTTGGATGTCTTCTTGTCGTTGAACTCAACATCTTTGGATGTCTTTGTGTCGTTTGGTTTAACATCTTTGGATGTCTTCTTGTCGTTGGACTCAACATCTTTGAAAGTCTTCTTGTCGTTGGACTCAACATTCTTGGCTGTCGTCCCGTCGTTGGGCCTAACGTCTTTGGATGTCTTCTTGCCGTTGGACTCAACATCATTGGATGTTTTCGCATTGTTGGACTTAACATTTTTGGATGTCTTCTCGTCATTAGACTCAACATCTTTGGATGTCTTCTTATCGTTGGAATCAACATCTTTAGATGTCTTCTTGCCACTGGACTTAACATCTTTGGATGTCTTCTTATCGTTGGAATCAACATCTTTAGATGTCTTCTTGCCACTGGACTTAACATCTTTGGATGTCTTCTTATCGTTAGAATCAACATCTTTGGATGCTTTCTTGATGTTGGGCTTAATGTCTTTAGACATCTTCCCATGTATGGCAGTGTATCCAGTCTTCGAGCAGAGCAGACTCCAGGACTTGTCGTTGCATCCGAGGCCACCACTTCCGTCCCATTTTCTACCGACTCCTCCATATGACACTGCAATGCCGACCTTCCCTCCCCACTTCACCTCCCAGTAGCAGAAGCCTTTCAGGCCTTTCTCACATAACACCTGAGTCCTCTTAAATCTGTCGTCATTTTCAGGTCGTTGCACTTTCTCATTTAGCGTTTGTACAGTTTTTGCTTTCCTGTTGCTATCAAACAGAGCAAGCCTCTTGCTTGCAGTGTTTTCATCAAGCTTCAGATCTGCACCATCTAAAAGAGAAAAAGAAAATTTTTGTTTCGAGAAGTTTAAAGACTACAAAACATTTTACATTGTTTAGATGAAATCCAAATTAAATAAAGTCATGATGAATTCCAAACATGTTTCATGTAACAACTCTCACAGGGTAAAAAGCCTACATATATTAAAACAAAAATACTTTATCAGACGCTATATTACTGGCAAAGGTAAGTGTGGTGAAGGCATATTATTTGACATTCATTTCAAATTTATCAGGAATGAGCGTATTGTTTAAGGCTCTATTAAAGTGATAACATAGTCCACAATACAAACAATTAAAAAAAACATACACTTCTTCAGTCCTGGCTTTAACCGATGCGCTCCACAGTGGTCCAAACTGCAGAAAAAATTAAGAAAGTGTTGTCAAGAACAAACATTTTCAAATTTAATACAATATATATATATATATATATATATATATATATATATATATATATATATATATATATATATATATATATATATATATATATTTATTTGATATGGACCTGGGACCCATTTATACCTGGGTTTAATAAATGTTCTTTTCTCTTTACACCGAAGCAATTATTGAGTGTTTCGGTAACTAGCCTTCTAAATAATAATATGCTGGCTCAGTGTAGATTAAGTCTTGTTATAACTCTGAGAACCAGCTGTAACGATACAAATGTATAATCATATGAACACACATCCTGACATCTCAACGTACCAGAGTGTCTGCAGGCTCGTATTTGGATCTGCAGCTATTGCAGAAAGCACTGCCGCCCCATCGGCTCCTGGGTGATTGTAACTCAGATCCAGCTGTTTCAGGGAGGAGGCCGCTTTGGACTTGAGAGCAGAGGCCAGGAAGGAGCAGCCTTTCTCTGTCACATGACAACCTAACAGCCTGCAGACAACACACACACACACACACACAATTGTTTCTACAAATTGTGTTGCATTTTACATTGTCAACAAACACCATTTCCCATAATCCCTAAGGTCAAGTTGAACATCGCAACATCACCAACATCAGAGGAGGCGAGACCACAGTGAGTAAGGAGCTGACAGTTGTTCAGAGAGAGCTGAATTGTGCACAGGTGTTCAGACAGCTATGAATAGACATCAGAAGAGGTTGGTATCTTTGTCAAATTTACAAAGGGTTCAGTTGTCGAACAACTGTTCATATTTGGACTCTATATCATGTTCTCTGGAGATAAATTTACTTCACCAAAACCTTTGCTGCCGCAAACTTTGAAAAATAAAGTGAATGCACTGTACACCTACTTGAGAATTTCCAGTTTACAGTGTACATTCTTCAAGCCTTCAGCAAGCAGCTGCACACCTGAGTCCAGCAGCTCGTTATGACTCAGGTCCATGTTTGTCAGATTACAGGATGGGGAGCAGAGAACCGAGGACGACAGACCTCTGCAGGATTCCTCTGAGAGCTCACACCAACTCAGCCTGTGAAATCATTTGCAGGCATAAATAGGCATGTTCCACAGCAGACTCTTACTTGTATCTGCAAATGTTTAGACATCAAACAGACCATGTTGTTCAGATGTGTTAAATCACAGTACTACCTGCCAAATCCCTCAGAACTCGTTGTCTGTGCTCGACACTAATTTGCTAACAGCAATCTCACTTTTAGACAACACGTTAAACAGAAATAAAGATGGACTAGAAGGACATTTCTAGAGCACAGACCTCTATCAAAGCAGTTCATACAAGTAAAAAATAATGCCCATGTAATCCAGATGTTACAAAATAATCATAATCATCATAATGTTTTTTCTTCCGCTGACTTTCTGAAAATCCAACCAAAAGTATTTTTGTAATTCCCAGACAAACCTAACCAAGAACATAACCTCCTTGGAGGAGGTAAAAACTGTTTTTTTTAAAATATATAATCTAAATATAGCATGTCTTGATGAGTATATGGTCTGATCTTGAAGGCTCAACTCGTTTATGTATTGATAAAACATGGGCCCAACTCAACACAAAGAAGACCCAAGTCAACAGAAGACTAATCTTAGCCCAGTATCAACCAATTTGGGAAACTCAAAGTAAACAAATTTCAGTTTTGAATAAATAGATAGACTTCACATGTAGCAAGACAACAAAAATATATTTGAACGAGCATTTGAAAATACTTACAAAGCAGTTTTGGAGACTTTAACTACCGGCAACATTCCCAGAAGAACTTTCTCTGACTTCAGGTACTTTTTCAGATCAAACACATCGAGCTTCTCATCTGATGTTAGCAGCACAAAAGTCAGAGCTGACCACTGGGAGGTGGAGAAATTATCAAACGTGAATGTTTCTGATTGCAGGTACGTTTTCACTTCTTCGACAAGAGAGTGGTCATTCAGCTCATTCAGACAGTAGAACAGATTGCAATTTTGATCTGCATCGCTGTTCTCTTCCCGAATCTTTTCTTTTATGTACTTGATGGTTTCCTTGTTGGTGGTCTCCTTGTTGTCTTCTGTCTTCCTCAGCAGCTCTTTCAGTAGATTCTGATTGGTCTCCAGAGACAGGCCTAACAGGAAGCGGAGAAACAAATCCCATTCTCCATTTTTGCTATCTAATGCCTTGTCCACTGCTATCTTGCAGAAGTCTGCAGGAGCATCTCCAATAGTTGGAGCAGGCATGGCAAGCAGATTTTCACCTGTGTTATTGAATGTGTGAAAGACATACAAAGCTGCCATAAACTCTTGAATGCTCAGATGGACAAAGCAAAACAAGTTGTTTTGGTACAGCCCACAGGTTTTTTGTTTGATCTGAGTGAACAATCCTGAGAAGACTGCAGTTTTTGTGATGTCAATTTTGCACTCTGTCAAGTGTTCTTTTGTGTATAGAAGGCTTCCTTCCTTCAGCCCGTCAAAAGCCAATTTTCCCAGAGACATGACTGTTTCCTTGTTTCTTGTATTCCAGCATGAATCTGTGTCAGCATTTTCAACTGTCTCGTCTTCACCATACTTCACAGTAGCCTGTCTGCACTGTAACACAAGGAAATGTATGTACAGGTCAGTCATAGTCTTGGGCATCCTTCCTTCTTCATTTCTGTTCACAAAGTCCTCCAGAACTTTTGCCGTGATCCAACAGAAGACAGGGATGTGACACATGATGTAAAGGCTCCTACATTTTTTGACATGTGACAAGATTTTCTCAGCAAAATCTTTATCATTGAATCTCTTAAAGTACTTCTTGAAGTACTCCTCCTTCTGCTCATCATTAAATCCTTGCACCACTATAACCCGGTCAACTTTCTCAGCAGGGATATGATTGGATGCTGCAGGTCGGGAGGTGATCCAGAGTTGAGCTTTAGACAGCAGATTTCCTTCGATTAGGTTTGTCAGAAGAACATCGATTGAGGTTGGCTTTCTCATATCTGTCCAAACTTGACTGAAGTCAAGATCAACACGACATTCATCAAGACCATCCAGGACAATCAGGATTCTGTACTGGTCATAGTTCAGTATTTCTGATGTCTTCATACCCGGGTAGAATTGATGGATTAGTTCCTCCAAGCTATGCTCTTGCCCTTTCCTCAAATTTAGCTCTCGGAAAGAAAGTGGAAACATATAAAATATGTCCCCGTTGTCCTTCCCCTCAGCCCAGTCCAGCATGTACTTCTTTGTGGCAAACGTCTTTCCAATGCCTGCCACTCCCATCGTCAGCACAGTTCTAATGGGTATGTTTTCTCTGGCTGTAGGGTTGAAGATGTCATGATATTTAATCAATGTTTCTTCTCCCACTTGTTTGAACTTTGCATCTTGAATTTGTTTGATCTCAGGCTGAGCATTGACCTCTCCCACCTCTCCCTCGACGATGTGAAGATCTGTGTAGATCTCATTCAGAAGAGCGGAGGGTCTCTGCATATCAATCCCCTCAGGCACAAAGGAGAATTGCTCCTTCAGCTGAGATTTGAGTCTCTGTTGACTTGCAACATGAGGCTTGCCTGGAGGAAAATACATGTTAAAGTCACTAAGGATCTTAATTAGACAATAATTGTGACAATAAATGTGTGCAATCATGGTGGAAGTTTATAAAATCTAAACCATAGCATCAGTAAGTATGTTTTTTTTTGTATTTGATTGTTTGGACACTGAAAATGAATCAGAGCTTAAAACATTTAAGAATCAGCCCAAGAAGAAGTTGAATATGAGCATTAATTATGACCCTTCATACTTTGATGGTATGAGTGGGAACCTGATTTCTCCTCCTTAACCTGCTGGTCTATTTTCACAGTTGTTTATTTTGGACAAATAATGGTGAACTTGCTTTTCTCCTTAAAGTACAATCTGGCAGCAACTGAATGATTATGTAATGGGAAAACATGTGCTATTAAAACAAGTCATGTCTCAATTGGGGCTAATACAGACATATTTAAATGGAATGTTATCGGCTAAAATAAAGCTAATCTTTGCTTTACTGTAGTCTTACTGGGATTACGCAACTTCCTTTACCAGAGCCTGCAGTGCCAACATTTTGTGACATATGCAGTCCAACTTATTTGGCTGCACCAGGATGAGTGGGGGAGGCTAAATGCAAGGTTTGCTAAACTCAGACACAAAAACATGTCTTTTCACCTCTCTCTCTCTTATTAACAAATAACGGCATTCAGGAAGCAGCTTCTCAACGATTAATTGGCAGCAAAAATACTATTTTAGCTTTGCAGCCAGTGTGTATACTTGTCGAAGATTGCCTTCAAGAAACTTGTCTTCTCACTAATCGGGTTGTGTCGATTTTAGGAGTCCAATTCTCCCAGTTAAATATCATATCAGTACTTCAAGATTATAAACTTCGTTGATAGCTTTGAACTAGGACCTCAAGCGTTACGATCAAGAAGCTTGGTATAAATTAAGGTGAGTCAGGTAAGATTTAGTTGTCTATTGCTGTCATTTCACTGTCAGATATATAAAAGGTCAACAGCCACTGGCTGTGTTTCCCAGATTCGATCGTTCTTAAGGACTTAAGAAGGCTCGAAAAAAGGGTTCGCTAAAGGCTGAATTATACTTCTGCAACTCCAACTCCGGCTGGCCACGCAGTCGGATTGACGGACTCGTTTTGATTTTTAGTTCCCCTGCGTTTTCCATACACAAGAACAGTAGGTGGCGCAACGACCGTTTAGAGTCGACATGCACACCGACGTTCAGAGATATCTCCCTCCAGGAATTCACCTCCGTCTGCGTGTCCTAATACTCCGTCAGACGGGTTTTATAAATGCTAATATTTGTGGACCTCTTCAGCCAAACGTTTAACGGGATCCATTGTTTGTGTTTCTGCTGTGGCTTTTCAAAACAGCGGTATTATGCTATGAAACCGGAAATGAGAGACTCAGAAAGGATGTGGTTAGC
The DNA here is from genome assembly GCF_023055335.1 of Clinocottus analis. Lineage (NCBI taxonomy): Eukaryota > Metazoa > Chordata > Actinopteri > Perciformes > Cottidae > Clinocottus > Clinocottus analis. The sequence continues at coordinate 12,384,412 of NW_027176153.1, forward strand.
GGACCAATCACAGCCTTCCGGGCTCAATAAGGCTCGCGTAGCTTTGACGGATAGTCAGACATTTGGGGTGACACACGCAAGCACGCAAAATGGCCGATTTGACCACGCAATGTCGGCCATGCGTGTCTTGCGTGCTTGCGTCTCTGCGTAAAACCCGAGTATAAATCAGACTTAAGAAGGAGCGCTAAGATACGAGTGTTTCCCAGATGCGTTCTTAACTGCCTTCTTAAGATCTCGCCAAAGAAGCTTCCTAAGACGCTCTTAGTGGGAGCTGTCCACCGCCATGTTGCTGAAATTAAATCAATCGATGCCAGTCAAATCGATCACCCACGACTTTATCAGCGCATAAATCACACACAACACGCTGTGGTCCCCACACAGAGGTGCAATTATTCTACGGGCGCGCATGTGTGTGACATCCACGACACCAACCACCCGGGGATTCCAGCCATGGCATGAAATCCACGGTGGACCTGGCGGACCTGTGCGGGCATGGCGCAGGAGGATCGGTGTCACGCTGCCAGACTCCGTGAAACCGATGCCTTGCTGAGGCCGGTGCCGTCCCTCACGACCTCCAGGAAGCTCCCCACTGTGTAAAAACACAGGCTGAGGGCAACATTGCAGCGAGTTGGCCTCTGGATGTGTGGTGACACTAGCGTGACGAGGCGTTGGATCTCCACACGGGGAAGTCGGCACTTGGACTGGACAGCCAGGACCGACAGCACATTAAGTGGGGAGAAGTGCTGACGCTCATATGCATTTATGTAAACTATCTGGCTTCGCGCAGGGCGACGCTGTTGGTTAGCAGCGAGAATATGCTGTATTGCAGCCGCGGTGTCGCTCACGCGTGGACTTCAGCGACACCTTTAGACGTGGAGCCTCTCTTGATGAGGTTTCAGCCGAGTTCAGTTACACCTGTCAGTTTCCCTGATATCTGTGAAATACCACAGGGTTGTTGATGTTTTTATACCTAACGTAAACTCATATTTAGCTGCCGAATGTGTGTGAAAATGTAATGAGTGATAGTAATGCTGATTCATTTTATTTATGGAGCTACAGGAACACAGGGGAAATTCTTTATTTTTATATCGTTATTTTTCTTTTTATGCTATTATTTTTCTTGCGTCAGTGTTCTGCAGCTGAGGGCGCACATTCATCATTACGCATGGTTTAAGTATTCCTTTGAATATCAGATATAACTTTCCCTGGCGCGGCTGCAGTGAGCGTTTGTCGCTAAGAAGGCTGTTAAGAGTGGGTCAGACCGATCTTACGTTTGCTTCTTTGTGAAAGAGCGTCTTAAGCTAAGAACGACTCTGGGAAACACGTCGTTCTTCCACAGCGCTCTTAGCGCTTAAGAGCGTCTTAACGAATCTGGGAAACGCAGCCAGTATTAGTATCGGCCTCTGAACCAGCAGATACTTAATAGTAAAGACTTCAGAACAGTTTTAATTTCATAGCAGTTTTAAGCATTTATGCTACCTCAAGGAGACTGTTTGATTTTAATTGAAATACTTTAAACATGCTTGCACACATATTTAAACCGCTTCCCAGCTTTGATCTGCACCCATATGCTTACATCGTATTTCTGTCGTCCTGTCGACCCAAGCATCAAGCGACTTCAGTCGGGAGGTTATCCAGATCCGGGCAGAAGGAAACAGGGTTCCTCTGATGAGGTTTGTTAGTATAACGTCCACTGAAGCTGGCGCTCTGACATCAGTCAAGCGGTCGATGTTGTCCAAGTCAAGAGGCTGGTGATAGGCTTCCAAACCGTCCAAGACAAATAAGACATTGAACTGTTCAAAGTTAGAGATCACGAATGCATTAGTTTCCTCGTAGAAAACATTAAGAAGTCCCATCAAACTGACTTCTGTATCTTTAATCAAATTCAGTTCAGAGAGGTGAAGTAGAAATACGACGTCACTTAATTGTGACTGCTTGTCCTTTTTAGCCCACTGTTTTATGAACTTCTGCACATGGAAGGATTTTCCAATCCCAGCGTCTCCAGTGGTCAGCACAGATCGGATCTTATTCCCTTTTATATTCTTGAAGATGTCAGATCCTGCATGGACTTGTGTCACAGATTTCACTTTAGTATGTCCAATATTTTCTTCGCCATTGACCTCACCACTTTGGTTTTCTCTCATTATGTGTTCCGTGTTTTTCTGGTTCGGATGATTTATGTCTTCTTCTTGATTGGTTTCTTTCAGAAATCTTTCCCGCATGGCTGACGTTAGCTTCTGACATCGCTTCGAGGTCTCTGAATAAATAAAACAAAGTTATTGATAATGAAGGATAAAAGGGCCTGTTAATCAGTTATTTTGAAGTATCATAAAAGTGATCGTTTTAAACAAATACAGCTAAAATGATTCACAGTACAATACCAAAACAACATTTTAAAGTAAACAATGCTGTTGAAAGTAAATATATCAGAAATTATGTACTGTCATAGTTTCATACCTCGACATTCTGTCACTTTCTCAATATAACGTGGAGGAATCTTGTCAACTCCTGAAGGTTGAGAGATGATCCAGAGCTTAGCAGACGGAAGCAAATTCCCTTTGATGAGGTTTGTTAGCAGCACATCCATCGAGGCTGGCTCTTCCACATTTGTCAAGTCCTTATTCTTTGCAAAATTCAGAGGTAGTTTACATTCTTCCAAGCCATCAAGGACAAACGCTACTGTACACTTGTCGTTGTCGTTGTAATCTCCGACTCGATCCTCATTGAAGGAATGACGAATCAGATCTTTCAGGCTTAGATCTTCTTTTCTTGAATTCAGCTCACCAAAATTACATAAAACTATCAGGTCTATCTTTTTGTTGGATTTTCCTTTTGCCCAATCTACCATGAACAACTTCGTTTGAAATGTTTTACCAACACCAGCTACTCCTTTCATCAGCACTGTTCTTACTTCATTTTTCTTTGACTTAAGAAATAATGCTTTAAAGGGTTGGGCTTTAGCGCCTGCGCTGTCCACATCTTGTATCTCGTAGAGTTCTGTGTCGGTTCCATGTTCTTTAAGTTCCTTTTCATGCTGATTTAGGATTCTCCTCTTCACGACATCTTTGCCTTAAGATGAAGAATATTCATTTCAAATGTTTTGTTAAAAAGTGTATTTATTCTAAACATTAAACTTGTCTGTGTTGCTTCTTGTTTGTATACCTCTCCTGATGTCTTGCTCATCCTGGTCAGTTTCCTTTGAATCACTGCTGGGCACAGTCGAGATGTGTTTGTGTCAATACCAAAAAATACATTTGTCCTCATATCGTTCTATTTTGTCTTTGTCTCTGTTGCACATGTTTTTTCCTACCTTAACCCAGCCGTGAAGTCGAGAGGATCAGACTCGGAAACGTTGCCGGTGGCATGAGAGACTGATCGTTTGTGCTCAGGCAGCCTTTAACACAGATTGAATTTAATTTCACGATAACAACCATTATTGTAATTATTACTAGTGTTAAGCTTGAAGGTCAGAAATATTAATTTTACCACTCTGACAAATCCTTGTTCTTAATTTATTCATCTTTATCTGAGAGTCGCTCAGTGTCAAACATCCAACATACTTTACAATATTTCTCCACCAACCCAACTTACCCTGCTTTGTCTTTACTGAAGCTGAGAGGCTCACCCTTGGACCTGTCACTTTTCATGGAAACATTGCTGGGTGCAGGAGAGACTGGTCTGGGCTCAAGCCATCTTAAAACAGATTATTATGACCAACTTTAACACATTTCACATCTTCAATACCACTGAGCCTCAAAGTGGAATTCACAGCATTTCTTCTTTCTGTAGTCACTCAATTTTTATATTTTGTTGTATTAAACAGCCAACATAACTACAATATCAGAGGAAGAGCAACTTCATACTTTGCTCAGGTGGACATTATAGAAAGTGGCCATGTGTCTTAAGAGGAATTCACAGTGCTTCTCTTTTTGTTTCAGTCATTCTCCTCGAATGGATTTATTGATATATCAAACATCCAACATAACCAACTTCTCTCACCCCGGTTCATCTTTACTGAAGCTGGGAGGCTCATCCTTATACCAGCCACTTTTCATAGAAACATTGCTGGGTGCAGGAGAGACTTTTTTCTGTCTCAAGCCATCTTTAAAACCGATTATAAATACGCATGTAAATCGTATAACATCTTTACCATTGTTAAGTCTTGAAGTGGAATTCACAGTGCTTCTCTTTCTGTCAGTCATTCTCTTCTGATTCATTTCTCATTATATCAAACATCCAACATAACCGTCTCATCTTACCCTGGTTCGTCTTTACTGAAGCTGGGAGGATCATCCTGGGAACGGTTTCTGCTATCAGTGGATCTATGCACATAGATAAGGAATAACATGTTTAATATCCGTCTTTACATGGGAGATTAAATTAATTTCTAACATAATTTTGACCACGTCACCTTACCCTGCTTTGTCTTTACTGAAGCTGAGAGGCTCACCCTTGGACCTGTCACTTTTCATGGAAACATTGCTGGGTGCAGGAGAGGCTGGTCTGGGCTCAAGCCATCTTAAAACAGATTATTATGACCAACTTTAACACATTTCACATCTTCAATACCGCTGAGCCTCAAAGTGGAATTTACAGCATTTCTTCTTTCTGGATAGTCATTCTGAATTTTTATATTTTGTTGTATTAAACAGCCAACATAACTACAATATCAGAGGAAGAGCAACTTCATATTTTGCTCAGGTAGACATTATAGAAAGTGGCCATGTGTCTTAAGAGGAATTCACAGTGCTTCTCTTTTTGTTTTCAGTCACTCTCTTCAAATAGATCTATTGGGATATTAAACATCCAACAGAACCAACTCATTTCACCCCGGTTCATCTTTACTGAAGCTGGGAGGCTCATCCTTAGACCAGTCACTTTTCATGGAAACATTGCTGGGTGCAGGAGAGACTGGTCCTTCTGGCTCAAGCCATCTTTAAAACAGATTATAAATACAAATGTAAATCTTATAACATCTTTAACATAGTTGAGTCTTGAAGCGTAATTCACAGTGCTTCTTTCTGTGTCAGTCATTTTCCTTTGAATTAATTTCTCGTTATATTAAACGTCCAACATCACCAACTCATCTTACCCCGATTCGTCTTTACTGACGCTGGGAGGATTATCCTCGGAATGGTAGTTTCTGCTATCAGTAGATCTATGCACATAGATAAGGAATAACATGTTTAATATCAGTCTTTACATGGGAGGTTAAATTCATTTTGACCATGTTACTTTGTCAACAATAACAGAAGTGGATCGATGCTCTACATTTTTAATATTTCGAATGCACAGTGGATACATTAGATTTATATTGCACACTAATGAATAAATGAAGAAGTGTTCTGTTAGGGGTAGTGTTGGTTGTACTGTCTGACAGCGGCAGGAAGGAAGGACCTTTCATGTCTCTCCTTCACACACTGCGGGTGAAGCAGCCGGTCATTACGGAGCTGCATTGTGCTGATAGAGACTGACATACGTCGCACATCCTGTGTGAGGGGAGACTGAGCCAATTGAAGAAAAGAAGCTACTTACGTGTCAGTTGATGTGGCCTCGGCCTGTTCCTGATACATGTTGGTTTTACAGGTAGTGTTCTGCTCTATAATGAATACAGCAGTTGTATTGTGTTCCTTTGTTACACAATGACATTATTTCCAACTCCTCGCCTTTTTTTTACAGGCTGTAGTTGCAGCAAACTCTCCTCGCTTAAGACCGATATTCTTCTCTATGAGAAAAAGGCCCTGCATCACCTTCTCTCGAGCACATACTTCCTCTCCGCGTGTCTCAAGGTCCTCACGGTAAACTGATCCAGTCATTACTGGACCTTCATTTAAATATATTCAGTTTCACCAACACTGAAGAAAAATAACTCTCGGCTTTAAATTCAGTCGACAAGTCACCGACAAGAGTGGAACTCCCCTGAAAAAAAGAAAAATGTTTTCAGTTACACTGACTCACTTACATTAACAAAACCTGATCAAAGTCTAAAGAGTATCATCTCATGACTATCTCCAACGGTATTGGCAAACATTATTACACCAAAGGCTTGTGTAAAACTAAACTAATCTAATTTTACAGAGATGGTGAGCTATCTGCGTTAAGCCGGTATACTAATATCTCTAGCATTTACTTAATACAAAGCTTTGCAACACATGAACATGGTCGATTATAAATTATAAAGTACACAGGAAATAGGCATCACAAAGTTAAACACAAAGGAAAGTGAACACATCCTCAGAAGTCCTCAGACGATATGTTCCAGTATGTAAAGAGATGTGCGACTTGTATGCAAGCTGTGTGGCCATGTAGGCCACAACCCTTGCACGCGCGCGCGCGCACACACACAGGACAAAAATTCGGCCCTGGACTTTTTGGTCCAGACTGGCCCACCACCACCCTATTTCCTCGATTATATGATCATAAAACTGCTTTACGGCAGCTGACCTTTCTTAACAACAATAGGCGTTCCCAGCAAATGTAGCTCCACCCACTCAGCTGGCCAGCTTTCTGATGAGTGCCGTTTGCTTGCAGCTGTTCCTGCAATTGAATGTTCGACTTGGCGCAGACGCGTCGCAAACTCCTCACGCCTGCGCAGACACGCCGCAGAGACGCCGCAGACACGCCGCTTGGCTGACGCCTGCCACACGAGACACGCCGGAGACTCGCCCCTTGGCTGACGCGTGCCACACGCTCGCCACTGGGTGCCAGTGCCGCGAGGAGGATCTCGCCCTTACTGCACCTGCTATCACCCCCACCAGTCTCCTCCTCCCCCTCCTGTGCCACAGTGGCAGCGGGAGCCTCACTTTCACTGTCCGTCGACACCTCCTCCTGAGAGGGACCCGCCGCAGCAAACACGTTTATTATATTTCTGCTCTTAGCAGCATCAGTTGCGACTACTGGGCCTATCATAGGTCCACTGGGCCGCTGGATTCTACCGTGTCATTTTACTCGCTTGACAATGCGTCTTTACGTACAAAAAAAAAATAATTGTCACTGCTGTACCGGCCCATTACTGACCGGCCCACCGGGAAAACTCAATTCACCCCTGCACACAGCTAAAGAAACATGCAGACCAACACAAAAGCAATTACTCAATATTAGACACACTTTACATGATTAAGTATACAGACAGCATCAATCAATCTTACTTGTACAGGTGACTTAAAGTCCTTCAACCAGTTGTTCTTTGCTCAGCCGTCTATAAAGCAGACTTCTGTGACTACGCGTGCTTTCATCCCTCATGGCAAAACTGACAGTCACACTTTTACTTTTAATTTCGAGCAGCTCTGGACTTTTCCCTCCGCCCTTCTTCATCTTCTTCTTTGAGGTTTATTGGCAGTTGGCAAACTCGCTGCATTACCGCCACCAACTGGTATGGAGTGTGGGTCAGAGTGTCTATTACTAGCCCTGTCAAAAAAAAAAAAAACAACCTCTACTAACTAAATACTGACTCACAAAAACACCAACCACAATCAAAAATAAATAAACAAATAAATCATATATATATATATATATATATATATATATATATATATATATATATATATATAGATTAAATGCTTATATATACATACATATGTACATATACATACCCATACCTACGCACATACGTGCACAGTTTCAACAAACCAAACCATAACTACCCAACAAAACAAACTAATCCAACCGAAATATACCAAATCCTCTCAATCGTACGTGTTACCCTAAGGTATTGCAGTAGCGCGTTATAGCATCCACTGGAGTTACTTTGCAGTACGCCCTTCAACTCCCACCGTACCCCCTCCTTGCCGAGGTTTCTAACTAGATGTTTTCTTTCATTGTCATAGATTGGACAGTGTAGAATAACATGTTCTATCGTTTCTTTCTGCCCACAATGGTCGCATCTGCCCGTACTGTGCTTCCCTATTTTCTCCAGCCTGCCGTTCAGCCCAGTGTGTCCAAATCTCAGCCTTGAGAGATATCATTTGTTCAGTGCTTTTGTTTATAACCATGTGCATGTTAAATATGTGATATTCCCTCTTTGCTGTTTAGTGATATTCAATGCACTAATACACCAAGCTAATATAGTTCATAGTTAGTTGGGGCTATCTATACCATCAGAATATTAAGCATGTTAGCATTGTCATTGTGGACAAGTTAGCAAGCTGATGTTAGCATGACTGACTTCACAGAGCTGCTAGCTAGCATGTCCACAGACTCAAAGTCTTTTTCACTCTGTGCCTCCTGCCCTTTTTTCTTTTCAGACCAAATTGTATGTTTTTAAAGCTGCTTGTTTATTCAACCATCTTAATATGTTCCTGTGAAGTTAGTGGGTCAACATGCAGCCCTCACGAGCAGTCAAATGTTTCCCTGAAACCAGGGCAGTTTATTTTTGACCATGACATAATGGCCGTCAAAGCTTTCTGGTACTCGGTGCATTAATAATCCAATATGACTTGACCAAAGTTGTGGTAGCTTATGGGCTCCACAAATACACAGATGCATAAACGCACACCATGTATTTGCACACTTGTAAACAAATACTCACAGTATTTTTGGATGTAAGCCTGTACCTCTTCATCAGTAGACAGCTCTGAATTGCCTCAGGGTCACACACACTCTTACAAACACACAAAAAAGTGCAAAAGAAGGGAATTAAGAGGTTTAAATGTGTTTCAGCAAAGCAGTAGTAATGCTCTTTGGCTAACTGTAAATTTAAGAATGTGTGTGTCTACTCTAGTGCATAGTTAGACCATGAAGTAGTTAGTGATTGACAGTAAAGCAATAAAGTAAACCTATTTGTACCATCCTTTCCAGTCTCATGACTGACCTGCAAACCATGCCTCCTCTCTTTTGCCAAGTGGTGTATAATTTCAACAGATCAGTGATTTATTTAACTGAATGGTGTGATAAGTCCAAAAGATGTCCTCCTCCATTTTGAACTCCATGGTTTTATCAGTTACCTCAAAGATCAGCTCCGTCAAAGTTTGGTCAACAGTGCAAATTTAGATGTCAAGGATCACAAAAATGTTATATATAATCCTCCTTTACACACACACACACACACACACACACACACACACACACACACACACACACACACACACACACACACGTATGTTTCAACTCTGAAGTTGAAGAATGTTTTTGTGTGTCAGGCATTTTGAGAGTATGTGTGTGTTTCAGAATAAAAGCATGGGTCAAGGAAGGTAAATAATTGAGAAGACTCCCTATAGAAATGCAAGAATGTATAACCTCTTCAATCTCACTCAGCCAAGCATCAGCACTCGGTCCACATACACACGATGCAAACATACAAAATGACAGACACACACATGATCCTGCAGACCTGCGCTGCGCTGAGTGTGGGAGAGGCAGACATCCAGCATATGTGTGTGTGTGTGTGTGTGTGTGTGTGTGTGTGTGTGTGTGTGTGTGTGTGTGTGTGTGTGTGTATGTGTGTGTGTGTGTGTATGTGTGTGTGTGTGTGTGTGTGTTTGTGTGTGTGTGATTTCACTGCGCACACATGGTCAGCACCTGCCCACCGCTCCCCTCCAGTTATTTTTATTACCCATGCAGCTCATTGAACCCTCATTACCCTTTCTTTACATCTGCTGCTTGTCCTCAACCTTCTGCTTGTCCCACCCATAAAAGAGTAATTTTGGATTACACGTTCATAAAGTTGACTCACAGAAATGGTCAAAATCGATGCAACAGAGGCTTTAAGTTTCTCTCATTCATGACCAACAGGATTGCAGGACTACAGATGTGACCCTGCGTGACGTTGTTTGCATGAGATTTGTGAAAGAGAAGAAGAGAGTAAATACAGATTTTTCCCTTTTATGTTCAGAGGTTTGAACACCTGTTACTGAAGTCGGGATGCAGACACACGTTCACATTTTAATGAATTTACAGGAGAAAATAACCTGACAGTAGACCTTCGCCAAGTGTGACATGCGTTTAGAAATGTAACAAATGTGTATGTGGAACCTTATCACTAAACGCCAAGAATATAGATGCCATTGATGATAAAAGGCCCTGCTGGAGAAGTGTATCGCAGCAGGAAGTGATAAAGGCTTTCTCCCAATCTGCATTCTTCCATTTGCTATTTTGAGAGCTCGATAAAAATGCAGAACACTATTATGACTATATGGCTATAATCAGCCACCTGTCAGTGACTCATTAAAAACAAAAATCCAAAGTTCAACTTTATATGAGGTCATTCTACCACTGACTTCGAGGCTGACAATGATAACTCTGGGTCAATCCATCACTTTTATCCAGACTTCTATATCTCAACAACTATTGAATGGATTCCCATGAAACAGACATTTATAATGCATATGACTAGTCTATTTCACCATTCTTTCTCTATATTCAAACCTATTATTGTGACCATGTAGATAAAGTGAAACATGTAATTTCCTGTATACGAGTCGTGGCGCTCTACACATGTATCTAAAAAACATAAACTGTTAGTGGTAGCTGTGAGGCTCAGTAGACAATCGAGTTCAAAAGCACAACTCAGAGACAGGTGGCAGGCAAAGTTATGTAGTCGTATATTCAGGCAGGGGTCAAAACAAGGAGAGCAATCACACAGGCAAACAAATCCAATAAGGAGCAGGCAAAATCCAACGTAGTCAAGACAGGCAAAAACGGGATTAGAACACTGAGACAAAAGTACAGGGCGCCGCTGGCGAGTTTTGCACAATGGACAAGGCAATCTGGCAAAGGACATGTGCAAGTGAGGGGACCTAAATAGTGAGCTAATGAGGGAATGGGCTGCAGGTGAGATGGGTGTGAGGACCAGGTGACGGTGATGAGGGGTAATCAGGTCTTCGTGTCATCCTCAAGGTTTTGGCAAAATACAAAGTTGTGACATTATCTTCTGTGGTAAGTGAGCTATAGCTTTTACTATAGTTTCTTCTCACAAACACAACCTGCTCACTTGGACTGAGGATTTGCCACAAGGAATCATTTCACAATAAAAGGGTTGATGATATGCACATTTATCACTTTAATTTTGTGAAAATCATTGTGGGAAATCACATGTTGCTGTAATCCCCTAATGTATTTTCACTTTGAGCTCTTCTGTCCCACTCTTTCTTTATTCTTTTCCCATCCCTGTGACGTCCTTCTCATCCCTCCACTATTAGTTTCTTTATTGTTTTGTCAAGCGCTCCTTCCTAGAGATAAAGTTTGGACAATCAGACGGTCGAGGGCCACAGACTGCGACACAAAGAAACATAAAACACACATATGTATGAATGTGACTCCCTGCTGATAGACTCATGAGATGCTAAAACACACACACACACACACACACACACACACACACACACACACACACACACACACACACACACAGGCCAATAAGTGTGACAAAAACACTAGAAACTCAAGCCAACTAACTGAATAATATACATATCACATATTTGCCAATGTCCAACATTGACGAGACCGCTCCTCTTTGTCCATGCACTCGAAGAGTTTGGGCTGTTAGTTGTGATAGTTTCCCTGAAAGGATTGATTCACTCAAAATACAACTGTTGATCGAACCATGCAGGTTGTTTTAGTTTTATTGAACAATGTTTTAAGATGCTCAGCTTTTAGATTTCTGCCTACATCCCATTACACTATAAGTTGATATAAACGGCTAATGTCTGGATGGACAGCGCCGAACAATGACAGCAAGTAAATAATAATAATAATGAGTGATTTTAGGTGCTTTTGTCGGAGTATTCACATTCAGTCAGCGAGTTATCGCAAAAGAAAACTACAACATGCGGCACTGTGAACAGTGGCAGGGGTTTGGAATTTGATTGAGAGAAAAGTAAGCCGGCAAAATGGGTTAACATGCCAATCCAACTGTGGGTGACTGACAAGAGGTGTAGTTACGTGATATCTCCCTTCTTCTCGGTTATACCTGGCTACTTTTCTTTCTATGCCATTCCCTTGTTAATAATCCCCATCTTGTGTTATCTTTCATCGCGCCCCACCAGCAGTGACAGACGACTGGCAGCCACTGGAATGATAGGCATGCTGTTATCTTGTGTGTGTGTGTGTGTGTGTGTGTGTGTGTGTGTGTGTGTGTGTGTGTGTGTGTGTGTGTGTAGATTAATGGGGATGATATGAATATTCAGGAACAAAGAAGGCCTTCACTGTGGGATTAGGGAATCCAATGGCACATCAGCCTGACATTCTTTGTGTGGAAACATCTATGGGAATAATAGGTTATTGACCTTTGAAAGCACTGCTGGGTGTGCGTCAAATATCAATTTAAATAAACTCAACTTTAAATGTTTTCCCCATTTTGGCTGCAGGACCACATTGAATACATTTTAAATCAGGTGTGAATGTGTATTTAAGTAAGTTCGAGGAAACAAATCAACTTGTTAAAGTAGCAAACAAAGAACGAGTGGCAAAGGTGAAAGTGAAAAAGACAGAGATGTCAACTCAATGCAGATGAGAGGACCTTTTGGCCTTATTGAGACTGCTTTTGCTGGCGTAAACTTTTTTTTTGTATTGAGGCATATTTTATTCACTGGTTGGGAACTGCTTCTCAAACTTCTCCCGATCAGTTATAATCTTATCTTCTATCGACTCTTATCTCTTAATACGTCTTAGTTTAGGAATAACACTGTTAGAAAATGCTTATGGCCTTGTGTGTTTTTAAACCGGGCTATTCTTGGTCTGAATGCCTTTGAACCAGCGTGTCATCAGAACCCATCAACTTTAAATCATAGACCTTTTTAAAGGGTGTCTATAGTAACTGCCCCCTCACATAAAAAATACAGATGACTCATTTCTGGGTTTCACAAATGTGAAATCCCCATTTTGTATTTAGAATAAAAGCCACCTCCAAATCAACTGGTAATGTAGTGACATCTGGGAGAAATTGTATCTGAATTTACTTCTATGTATTTATTTCCGTTGTCAGGAAGCACACAACATGAAAGTTTGTACTTTTTTAGGCTCGAGCATTACTGGATATAAAGGCTAGGGTAAGAATCTTATCAATTACATTTGCAATCAAAGTTAAACACATATAGAAATAAACAACCAAGACTGGTATATTAATAATCAATACATTTTTATTTTTGTATTATGCTGATCACATCGCTGGCTCAGCATACCATTAAAGATTAATCTAGTTATTTTGAACTGTACGTCGATTAGTGGATCTATAACCACCGTAGTCTCATTCTGCTGGCACAGGCTACTCCTTTTTTTTTTGGTGTGTGTGTGTGTGTGTGTTGTGTAGAGGGAGATGGGTGGGGGAGGTGGAGGGGGGGGGAGGGGTAAGGGGGGGATTCCCAGGTGCCTGGAAAAAGGTTGAGTGTCTAAATGTTTCCAGTAGGAGAATTTAACCTCTGAACTCCAAAGGAAAGTGCTTTTCATTCATCAGTGAGAAAGTGGACACACACTCATACGCACATACAGTCACGGTCAAACACACTAACAAGCACATATGGGAATACTACACACACATACACTTAGTTATAAGCTGCCATAATGATTCATGAGGACGTGGTGCGTGATCATTTCCCTATAGGCCGCTCTCTGACCCTTTGACCCCTTCAGCAGCAGTGCAGTTCTCCCACAGAGAGGTCACATCCGTACAGTCCTCTGTCCTTTTTCTTTCGCCTCAGTTTGTCCCATTCATCGCTCCTCACCTTTTTACTTTTCTGCTTTCTCCAAACTTTTTTCCAGCCGCTCCACCAGAGAAGACGTATTTCAAATGGAGCTGGAATGTGTTTCGGTTTGTCATCCAGGAACTCACGATTTCTCATTAAGTTAACATGTAATTTCCTGCTTCTGCTAGTTTTATTATGTTGACTGACATGATGGATGAACTGATGACTACATGGCATTTAAACATTTATGACAGAATAACTGAACAGATGAGCACCCCCTCTCTTGTCTTCATCCTCTCACAGTGGTGACTTGTAGCCAAGTACATTTTCTTAAGTGCTGTAATTACTTACCTTTTTTGGGATTATTTCTAGTGTGTGTTTGTGAGAATGCCCAACAATATAAAAAAAGGTAAACTTCACATATATCAGCCACTATAAAATGCTATTTTTGAAAGCATCAATTACTATAATCCAATAACCTATATTTATTAACACGTTGGCTCTTGATATCTATATCTTTTTTTATTTCACTATGTTATTACAATTGAGTACCATAGTTGTTGGATGTCATATTCATTTAAACATTTGTCAAAGTAAATGCATGTCTTGGTTCATGCAGTTGGTGGAGAGCAACTTGTGAGGTTATTGTTGTCCACGTGTTCATGACGTCAGAGGCCCAGTCCCAAGCTCACCCGTTATGAACTCACAGACTTTGAGGCGCGCTCCCGCTAAATGCGTGAGGGTTTAGGGCTGACCATCGTGTGTTTGAGGGCTCTCTGGCAGACATTTTGAGCCCTCTATCTCAGTAATGTCACTGCTACATAAGTAAAATGTTATTGAAACCTCCAAGGAATAATGGCCCAAACCACAAAAACCAGAGCCAGAATATAAGAAAAACATGTTCTTGTGACAGTCTGATGGCAGCCATTCGAAGCCTCCTAACTTTTCATTCCCATGATGACATCAAATCTATGAGGCCATAATCTTTCAATGAGCCAACGCATGAAATAAAAGCAGGATGTATCGTTGTCGTCATGCCCTATATCCTAAAAGATAATCTGTCTTGCAGACAAAGCACAGACAGAAATCTGTTATGTTACAAGCCACAGCGATGGATGTAGAAGCAAATAATGTCTGACTGAAGGACACTTCAGATCAGTTGATTAAAATTTCTGTAGTGCTTCCTTGTGTAATACAGACAGTGTGCATATATTAAGTGCACGGCACAACACTGTTTTCTTTCCCCCTCGTTCCTATCTGGAAATATCTCCTAAACTACATGACACAATTGATCACACCTACTTGCATTATCCGGGATATGCACCATTTCTGAGAACAGCTGTATGTCAGCCAAGGCCATGCAGTAATATACTACTAATAACTGAGTGAAGTGTATATAATGTGGTATCTGCAGGAAACTTTTAAATCAAATTTTGTATACAAATATTATACATTAAAAAAATGTATAGATTCATACTAACATTCTAGTAAAACAACTCTTTCCACAGCAGTGAAACTTGTGAATCATATTTGATGCCAACTCAAAAGATAGAAAGCGAACGATGGAAATAGAGAGAAAAATCCACACAGCACATTCCAACAGTCGGGGACCTTTTGCTGACATTAGCTGACTTTAAATGATGAGTGCACGCTGGCAGGAATCCATTACATCTTTGTGTATCTGTTCATTATTGTATTGAAGCTGTGTGCCAAAGAGAGTGAATTCTTGATAAGTATGGGTAAAAGAGAGATTGATTCAGAGAGAACCAAGAGAACACTGAAGAGGGACAAAGAAGTGGTGACCTTGGAGCAAAGAGATAACGGAAAGGAAATAAGTTATTTATGCAGCTGCAGGCCACAACTTCATCTCACTGTGTGCTCTAGTTAGCTGAATCCTAACAAATGCACATAAATAAACATTTTAATGAGGAAAACTATACTCCCCTTACCTTTTCTTTCTCCTCCTGTTACTATGTCGGATCACTGTTCTTTTCGCCTGACTGTTATTTATGAACTTTCACCCCTCTGCATGAGTCAGCCTTCAGAAGTACAACCCTGTTTTGGCTGAACTTCTGACCTTTGACTTTCTGTCTGGGGTCATGGCCATCAGAAGCAGCTGCAGAGTAACATCAGTGTGGTGACAGGCGACTTCAAAGATGCACAAACCTCTAAGTTGTTGAGCTGTTTCTTTTTATATCATTAGTCTTTCCCGAAGGGACGCCTCATGGGGTCAGAAAGGTCTCTATCAAAGTAAGGAATTTTATATGATCCCTGTTAGTTTGTTAATGAGGGCAGCGTTTAATAGTCAGACACTGTAACTGTCTATCATCTTTTTGCCTTTACTGCCCTCTAGTGGCTCTAAAATGAACACAATATTCCTGAATGTCCAGGAATATGAAACAGTGATGCTTCTTTTATTGAAAATGCAATGGCTAGTATTATCCTCAAAAAACAAAGTGTATAATGTCACGACTGGGATTTGAGATCAGTCCTACATATGGTCCATACAGTATGTGTATGGGTTTCTGAATGTGTGGCTTTTAGTTTAGTTGAGAAGGAATTAGGAGAAAACTCCTTTTACATTGATAGAAAGAGAGCAGTGAAAAATCACAAAACTGTGATGTTTGTGGAGCAATATAAGCAATGCATCTACACTGCTTTCAATAAGGGAGACATGCATGTTCACCTGCAGCAGGTTTTCTGTCCTTTTTACTTAGATCAGTGTTTGCACTTTCTGTGTCATGATATTGAGAAGCAGCAGCAGACAAAGAACAGACAGGCTGGGAACTACAAAGACAGCCTTCAAATGTGCAGAACCATTTCTTTCTTCTTTTTAAAAAAATTATGAATCGATATTACATTGTCTACATATGCACTTTAGCATTTATGTGTTCATTTATCCATATTTAACTTTCAGTCAAAAGGAGAATATTGTATTACAGTGAGGCTTTTATTTTGAAATAACCGTACCGGATGTGTCGGTCATTTTGTTTTAGTGAAATCACGTTACCTTTTTGTAGAGTGGCGGCGAACAGGCTGAACAGCGTGACAACCTTTCTTTACATCGTTACACTAGTTAGGTACGCTACAACACACCAGAATAAGTCCTTGCGTGTTTGTCTTTATTTGTCTTTTAGACGCATTTTGAGGCAGCTAGTCTAGTAGCTTGCTAGCCAAAATAACAGCAACACAAACCTTTTGAGCGTCATGTTATTTAGCTGCTTCTGGGTATTTGTATTGTACTGTAAAGTGTGTTCGTTTATTTTGTATCATCCCCTTTCCATCCATTTAGAGACCGACGGGGACCAATGACTTCTCTCTACACTCGAAATAAGGGAAACAGCTCATGAAACAACCACCAAGCTTTGAGGTCTCCCAGCTGCACCTGCCAGGTGTGGTAGTCTGTCAGCCTGAGTGAGCCAGTCCACGCCTCCAACTCCCAGGATGAGTGACTTAACAGACTTTGAGAAAGGCCAGATAGTTGGTGCCCAACTTGCAGGTATGTCAGTCAAAAAAACTGCCAAGCTATGTGACGTATCGAGTCCAACTGTCCTCAAAGTGATGAGTGTCTATAACGCACATGGACAAGCCTCGGCGAAACAGAATGGCGGACACAAGCCAGAGACTAAGAGGTTAAGACTGACAAAAGCTGCTGCCCGTGAAACTGCTGCTGCCTGCAGTGAAGAAGCTGCTTGTGGGACAGTGACCTGACTGTGAGGTCAAAACACCAAATTCTAATGGAAGAGCGCAAGAGACATAAATACAGACCAAAGACAAGGGGTAATTCTAATTTTATGTGCTTGTATTTCAGACTTGCATGACCTGCCTTCATTAATTCAAGGTTTTGCACACTTTTTAATTTGTTTTTTTCTTATATGTATTATTGGTTTTATTTTTTGAAAGCCTTAAAATTGGCAAGACATTTAATTCTATCAGTGTATTCCCATGCTTTTCCCAAACCTTGTTTTCTCATTTTCTTTTTTAAGAATCAGTTACTGTAGTTAAATAACCAGTGGTATTTATGTTTCTGTCCAACTTATTGATGACCAAGTAAACATATTTGGACGATGATACTAAATAGTGTTGGATTTCTCTTTTTAGTATTAAATAAGGCACTGTCATTGTGGCATATGCACGTATACAGTAGAATAACACTAAATGATATTCCTATGTTTCACCTATGTGCTGAAATGAAGCAGTGTTTTAGCCAACAGTGACCAGCCTGTTGTGATATAAGGTCCATGTTGGTATATGTTTATGGGGGTCTAATAGTGTTTTAGTTGAGAATTCAGTAGAAAATCAAATTTCACAAAAGTGTGTTGTATTTGCTCTGTCATTACCAAATGCATTTGTAACCATGAAAACACTTTCAATAAAAAAACACATTTGTGTACTGTTGGTCTCTGTCTTCTGTCCTGTCACTGTTCTCACCTCCAGTTGTGTTTTTACTTTATCCCCTGGCGAAATACCTTTTGTTGACCTTGAGTCAAGAGCATCAGAGGCTGCAGCAGATAATACTGACTTCTATTATTTTTTGTATGACTTTTGTGTCAACCATCCCAATGCACCATCAGCATCTGTTGGGAGTGATGTGCTGTAGTTGGGACCCTTTTTTATTCTGAAAAACCTTCGACCGGAAGTACCATTTCCCCTCTCCCCGGTGAAAACCCAAACCGATCGGTGACAAAGTAACGTTAGTGGACAGGCTGCCAACCTTGCACACGCTTAGTTGTAAGTAAACCCCGTAATGCCTGCGTACGCCTCAAATAATAATGACCCTTTGACGTATCTACTCTCTGGAAACGTGTTTTGTTGAAGGAAGCTAGCGTTAATAGTTGTAGCTCGCTACCTGGTTAGCCTAAATTACAGCATCGAAGACTGACTGTCAATACAAGGCGAACAAACGCCAGTGAGCGTCTCTACTTGTGTATATTTATAGGTAATCGTACTTTACGTGTTATTTGTTTGGACTACACCTGCGAGTCACTGAACAGATAATGTTGGCTCTCAGATGCTACTGAAGTACATGTCCAATGTTGACATCAGGGTCAACATTGGACATGTAATTTAGTTTTTTAGGTGTCAAACAAATGTCATATTTTCAAAGTGTTACTTTCTGTCTAGTATTAATCTTTTTTTATATCCAGTTATAGACGGTGGTGGGTGTTTACCTCCCCTGGATCACTGTTCCAGTGTCTAAAATAATGGAAACCCCATATGACAGAGGACTTTGGAGCACCTGAGAAGCAATTGCATGGCCTGCTGCCTGTCTGCCAGCTGGGATTGTTTGTACGAGAAGAGGCTGTCAACGCCTAAATAGTTGTGCTTGAAGAAATATGAGTGACTTAACAGAGTTTGAAAGATGCCAAATAGTTGCTGCAAGACTATCGGGTGCATCTGTCACAAAAACTGCACAGCTGTTCAATGTGGCCAGGGGAACTGTCTCCAGAGTCATGACTGTGTACATCAAACACGGACGAACGGCATCCGCAAAGAAGAACAGCGGGCGCAAGTCAAAGCTCACTGAAAAGGACAGACAGACACTTCTCAGGATAGTTGACGAGAACCCAGAGTATACAGCGTCAAAAATAACCTCGGAGTTGAATAGACACCTCTCTCATGCCGTCTCAGTAAAAACTATACGCCGAGAGCTCCACAAAGCTGGTATTTTTCGCGGAGCTTGCAGTCGTAAAACGGAGACCGAGACCGACGCACAGAAGCCAGAAGGAGAGAACACGAAACCCGAACATGAGAAAGTGAGAGGCACAGTCAAAACTGGCCAAGAGAGCACGGGACCTGAAAGGCACACGAAGGACAAGGATTATGGCGCACGGAGTTCTGTGGAAGGCAGAACAATATTAGAACCCCAGGATCATGTCGAAGAGAGGATACAACCTGAACCCAAAGTCGGTGAAGAAGAGGAGGAAGAGTACAGCACACGCAATCTGGGTGAAGAGAGCACAGAACCTGAACTCCTGACCAGTAGAACGGAATAGTGTGTTGTATTTCTGCCTTTCTACATGGGAATGTAATTGGAAATCCCCGATTTCTTTCATTCCTTCATTTTAACAACCTTTAAATGTGACCATGGATCTGAAATTATATTTTTATTTTCTAGATTGTATTATTTATTTTTGCATGAACGCATAACGGTGCAATATTCTGGCTTATCTCAAACTTTTAGTTCATATTTTCTGAATTACGAATAATCGTTAACCTAAATGTTGCTGCGAATTACCTTTTTTTTCAAATATCCATACAGTAGATGTCTTAACAGTATATCAGGATATTGTTTGATGTCAGTTTGAAAACTTCACAGTTCAATGTGATTAAATCGGAATCATCACATCCCTCCCATGCTACCGCTTTGCTTTTGTATACATGTCATGTTTATGGAACCTGCATGGCTGTGGCGAGGATAGGGGTGGGACACAAAGCATCAGACAACATATGTAATGTTGATACTGCATATTAAAACATTACACTAAAAAAAGGTTGTCTGTAATGTTTAAAATGCACTACTCTGTTTTGATGTTTCTAATGTTTTATCCACATATCAGTAAGGTCGGACAATAAGCACCATTCTACAGCCTATGACATTACATCAGTGGTGGGATAAGTATTCTGATATTTTACTTCAGTAAAATACAAATATATATATATATATATATATATATATATATATATATATATATATATATATATATTTCCTTTATTAATCCGTTGGAATGTTTAATCTTCAGCATTGCATCACATTCAATATGATCAGGATAGGTTGGTCCTGTGTTGTCATTGGCTCAGACAAATAGCCAATTTTCTGCTTTGCATTAATTAATTTTTGAGCGAATCCAAGACGTGTTCTTTTCTTCTTTTTCAATGGTTGATTTTAGGATGTAGAATAATTCAACCCATATAGTAAAACAATCTTTCAATTTATGAGAAAAAAATCAGCGAATTTAGAAATGTGTGGTTTTCAATGGACAGGAAGGTGAACTGCATTCTGGAAAGAAACAACCAACTCAGATAAATGTTTTTAAAAAGACCATATCATTTAACAACTCTCCAACGTTTCAACAGAAATCGACTACCTTTACATACACATATAAATGGCATCTATTCAAAGTTATGATATACATTTGAACGAAATATATTTTAATATAATACGACAATATATTTGTATGCATAAAATAATCAATTTGCTGTGTTTAATTTATTTTCAGAACTGCTGCACATGTGGGCCCAGGGCGTCTCTGGTGTGTCTGGAGAATGACGCAACGACAACGAACCCGGAAGTAGTGCAGCAACAACAACTGTAAACACAGTTGTGGACGCTGTTATTGAAGCTAAAGATGGTGTACGTGTCCAACGGTGAGTGGTTTGTCCTGTGTCTTCAACTGTGTTCTTATCTTCAGCGACAATATACAGCAGACTTGATGAAATAATGTCTCTCGGTTGGAATACTTTGAGTAAACACATCCCGCTTCAACATGAAATGTGTATTGGTAGCAGAGCTTTTAGCTACATTACGCTAAGCTAGCTCGTTAGCGCTTAGCCGAGCAGAAATAACTGCTGTACTAATCCAGCGAGTTTTGTCCATGAGAGTATATCATTGTTTCCCTATTGCCACTAGTAGTTTGAGTGTATTACATTGAACATTAGGCAGCGTAACACGTCTCGGACCCCCGCTGTTCTGATGTCAATAACTTCACGAGCTTTTCTGTTTCCCATGGACTGACCCTGTCCCTCTCAGGTCAGGTCCTCGACAGCAGGTCCCAGTCGCCATGGCGGCTGTCCTTCCTGCTCGATCTCTTCTGGGGAGCAGTGGATTTCATCGGCCTGTTGTAAGTGCTCAGTTGTCTCATATTGTCAACGTGTTGCTAGTCAAATTAATGGAAAGTGGTGGAATAGTTATTCCAAGGTTAGAGTTTATGTGTGGCTTTGAGCTAAACGGTCATGTCGGCATCCTCAAGAAGTTCACCATCTTAATTTGGGCCATTAGCGTACTAACTTTCACTCTAAATGTCATGTGTTGCTCAGGTATTTTGGTCTGACAAAGATTTGACGATAAGTGGAGTTTTTGTATTTCCTCATGACACTGCCGTTCACACTGATCTTGTGTCCTAACAGTTTTAAGACGATACTTCACCCGGACATGACAAAGGACGGAAATAGTGGTTCGTCTCGCTTCACTGATGGCAGAGGGTAGGTTTCTGAGGCTCAGTCATTTATCTCTCTCTCACTCACTCTCACATTCTCTCTCTCTGTCTCTCTCTCACTCTATGTATCCCTATATCCTGAACATTAATTATACCTAATCCGACTGTGGGATTGTAGTCAGTGTGGACCATGTATGAAAACCACTGGTTACTGAAATCTCAAAAATGTTTCTGAATCCAAGACCTGGCCCTTTCAGAGTTTAAATGTTATCTTACGCTGCTGCCCACTACATCAGTTTAATGAACTGCAGTATAGGGAGTTAAATGCGTTTCTCATTGATGGATGATGCCCATCCCTTCACATCAACTTTCAAGTAACTAATGTCGAAAAAGAAGAGACAAACAATAACATCTAATTTAAGTGCTTTACCCTCATTTTATGATGTTTCCTCTTCTGAATCACTTGTTTATTTTCAGTCCTCCAGGTCCTCCTGGTGGCAGAAGACGAATGGGAAGAATAAACCACGGTGCAGGTCCCTCCGCCCCACCAATGGGTGGAGGAGGATGAGGAAGGTGAGGATTTATTTTGTATTATTAAACATCATCCATTCAATAAAACCCTTGTTGATATTTTTTACTTTCTCTATCTGGAGCCTGTGTCCCAAAGTGAGATCATGGGTTTGTTAGAACAAGTAGCCTTAAAAAGGACACGTTTTTAAGAACGTAAACATATTGGTTTTATTTTATTTTTATTTTTTTATCAATTGCCTCACATATTTGGATATGATGTGAAGATATAACTCATCTATTGTATAACCCTCACATCTCTCTAGGTAAACGCCTACACTGAATGTGTAGGCGTGGGGCCTGGCAGTGTCCAGTCGCTGCCAACCGAAAGAAAGACTGTGATGTCACAGTGCTGAGGCCCCTCTTCATCAGCTGCCGCTGCAACAAGCAGTTTCTTGACGTCCTTCTGGGAATTCCTACATGTAGGAACCAGGATGGCCGATACAGCAGCTATCCCCATTTCCTCCCTTTATCTTCTCTAGTCCCTTACCCTTTAGTGTCAAACCAGTTCCCTTCAGTTGATTATTTTGTATATTGCTGTCTGAATAAAAATGTGCAACGTTATTATTGAGTTTGCGTAGTGCCATTACCATCACACTCTGTAACAACACATGAATCTATGCAGAGTGAGGCAATACTGACAAATAGATGGCATCCCTTGACCCTGTACATAAAAAAATAAATAATGTGAAGATATTATAAAACATTTAATCTAATAAATGGGTGATTGTGTTTAAAATGTAATGTGACAGTACGTGTGGAGGCATCTGTCTTTAACTCAGAAGGTTAACACATGTAAGTCTGAAACGATAATGAGTTACTGGGTTTGTAATTTCAGTCGCAATTCAAAACACCTTTGTGTTTCAATTCAATACGTTCATAATTCAAAGAAAGGTGGATCTTGTTCATTCCAATCAAATGCAATAATTCTATATACAAGTGTTATTGGGTTTATTTACACATTCAAATTTTCATCGAGGCAAGAATTGTAATATTTACAGAATAGTATTAAAGACAATTCAAAAGTTAATCTATTGACTCCAACTAGGTTTCAATTGGTAGAAATGGAGATTGTTTGGTGACAGTTTAACATGTTAACAGCGCTGTAATTATCAAAGGGATACGTTGACCTGAAAAGCTGCTCATGCTGCACCTCTCATGTAAAAACAGCACCTCTCAGGTAAAACTTTTGGTTTCACCAGACGAAGGCCGCTCTCTCGCGGAGCATTCGGACACCAAACCGCTGCCACTCCCTCTGGTGGATCCACATCTCCTGAGTGGTGTCCAGACACGCCAGCACGGCACCCCCCTTCCATGATATCAGCCGAGGGTCCATGTCCTAGGAGCACATGCACATCAATATACAAGAACATTAGAGGAGTCGTGTGAAGAATCTGTGCACATCTCTCCTTGATAAGTTTGTAGTATGTTGTGTAGCACTCATCTAACGCCCAACCTTCGACATACATGGAAATAAAAAAATTAAGCCAACTGAAGAACATGCTACTTCGCCCCATTGCAGATCTGCACAACATATTCCATTACGTTACCTTTGGCCGCGTGACAACTTCCACGTTGTCTACCAGCCTTCTGAATGAGGGCGGCATCTTGTTGATGATGCGGTGAAGCAGAAACTCCTGAGCTCCGTGAAACATGAGCCCTCCTCCCACAACCAGGATGGAGCTGTACATCTTGCGTTTGGTTTCGTCCGATGCTACAAAAATAAAATACAAGATGAGCTTATGTCAGACATCTGTCCTCTGCATCAATTATTATAGATGTGTTTTACTTTACTACATCCTGTCTGTCCTTACCACAGCAGTCAATGCTATGCAGGATGGCCTTATCCAGGCCCAGGGCTTTGCTCTCAAACTGGCTCATGATGGCAGTCTTCCTAGAGAGGTGAGCAGACAGGGGCTCTTCCACCTCTCCTGCCCCCATCAGGCACTCCCCCTGCGCAGGCCCAAACTCCATCTCCCCCTTCATCCCTCCTCCACCGCTGCCACTTCCACAGCCCCTGGTTAGGTCAGAAAGCTCCCCGAGCCCTCCCTGACCGCTCATCTCACCGTCTAAACCGCCACCTGGTCTGGACATACCTTTCCGGTCTGCAGCCGATTTGGAGGACTGGTGAAGAAAACGTGATAATAATTTATTTATTTTTTTTAAAGAATAACAGTGCCTGTCCCAGAAGAAGAAATAATAATAATAATAATAATAATAATAATAATAATAATAAATATTATTATTATTATCTCTGTGTGAGTGTGTGTTACCTGGTCCTGTTTGCTCTGTGTAGCCATCAGGTAGTGCTCATCATGAGGGTCCTCCGTGTCCCCTTGGGAACGGTACTGAAGGGACGTCATCTTCTGACCTACGATGCCAAATGTGGTCGGGTAGAAAAGACCCATAGGGGCCTAACATATAGAGATGAGCCAGAAAACATGAGGAGGGGACACAATTACAACCACAGATTAAAATAAAAAATTACTTCCATTACACAAGCTTGACACGACAATGTAAAAAAAATCAATCTTAAAAAAAATAAATGTTATTCATCACTATCCAACTTAAATACCTGTAATTTCTCATCCCCTAGTCGAACCTGGTAGAGAAGAGCTGGGGCTTCTGGGAGACGTGTCTGGAATTCATGATCTTGAAGTCCTGAGATGTCCTGTTAAGAATAAATGGAGGTAAAGATATATTTTGGAATGTATCTGAATAACTGCAAATTTCTCTGTCCATTCTTGAAAACAGACACAGATTGAAAAACAGATTGAAACAGACACGAAGGTGCCACCCCCTCCTTCCCTTCCCCGACCAACACACACTTGGTTCAGATGACAGAAGGTCTCTTTCAGATGCTGTAGCAGCTGACAGTTCAGTCTGCTGGACAGCTGACAGTCTCTGTAGGGAAAGCCTGCTCTCTGCAGGAGCCAGAAGAAAGTGCGGGTCACATCTGAGCCACCATAAGCCAAACACAATCTGCAAAGTCAAAGACAAAAAAAACAATATCACTCAGGGAATTTTTCTTCTTCCTAAAAACCTTGTTTCAATAAACTGGCAGTGTTTTATCACTTAACTGGACCAACACACTAATTGTTCCATTAAATCCGAGGGAATTAAAAAAATATTATGAGGGAAAGTAGAACTTAATGCATGACTCTAATGTTATTGCAAAGAAATGCAAAATAATTCCAGACACAAAATTCCCACCATGGCACTTTGGGGGCAAAACAAACTAATCAGAAACAATATTTTTCTTTCATCAAACATTGAATAATGTTATCTTTATGTCACTGTTGTTATGTGTAAAAGGAATCCATGATGTGTCCATTTATAACCTGGATAAAATAACTATTTCGTAGAAATAAATTAAACATAGGAATAGTTCTCAGTCCCACCTGGAGTTCCGGTGGGACACGCCATCCTCTACACAGCAAAGACTGGACTTCTGGTCTCCTACATCCACGACACAAGCGCTGCTCAACCCACTGCCAAATGTAGCACACACCGACTCCTGGTGCACGATGATCGCTACACAAAGACACACACTAGTTTGTTATTGCAAAGAATAACAGTGTATATACATTTGTTTTGTGTATGCAGCCATACATGTGTTCATGTGTGTAATACCTGAGAAGCCCATATTGAGCAGCAGCATGTTGACAACTTCTTTGATGTGAGGCCTGTTATAGATGTCGGGGACCAGGAAGATGCATCTGTAATACTGGCAACAAGTCACAAAAGCAAAGCTTAAATGTGAGAATTTATATTTTGAGACTATCAGCATAGTTTGAGCTCATTTTTATTATTTTCTACTTTCAACATATTGCAGAAGACTTTTGTGATATGAGGAGGTGAGTTTCTCCTACCTTCAGGTCTTTGAGGGGGATCTCCAGTTGCTTTTGGATAACGTGACTCCAGATTGTCTCGAGGTCCGCCAGTACGGCGGTCAATGAGCCTCCGGTACCCGCATGCACATTAAGCTGACCTCTGACTATTGGCCAGTGGATGTTGTAAGAGTCGGATGGATTTACATGAAGAGCCTACACGATAAAACAGACAAATAGTCTCGGTAAAACAGTTTTTAGATGTCGTATTTTCTAGAAATTCAGCCACATGGACTGACCTCCTCTCCCACCAGATGAGGAGGCTGGTGGGCCGTGTTGGTCCACTTCACCCTGGAGCTGCTGTCTAGTACTGCCGGACGGATCTGACAGTTATAGGCTCTGGCCTTCACTCACACAGGTACAAAAAAATAAAAAGATTATTTAATTCATTTCTGCATAGAAAATAATACTACAATTGAGTTATTCATGTAGTATTAGTAGTATATGTAGTAGTAGTAGTACATCTAGCAACCGATCAACCCCTGACTTACTCCAGAACCTTTCATATAGTCGATGCAGCACAGCGTGCTTCACATTTCATTTTTAAAAAAAACACCACTTACAATTTAAAAGCAAATATATCATTGAATCATGTTGCTGATGTCTGTGAATATTGCAGTATTACGTATGCAACAATTGTCTCTCTTTTATAATACTCACCTGTTCAGCAGACACAGGTGTCCTCCGCACTCCGTTTGACATTTTCTTGGACCAGATAGCCTGGTCCACCATTTTAAGCCCATTCTGCCTCTGCTCATTACTCTCTGCTTTCTGTTAAACAGGAAGTAGACGCAATAAGGGTCACAAATACGACATTTATTTGAGTAAAGTGGAATAAGACGCAGAATAAAAAAAGGGCTGCACACTCATTTTAAAAACAAATGTGTCAATTTGACCTTAGCAATATATAAATTGCAGGAGTTACATTCATTGTTAAAGGCCAAATGTGTGTCAAAATACAATATTTAAATAAAATAGTCTCCTTCTGCTTAGCTGCCCTGGTCTACACATCATATTCTACAGACCTAAGAAAACATATTTACAGGTACAGATCGCTACAAACATCACACCACAATTATATTAATCTGTAACACTTATTGCAATTAGTTTGACAGATTCAGCCGTAAAATCAAAGTCTGCGTGTATCTGTTCATGAGTGACTTACATTCAGACCATCTCTCAACAGCCAGGCGTCTTCATATCTCGGCTGCCCAGTTTGTTTGTGTCTGCGCGCTATCACATGGGGCAGTGTCACCGGAAGATTATCTGTTGCTCGGCCAATGCGGAGTGTCCTCGAACCAGGGTGGATGACAACTATGAAATTGCTCTGTATTTGCTGCAAGAGAGGAAAGCATGATGATCAGCATAAACATAGCCATGTAATGCACAATAAAGCTAGAAAATCCCAAAGCACATCATTGTGTCTAAACAGTAACGGGTCTCCCCAGACTGTTGCCTCAAAGTCAATGTTGGACACACATTGATGTCTGCAATATCTTTGTATGCTGCAGCATCAAAATTAATCTCAAACCGAAAAGGTATAATATTTGTCTAACCAATGCTAACTGAACACCTGATGTTTTCAGCTGATGGTCAAATACTGTAGAAGACTGTTTGAAGGCAAGCTATTCTACACATTATAGGCTTTGGCAGATACATGATGAGTTTAAGTGACTGATACTAAACCTCGGTCAGTCCAGAATTGGCGGTCTTGTGCAAGTGAGAGCAAATTGGATGAATTACAGAAATTGAGACGGGAATATTCGACTATTATTTTTTTATATATATAAATAAGGCCATTAGACAACAACTAAAACACTCGACATCACCACCTCACCTCCTGAAGGGGGTCTGGGATGACCGGAGGAGCGATGGGTCTTTTCACCCCACGTTGTTGCTCCTTCTCCTTCTCCTTGTCTCGTTCCTTTTCTTTCTCCTTCCCGTTGTCCTGCTCCTTCTCAGCCTGAGTCATTGTTGAGGAACACGTTAATGGACTAGATAGTAATAAATAATGAGTCGCGATCTGCTTGTGCTTGTGAAGCGCTTCGACACTCAACCGAAGGCGAGGACCTTTTCTCTGAATAGAAAGTTGTGGCAGCGGCAGAGTCTACTTCCGTATTTGATCACGTGATACTTTACAGCGGTTTCTATTCGTGGAAAGATCATTTTAACTTGGCACTGCCTCTTGTCCGTGACAAACTGGTACTCCTCTATCAACATTGTTGTTGTTTTAGTTTTCTATTACTGTAGTTTAAGAATATTTTGTTGTAAAATAAAATCAGCCACAAGGGTTGTGACAAGTAAAAGTAAATGTACTAGGCTTAGAATGCCGTTTAGCTGACAAATTGAATTTGCAACCCCGAAATGCATTGCCTTTTAAAGAAAGAGACCCCAAAACACTGCATTAGAAAATGGTACTAAATTAACTTTAATTAGGAACTATGTCTGTGTTAAGGCCTGTTTATTCGGATTGGACTGTCGGTTAAAAGTTGGAAATGGATATGGTTACTATGAGCACACAAATCCCTAGTTTGTCTTTTTGTCCCTTGTTTGTCATCCCTTGATCTCATGTTATGAAATGTAATGGTTTGGTATATTCTAAAATAATGCATAATGTACAGAGCTAATGCAAAGTCACTGTCAGACTGTGTACAAAGGTTGTTTTTAATACATGAGTGTAAATATGATTTAAGAGATGTTTGTAAATATATTTTTTTTAAAAAGGATTAAAAGAAGATGTATTTCTATTGTAAGAGTTCAATTATGGAACAATGCTAACATGTAAAAATGGTCAACTCATTTTTGGTTTTTAAAAGGATTGTTTATAATTAAAAAAAAAAATTTGAGGGTTGAAGTGTGAATGCAATGTATGTATTTAAAATAAAATTATATATATATATATATATATATAAATTATTATATTATAATATATATATATATATATATATTTCTTTTCTTTATATCAAATTAGGTATCTGATTTAATTGATAATAATTTAGTATAGGAATATACTAGCATTAAGTTTCTACCTATAACCTACGTATACCGAATTTCCACAAAGCAGCCCTCGCAGTACGTTTGACATAGAAATACTAAATTTGGGAGGCGTATGTAACTGTACTATAAACTTAAAAAAAACTCTTATGGGACAATGCTCTAAACTGTACCAGAAGTCGGCCATCTTCGGTTTTGTGTTATTTGTCCATACTATTTTTTTTTTCATTTTTAGGCCAAATTCACATGGTTTCCCCAATAGGTGGCAGTAAGACTATGAGTTAATATTGACGTGCAGAAGTCTTCAAGCCATGACTCTCATAAAGCATGTTAACTTTGGAACAGTTTTGACAAAGTACAGTTGCGTTACAACAGCTTGACATATGATCAAGAACGATCCAAAATAATAGCCACTTAAAACATTCATGTTTGAAGCCTGTTAACCTTGATTATTTTTGCTGTTTTTTTTAAATGAACCACCAGCATGTGCTTCTTTTGCCGACCATGTAAATTTGTAGCAGTAAAACAGCTATGTCGAGTGAGTTGAGTAAGGAGTGAAAAAACAAAAACACATTGGGGCACCCCCGCTTTTGAGAAAGACCCAGGACTACTGGGCCCCTTGGCCTATTGCCAGTAGGATAGTTTATTTATTCATTTATTCCCTGACATACAGTTTGTGTATGAACTGTGTGTTAATCCCATTCAGGCTCACATGATTCATGAGTTTACCCATAGCAACCATCTCTCTCTTCAATTTATAGGCTGTGTAAGGACTGCAGATTCATAAAATAAAATAGCCAAACACAACAAATACATTTCTTAAATCTGTTACATAAATAAGAAGGAAAAAAAGGTGTCTGCTGCTTTTCTTTTCTTTTGTCCTTTGTGCCAGTGTTCATCAGTTTACAATTCATGCATGATGATAATGTTGACAGATAATACACAAACACAGCATGTAAGGGGTTGAAAAAACAGTTTACAAAAACAGTGCTGGAAAACACAGAGACAAGTATCCACCTTGCAGTGACCAAATCAGTGTTTTGGTTACCAAAATAAGCATAGGTCTATGCCATTCACAGAATAAAATAGATCCATGTAAAAGCACTTTAGAGAGCGTTATGAAAGATTCAAACAATGGTAACTACAGATGTCAATGGTTTTGCTATTCTGGAAATGTTTGGCTGATGTCCTCCTAGCTTTTCTACAGCTTCTCTTAACTTCACTGAACACTTTTCACTGCAGGAAATCCGTGGTCTGAAGATCAGATCTGATACCTTCTTATCATCCTGACTTTCAGCATGAAGACTCCTGCACAACTTGTTCAAGTCCTTCATCAAACGAAAACTTTTGCAGGACCTCAATTCCAGTGCAAGGTTACTCGACTTCTTGTCCCTCTCCTCGCACAGCTGCACCACACAGAATTTAGCCAAGTCGCTGCCCCTCTTTGCATGGCCTGCCACCATGTTGAGAATCAGGGGGTAAAGGTCATGAGCTGAAGCTGGAATTGAAGGCTCTGGAAAGGCGTGGTTGGGAAGAGAGTGGCTGGGCAGTGAAGAGGACTGAGAGAAGAGAGGGTTTATATTTATTATTAAATGACTCATAGTGGACGGCAAGTAAAAACTGATCAATATTACATGTAAGTTACAATCTACCTTTGGGCAGATGATGAGGACTCGCTGTGCATTCTTGGCCTTTTCTGCCAGCCAGCGCATTGGCCCGAGCTCTGCAATCTTCCTCTGCTGCCACATGTCGACAGCCACACTGCAGCCGCCGTACCACTGCAGGAACTCTGTGAGGGCCACCACGGCCTGCTGGAAGGCTGAATCCTCAGCAGGGTACACCAGAAGGACTGGGACAGGAGCCATGAGAGATGTAGGCAACCTTTTGAAACCCAATGAGCTCGCAACGTTGGTGCCATATTGTTTATCTGGAGAGTAAGAAGTCATTGGAAAGTAGGGGTTAGATGTCTTCAGCACAGTGCCAAAGATTTCATATGACCTAGAGGGGATTTCTGAATTTGTTTGTGGTACATTTCAGTACTTTCATCCAATCTTCACATCTAGCAGGGGACACATTTTGCTTTCCAGAGTACAAGACTTCTAGTGATAAAGCTGAGCTCCTTTTAAAATGTGACAGAAAGATCCCTGTAAATTGGTTTTGGAAGAACTTTGAAAGTTTAAAATATTTGAAACCAGTAGCTTTCTGACTGAGGAAAGGTGCAACACATGTATACAAGATTGGCGAGTGAGCCTGTGCATCTGTCTTAAGTCTTTTACTATTCAACATCTGCAATTTCAGTGCCTACAAGGTCCTCTCCCAACTAAATGCATGAATAAAAAATGTTGTATTTACAGATTACGTAGCAGGAACTCATTATCATCAAACCGACCAGTACTCCAAGCACGGCCAAGGCTATGCTGGTGAAGTTGACATTACCAGGGTCAGCGCCTTCTGCACAGTCAAAGAAATACACAAAAAATATACAAAAACAAATTCCCCATTTTACTTTAGTTTGTAATTATATTGTGATTGTACTGCATGGCTTTAAGGAATGCTGCATACCTGAAGTAGGGACCTCGGCTGCAGTGAAATGTTAAAAAAAAGAATTGTTAAAGACAGAATTATTCCCATCTTTTTACTGTACATTAAATACACACATGTACCAGCAAATAAGATCGCTCACCAGTAGGAACTGCTGTAGGCTTTCGAGTGACACCTGAAAAAAGACAAAGTTTAAACATTTAACTTATATACAAATGAAAGTATAACATATCAAAGGAAGTGTAGAATAAAAAAACTACTCACGTTGTGTTGGGCGAGGGATTGTGATTGTGAAAAATTTGTAAGAGATTACACTCTCTGTCAGAGGCAATGGCATATTGGCAGCTTGGATGCTGTTGAAGCCATAGCTTGCCTCGACTAAATAATGAAACCATTTCTAGATTTGAAAAGACAGTCATTGCATTAACCTCTCATATGTCTGTCATTTCAAACTCATGTTGAGCAGAATAAACACATAAACACAGCAATGTTGTAGGAAAGATTCCATGCCTGCACTGATCCACGGATGCCTGCCTCAGACAACACTGGATTGTATTTACAGTAGATCGCGGCTTCCCCCATAATAAAGATCCGGGTGTCTGTCAGGTATTTATTACTAGCTGCAAAGAGACAGAAAATGTCAGACACCCTGTATAACTAAAGACAGTTTGTATAAATTATATATATATATATATATATATATATATATATATATATATATATATATATATATATATATATATATATATATATATATATATATATATGTATATATATATATATATATATATATATATATATATATATATATATATATATATATATATATATATAGTGTAAATACCATCTAATTGTTCTCTCATCTCCTGTTTACCCTTTCACACAACAACGTATTGTACACACACAAAATTGTTGTTGTTTTATCTTTGCAACGTTGTGTCCTATTATTGTGTTTCAATTATCAATAAAAAATAAAATAAAAACGGGATTTGATGTTTATCTACCATTGGGGAGATGCAAACTCGGGGTGGACGTATGGGTCAAACAATCACAAGACTGATCATATAAAAATATGATTATAGGGATTTATAACTTAGTAGTGTTGTTTAAAATGACAATCAACATGACAGTTTGGGATTTTAATTTATAGTAATCTTATTGTTCTTCTTCTTCTTCTTCTTCTTCTTCTTCTTCTTCTTCTTCTTCTTATTAGTAGTAGTGGTAGTAGTAGTAGTAGTAGTAGTAGTAGTAGTAGTAGTAGTAGTAGTAGTAGTAGTAGTAGTAGGAGTAGTAGTAGTAGTAGTAGTCTTTATATTATAATCATTATCATTGTTATTATTGTTATAGATAGTCAAGGCATTTGTGTTCTGTTGATGTACCATGGCAGGTATTGACCAACACTTTCCACAATGCTTTTAAATACAAATAATACTTCTGGGGTGCACTGCCTTAAAAAAATCTATTTGGGTGTCTTTATTTTATATGTTGAGTGTGTACCAGCTACAATATTTCCATATAAACGTTTTTACGGTTTGTCGAGTGCAGTGTCACCTCAACCAGACTAAAGTTCTGTTTGAGGAAAAGAGTGTTTTTGGAGTGTAAAATTCCTCTGTTATTTGATAAACATTACAGTATATATAAACTTTTGATGTTTTCAGATAATGAATAATAATGAATAAAGTTATGTATTGTATTTATTATTTTTTTTTAAATGTTTTTCAGTCAATTCTGAAGATGCCATGTCAGTGAATTACCCACACAAGTGTTTGTTAAACTATATTTATAGAAAACAAGTGTTTTTTTATAAAAATGCATCTTACCATCAATGTTGATTGCCCAGCTTATGTTCATCATATTTTTTTCTCCCACTGTCACTAGGTCTACTCTCAGGTCTGCCAGGACAGACGGAGTGGTGTTACTGCAAGGAGGGAAATCTGGAAAAACAAACAATGGTGCTATAATTTGTTGCCTATGTTATTATTCTCGGAAATGTACTCATTGTCGGATAATTCTGCTGTTGGAGGGTAAGCCTATTGTACTTCCAGTTGTGTAATGCTCAAGGTAAAAACATTATTCACGTTTATTTGGAGTTTGGAGCCACCTGCTTGGCTAAAGATTTTATTGAATTTCAGGCAGACATTTCAAATAAACCTCAAATCTCTTTATATTTGTTGGTCTTTATTTCTTAATCTGGTGGGCTATATCTAGAGGTAATTTCCACGTGTTTCATCCTGCTTTATGATCCAAGTGTTACATTTTCATCCAAAAGGCAAAGCTGGTAGCTTTCAAAATGAATAATAAATCAACAGTAGGCTACAACAAAGGTGAGAAGACTAGTCTCTGCATTGGCCAACACACATAGTTTTTTAAGTAAAAGCCACAGTGGCTTTAAAACCAGCCCTACTATTATTAACATTAGAGGTCAGACCTCATCCAGAGTATAAATAATAAATCACATACCACGAGATTCACGACGACATTCCACTATCTGCAAGGAATCCCATAAATATATTACTTAATTGACTTTAATTGCAAATAACAATTAATTAATGGCTCAGTTGTAAAAGTCGATAACTTACAATTTCTTTTGATGTCACCTGGGCCACAAAATAGCAGAACAAAATCAGACTGGCTTCCCACATCATCACACCTGACCTGACGAAAACACAAACAGAACTATAATAAATGAAAAGAACAGTAATGGGATACGTACACCTTTTACAGCCCACAGCATGTAACTCGTTACCTCTCGCGCTCCTCCTGAATGGACTGTCAGTGACTCGCTGGATTTGTCCCGTTACCTTTTAAGTCAATAGCACTAAGCCCCGCCCACAGCAGTGGTCCAGCTCTTTGGAGCTTTACTCGATTACACTACGCATAGTCTCCCGTGTCAGGGTTTAAAAAAAGGTAAGGTTTTCTTTTCCTGCTGCTTATGCCAGTTGTTTACTTCTATGTTGGTATTAAACTCCTCCAGCGCCGTCTCTGTTTATTAAATAAACATAGTTTGTGAGCTTAAGTGTATCAGTTAAGGCGAAGTGTGTCCGTCCTGTTGCAAACAGCGGACGACTTCAGTAGTAACGTGTTATTAAATCAAACGTAACGGAGAACTAAGACCCGGAAAAAAAATCTGTCAACAGCCTGACCCGCTTTAAGAATTTGCAGACACTTTAAACGTCTTCTCGAGCGTTTGTATAAATTAAACTGTGTTTTAACTTAATCCTGCAGACCAGACTGCAGCTGCAGGTATGCAGGTCCTGCAGCTGACCGACAGACCGTTAGTTCATGCTTCGGCGTCACGTCGACGGCGTCACGTCGACGGCGTTGAGCATTCGAAGTTCTGCGTCGAGGGACCGCGTCGCTCTGCAATTCACGGCCATGCCGCCAGGTGTGTGTGGCTGCGTGGTTTCAGGGGTTTTAGAGTCGGAGCTCGTCAAAATTGAAGAGCAAATGCTTATATTGCAAATGTTGAAGCGCAGGCGACAGAGAAGACGCTTGCGGAGGTGGTCTGTACGACCATTAAAAAAAACGTCGACGTAGTTAGGATTTTGGGGAGGTGCACGTCAGGCTACGGCGTAGGGGTGTGCGTCGAACTGACGCAGAAGCATGAACTAGGCACCGATGAGCCAACAGTTGCGTAATTGGCCTCTAATCGTAAACATTTAGCGGTATTTCAGACTAACCATAACACCTAAGGAAGTGAAACTAGGACACACCTTCTTGTTCCCACTTGCTGTGAATGTGTTGGTGTCTCAGAAGCTTCTTCATCGACATTTCAGACTATTTGCTGATTTCAGCTTATCAGTAAAACTGCTGCGGACTGGCTGCTATATGGCTCCGACAGTCCTGACCTACTTATGGAGGGCCACGTTTTGAATGACGAGGCTACACTTGCTCTATAAAGTAAACGGCACTACAGAAAACCTCTCTTTTTCTTTCTCTCTGTTTCTCTCAAATCTGTCCAGTTGTTCCTCTGCGCACAATTATCACTGTTGTGACGAGGTGTGATTTTTTTTGGGGTCTTTATAAGGCTAAAAGCACAAAGTGCTTCATCCCTTCTGGTTAAAAGACATAAGACCATTTGCCCAAATAAAATGTACGCATTTGGTACTTGAGCAATGAAGTTAGTGAAGGAACATAAACTTTTCTCCTCAACAGCAGAATATAACCATATGAGGCCGGGCTCCACATGCAGGGTTACTTCCAAAGTGCCTGGAGAACAACTTGTATTTGTCTCTAGTTAGTATATTTCTGTTTGTTCATTCATTGGCATGTCATTTACAAAGTGTGCATTGAGAAGGACAAGGTGTGGTTAGAGTAATGATTAATACCATGTCAGCCAAAAGGCTCTCCGTAACCCACAATTTGCATACTTATCAGGACAGTACACAAACAGGTGGTACTTTTAGACATGCATGAGTCCCGGCTACAGTTTCACTGTGTGTTGTTGTGGTTACAGTGAATGAAGAAAACCCTCTCAGAACCAGGATGTTGTCTTTGACCACGTCAGGCCAAACTGGAGCCCGACTGTTTGTGACTGCGACTCGAGGGAGATTTACGAGGGATGGCAGGTGCTCGTTGACCCGTTTGCCACAATTTGCCTCTGTGACCAGAAATGTGGGTCGATGCTTTTCCCGAGCCTTCTTCAACCACTACAAATGCTTTAGTACAACAGCTGCCAACAGGAACACTTCCTCAACGACAGCCAATCAGAAAACACCGTCCTACAGTTACATCATTGTTGGGGCCGGGTCGGCAGGATGCGTCCTTGCCAACCGTCTCAGTGAGGATGCCCACGAGTCTGTGCTGCTGCTGGAGGCGGGGCCTAAGGACATGTTGCTCAGCAACGTACAACTCTCATGGAAGATCCACATGCCGGCTGCGTTGACCTACAACCTCTGTGATGACAAGTACACTAGTTGGATCATTTCACAAATGTTTTGTTGCTGATGTGTCAAACTGTTTTGTTTACCTTGTCATTCATTCCCAGATGTGTGGAAACACAAATAAGGTCTGCACAAATGTAGACATTTGTGCAGACAGGTCAGTCCCTTAAAACTCCACTGTAAAATGCCTTCATAGAGTTTATTCCACTCACTTGCATATTTCTTCACAGTTTACTGAGTCAAACTATGATTTTATGTTATTTTAGACTAATAAAGCCACAACAAATGAAGAAAATAAATGTATATAATTACATTTTAACTAATGAATCATCCATATATCACATACATGTATACCAATGTATTAGTCCAGCATTTAGACATATTATATCATTTTCCATGGAATAACATATTATTAAACTGTCAAGATCCGCTAAGCAGACAGATATTGGTTCCAATCTGATGCCATGCTGTATATATTTGTTTTCATTTCTCCTCAGGTATAACTGGTTCTACCACACTTTAGCCCAGGCCCACATGGACAACCGGGTGATGTACTGGCCGAGGGGCCGGGTTTGGGGCGGGTCCTCTTCTCTCAACGCCATGGTGTACATCCGCGGACACGCTGAAGACTACAACCGCTGGCAAAGGGAGGGGGCCGAGGGCTGGGATTACGAACACTGTCTGCCTTATTTTAGGAAAGCTCAGTATCATGAGCTGGGAGAAAACAGGTACCGGACAAAAATATCTGCTGGCCATTTTTTCTTTAATCCAAATGCTCTTAGGGTACCTTTTGACCTACTTTCAAATAATGTTAGTTTGCATAGACCGAGGGAATCTGACGGTGTTGGTGCTACCGTAACACAGACGCACAATGCTTCAAAATGCATCCTGAGTTGTAAATGCAATGTAATTTAAATTTCTAGTGGCACAGTGACGATGTTATCCCAAAGAAACGAGCTGCAGGAGCAATAAAGGTTTAACGCAATGTGTCACCCGTCTAATTTCAGCACATACAAATGAGGAGGGTGGACGGCAGCTCAGATATTAACACGCTTGTTATAACTAGAATAATCAAGACCTGTCTAGGCTGGAAGCATTTGGGGAGGTAGGTATCACAGGCAAAAGTGATGTAAAAACAATTACATAATTTGTAATGAGACTGAAATTATCACGCCATGCATCCACAGGAAGCTTTTTCTTCAGTGTTTAATCTAACACTGAAGAAAAAGCTTCCTGTGGATGCATAATAATGCTTCCACTTAGTACTGAATCACCAAATTGTGTCCATTTGTTTGTGTTTGAACTCAAATGTCATCTCATGAATTCATAAACACCGCCGTCTTCTGAAAAGTAGCAATGCTGCGAATTTAAATAATTAATGTTAATGCAATATTGATCATCAAAGACCTATAACCATTTCCCATAAAAAGATCATTGCATTTTAGTATTATTATATATATATTGTATAACATTTATTAATTATTTATATCTTTGTGACACATACAATTTGTGTTTTATGTGTGTACTGTAGTTACCGGGGGGGCAGCGGACCTCTTCATGTGTCCAAAGGGAAGACCAACCATCCCCTTCACCGTGCTTTTATTGAGGCGGGGCAGCAGGCAGGATACCCCTTCACAGAGGACATGAACGGATACCAACAGGAGGGCTTTGGCTGGATGGACATGACCATTTATAAAGGTAAAAGAAAACATGAACTCCTATATCCAATAACAACTGAGAGCACATCTCACTGCTTAAATCTGTCCAGGAAAGAGGTGGAGCACAGCCAGTGCCTACCTGAGACCTGTCCTGGGTCGACCTAACCTGAAGACGGAGGTACGCTGCCTGACCACCAAGATCCTGTTTGATGGCAACCGTGCCATGGGTGTAGAGTACACACAGAAAGGACAAAAGAAAAGGGTAAGACGGATAGAAATACTATCACTTTCAGGAAAATATAATTATGTTGTGGACGGTGATATATTTTCTCTCTTTTTTTTTACACACAAAATTGAGAAGATCTTTCTCAACCAAGCCTTTTTTAATTTACTTTTCGATCCAATCTATCCAGGAACAAAATGTTTGATGAATCCTTGGACTCTTTTAGTATTGATTCAATGATTAGTTTTTTCTTCTCTCTTCAGGTGTTTGCCGATAAAGAGGTGATATTAAGCGGAGGAGCCATTAACTCCCCTCAGCTTCTCATGCTGTCTGGGGTAGGAAACGCCGATGACCTGAAACAACTCGGTATCACTGCGGTTCAGCACTTACCAGGTAACTAAAACAAACCTATTTAACTTTATTTGAACACATCCAACACAAATACACACTGACAGAGGGATTCATTAACACCTGTGTCATGCTTAACACAAGTGCTATTTATGCCTCTCTTTGTCTTCCCCGCTTGTCTCTGTGGTTTCTCAGGTGTTGGCAGTAACCTGCAGGATCATTTGGAGTTGTACGTCCAGCAGCAGTGCACTCAGCCCATCACCCTGTACAAGGCCCAGAAACCTTTCCACATGGTTAAGATTGGCCTGGAGTGGCTCACTCGGTTCACTGGTAACCAAAGCATCCACACATGCTTGTGGTAACACACATTCTCCCTAACGTTCTATAAAATAATGGATTTCTGTGAGTTCACGAAACTTCAATGCCAAGTATTAACACATGTACGGGTTCATATAAATTCTGTATCTTAATCATAGAGTTAATGAACTTGAAGAAGTTTTTTTTTTTTTAAATATATGTCAACACTATGACCTCTTTGCATTCTGTTTATAATGTGTTTTTTTGCTTCATTTTTTTCTGGCCAGATCATACACATTTTAAGATTAACTCACAGAATGTGAAGATGAAGTATCTGGCATTGTTACGTTTATCGATTAGACAAGACAGATGCTGCATGTCTAACGGCGCTGTGTCCCACCATATAACGCACCATGACAACTGTCCCTTAGGTTATGGAGCAACAGCCCACTTGGAGAGCGGAGGGTTCATCCGCAGTCGACCACATGTCACACACCCCGACATCCAGTTTCACTTCCTGCCCTCACAAGTCATCGACCACGGTCGAGTTGCATCCAAGATAGAGGCGTATCAGGTGTGTGCTTAGTGCGTATGAGCGCTTTCAGGGTGGTTTAACTGTGTCATACAGGCATATGCATGTCTGAGTGTGAATGTGTTTGTTATTTGTCAACAGTACGTCATTTAAAATTCCACAGAACTCTTGTACAGGCTGCAACAACGTGACATGTATTAATGACGGATCAGATAAGACCCGCACATAATGCACAACACAAAGGAGAGTTTTAACAGTTCCATGGATCATTCCATGGAAAGCTTCAGGTGTTCAATAAAACAACAGGTGCTTTCCAGAACTTTCCTGAGAGGTGGCTTATTGACCTTAATTATAGGCCCTTTTCCAGAGAAGGATACGTTCCAGGAAAGAGTCAAGAGTTACTGTATGTACAGTGTGATATGAGGCTTCTATTGAAGTGCTACAAAAGGCTTTGTGTTTTTTTGTGTTTAACAAAAGGGTTTATTTCATGAGTTAATGTGTGCAGAAGCCAAAAGCAATTATACTGGAAATGGCATACTACGTATAATCTGTAGGACTACAGAAGACAATAAAAACATTGTCTTTATAAGGGTTTTACTGAATGTAGGCCGAGTCAAAAACACACACAGAGCAGTCACTTTACTTGACCCACTTTAGATTGTTTTCATAGAGCAGAAAATAACAATGAATAATGTTGTTTTTTCCTCATGCATTGAGATAGTATCTCCTCACGAAAAAGAAGTTTACCAGGACAGTACAAATGGAACGCTCGAGTGAATACAAAACATACCACAGAGATGTGTGTTTCTGTTTGTGTTTTAGGTTCATGTTGGACCAATGAGGAGCACCAGTGTCGGCTGGATGAAGCTGAAGAGCGCCAACCCTTTGGATCACCCGATCCTCCAGCCAAACTATCTCTCCACCGGTAAGATGTCTAGGACCAACTTCAGCAACGGTTTTGAGAACTGTTTCCCGAGAGAGCGTACTTTCAATGAGACCTGCTTACTTCTTAATGTACTTTGCTTTATATGTTGCTTCGATAATTCCCTCTGAAGGTCTCATTTTGGGGATTGTTGTTATTTGAAAGATTTGTACTACGTATTGTGGTTGGATGGCACACTGCTGACAATATAGCCCTTTTTTTTTTTGTATTTCCATCTCCTCTCTCCTCTCAGATGTTGACGTGTCGGAGTTCAGGGAGTGCGTCAAACTCTCCAGAGAGATTTTTACCCAAAAGGCCTTTGACCCGTTCCGTGGTCCCGAAGTCCAGCCTGGTCCTCAGGTCCAATCCGACGCCGACATTGATGCTTTTGTCCGCCAAAAAGCAGACAGTGCTTACCACCCGTCCTGCACCTGCAAGATGGGCTCGCCCTCCGACCCGATGGCGGTCGTCGACTCCAGTGCA
Source organism: Clinocottus analis (assembly GCF_023055335.1). NCBI lineage: Eukaryota > Metazoa > Chordata > Actinopteri > Perciformes > Cottidae > Clinocottus > Clinocottus analis. The sequence goes on from NW_027176153.1 coordinate 12,425,522, forward strand.
CGCGTTCTGGGGCTCGAGCGGCTGCGCGTGGTCGACGCCTCCATCATGCCCAGCATCGTCAGCGGCAACCTGAACGCTCCGACCATCATGATGGCAGAGAAGGCTGCCGACATCATCAGGGGTCGGCGTCCTCTCGTTGACCCGGGGGTTCCCGTGTACCGACCTGCGACACTCGACATGCAGCGATGAGCTGAGGGAACGAGTAACAGGTGAACGGCTCACAACACGGTGATCTTCGTATTCTGTGTTGGATCATGAGCTGTTCAATTTGCCTTTGATCTGATATTGTACATGAATAATGCCGTGTTGTCTTGTGAACACACGGTAGTATTTAAGTTTTAGATGTGTAGCCACAGGCTAACAACAATTTTTTTTTAAATTACACTTTTTACATTAATTTAAACATGTGACAATTTTTATCTGAATGTTTTAATTTAGAGTCCTGGTGCTCCAGGATGCCATGACGTGGTTGCTGGGGAACATGCTGAGCAATTGCAACCGCACTGTGAACATAATGGGAAATGGTTTCTCAGAAAAGTTGACTGTACTCGTGTAGATTCCAAGATATGAACCCTCCTGGCCCTCATCTCTCTCACAGCTGAAGCAAATATGAAAGAGGTATCGGGCAACAGCAGACTGGACAGGATTGCACTTGCATCATCAAGTATTATGGCTCACAGCCTTTACGGTAGTTGCCTTTTGGTTCAGGATAGTCTGTTAGTTGTTTAATTTAAGTAGCAATACATGCAAATGATAGCTCAGCGTATCTGGCGAGTGTGGTGCTGAAAGACTCTTAATGTAAAATACACGTACAAAACCCACAGTGTCACTTGTTTATACATTTGTTCTTATTGTATCGTGGATGTTTACAGAGAAGTATTGTTTATAACTGATCAGATTATAACACTTATTAAAACACTGACATGAACAAGTGCTGGAATGAATTCAAATCATGTCTTGTTAAGCTTCGCACTAATCTATTAAGTATCTTCATTACAGTGACAGTGATTGTTTACATTATGTGTAGCATTGCGCTATATTACTATAGTTTGTGTGCAAATGAAGGAATAACACTTTGATTGTAAAGGGAAAATGATGTGAAAGTTCTTACAGCCTTTATGTCTTTAATTTAGTCGTGATAGTTGGAAACAAATTGTGAAGCTGTGCTGACTTTGTCCTCATGACTTTATTCAGTGATCCTTACAAAAATTCTCAGCAGGTTCATTGTCAAGAATTCAAATGTACAAAACAGAGTTCTTGTTTTCCATTGGTACAAAATCTATAAGGTACGAGTACTTGTGCTACAGAGTAGATAGAGTTATATTGTTTTGATTTCCATACAACAAATGGATAGAAAGCAGAAATCTTCACTTTTTACAAACACTATACAGATTTTATACATTGTTATCATTTCATAGACATCTGCTAAGTGGACCAGTACAAAAAATAAAGCTGTCAGTAGTTTCTGTCACTGTGCTTCTTTAGATAAAAGTATAAATGTTGATGCGTTTGATGCTTGTGCTGTGAAGAAGCAGCAGATGATTATTTTTACTGGTGTTGCTGGCTGTCAGTCTGTTTGATTATTATTATGACTTCAAATAAACTCTACTTTACAAAGTCATGTTGTCCAATTCTCTTCAATTGTTTTGTTCTTTAAACTTAGATCAGTAAATGAACACTAAATGATGAATTTCCTCTTCAGTTTTTTGTTTGATGTACTACTTTGAATGTTTCTCCCGTCAGAGAAACTATCACAATCCACTGCAGCTCTTTTATTGGCTCCTCAGAAATATGTTTGACATGTATATGCAGCAGATCTACACATGTCTGCTACCAGCGTGTGTCGTATGGCTTTTAAAGTCTTCTTAATTACTCTAAAATGTTGTTTTAAAGTCTGTAGAATCCAAAACTGTAATATAGTGATTTTAAAGAGGTGATTGTGTGATTCTGTTTTATTGAAACTCTGAGGTCACTTGAGTCTCAGATCACTTATCAGAACTCAGAATTTAGATTACGATCAATTACAGCTGACATTTATTGAATATTTCACATGATTGCATTTTTAAATATATATCTTTTTTTAAATAGTTGTGTGCAAATTCATCCTTTGCCACAATTGCTCTGAAACCCAGTTAGTCACAGAGGTTGGTAACAACATATTTCAAGTTTTTCTTAGTTTAACACAATTTACATAGAGTTAGAAGTCTTTTTTATCAGCTAATATTGGCCACTATATATATATATATATATATATATATATATATATATATATATATATATATGTATATATATATATATATATATATATATATATATATATATATATATATATATATATAATGTGTCGATTAACTATGAAGTCTATGCAAGAAAACAACTTTTCAATATTGGCATCAACCTTTTGTCATAAGTGTTCACAGGGAACAGTGTGCTCTTCTTTAGCAAGTTACAAAAAGAGATAAATGGCGAATCTGGAATAATAATTGAATATCGATGTGCGTGTAAATTCACTTAATGATTCCTTGTTTTGGTTTTATATTTGAACAAGCCCTTTGCTTGCACAGATCAAGCACATTGCCGAGACAATAGTATTTAAATTCAGGGAAACAAGACTGCCCCGCCATGACCCAGTGTTGTTTTGTAATAGTTGTTATTACAGTTGGCAGTGGTAGAGAAACACATCTTGTACACATCTGGACATCTTGTACACGCACTAGTGTTGAAACAAAACTAAATCCTAAAATAAATAATAAATAAATAAAAGGCAACATCATTTCATTCCAAAAACACAAATATACTGATTTAATATATAGTCAGGAAAGCCTCTCTGTCTGTTGCGGCTTTTTTAATATACAATATGTCGACAGTCGGACCCTTTTGTGTTGGAGATCTTTGTAATAATCTGACTCATTGTGAAACAAGCCCTCAGACACCTGACGAGGAATTCCACTAAGTTGAAATGCTGCTGCGCAGGTTAAACCAATAAAATGTGATGTGGGGTTCACAGGAAGTGAATGGCCCGAAAGCAGAGCTGTCCAAAAGGTTATTTCACTTGATGACAGAAAGATGTCCCACTGATTACCTTCTGCTGCAGCATAATAAATAAACATGTCCTTTCCAGCTGTTTTTCAGTCATGTTCTCAGGCAGTTTGTCTTATTTTCATAACTTCATTCACGTTTAAATAGTTTCAAGCAGGTCTGAGAAATGTGAGGCGTTGCATATTCTTGGGGAGTTGGTAACAATGAAATGGTCTCTCCTCACAGTCTTCTAGGGGCTTTGATCAAAGTGAAGGGTCACTATGCAAACAAGTGCAACATGGAACATTCATCCTAAAACTATCTTTATGTTCAGGGTGCTTTAAAGTGACCGTGTTCGTAAAATGGCTGTAGCTTTAGTCTCAGTTGTTGTTATAAAGGGGAGAGTTCATTTCTCTTATCAGTGTGCATGTGAGACAGAAGGATATGCCTGAGGACAAAGTCTTTTTTCATTGATATGTGATTTCCTTTTCAAGTCAAGTACCAACCAGCAACATTTAACCCTGAAACCTGAACTCAGGTCAGCTTACCGAAATATATATATATGTATATATAGATATATATACATATATATATATACATATAGATATATATATATATATACATATATATACATATACATATATACATATATATATATATCTATATATACATATATATATATATATATATATATACATATATATACATATATACATATATATATACATATAGATACATATATATATACATATAGATACATATATATATACATATAGATACATATATATATACATATAGATACATATATATATACATATAGATACATATATATATACATATAGATACATATATATATACATATAGATATACATATACATATATATACATATATACATATATATACATATAGATATACATATATATATACATATACATATATATGTATATATACATATATATATACATATACATATATATGTATATATACATATATATATACATATACATATATATGTATATATACATATATATATATATATATACATATATATATATATATATATATATATATATATATATATATATATATATATATATATATATATATATATATATATATATATATATATATATATATATATATGTTTTGTTTTGTTATTTGAGTTGCAGCATGGAGGCCATATTGTAATGTTAATAACCAGCATCTGTTATCATGATCACAAAGATTAAAATCACACATTATACGTATATACATGACATAAAACTCCAACTGCATACAGGGAATCTTGGAATCATTGGATAACCAAAAGACATTTTGCAGCACGACAATTGCAGCTTGCCAGCCTCGCTGTGTTGAGATCGGTGACTAATTCAGTTTAATTGTCTCTTCATGTGGAGTGAACTCCTTCATGACCTTGTTTGAACTAAGTCACACAATTGTAATCGGAGAAGCAGACAAACAAGAGGCCAACAAGTATATTAATATGGATGCAAACACCCTCATTTAAAGCCAACACAGATGTTGTTTCATTTCAAAGCAATGTGCTGCAATACAGACTCAACATGATAAAAATGAAAAAAATAAAAATAAAAACCAAGTACAGACCGCATACCATCATCTCTCAGTATTTTATCAATTTGTCTGGCATTCAGCAGCTGGACTTGATCCTCAATGGATGCTGTTATAGAAATGAACGTGACGAGCTTCACAAGCTCTGGCTGGCTTTGCGAGGCTGGCAAGTTATTCTGTTGACAACAAAGGAAATATAAAACACCCTTTGGAGAAGATCCTGAACTCCTGCGAAACCACAGGCAGGCTGGCGAGTAGATTGATTACATCTGGTCTAAATATTTGCTGAACTTCTCTCAGCGCTTTTTTCTCCTACATTCCCATTCTGCACAGAAAGAGAAAACAAGGCACTTTGTTCTCTTATCCCTCCATGTTCTCCATGTTCTCCACGTTCTGTCTATTGCTATTCCTGAACGGAGACATCCCCTCACTGTGAAGTAGAAGTAGAAATTCAATTGAAAAAACCTAAATAATCCTGCGTGAGCCGCTGCTATAGCGACGTGATGCATATTATCTCATCTGTTAGGTCCTCCTCGCATTTCAGAGCCACGTACGGCTCTTCGTCGCTGTAGTCATGGATACTGCGGTCTCTAACAAGCGCGGTGTCCAGCGGGTCCGAGCTGACGCTCCCCGATCCCCCAGAGTTGCTATTATCCAGACTCCCGTTCAGCAGGTTGCTGGCAGCACTCTCCATCTCGTCGATGGTCATCTCGCAGGCGTCTGCGATCTCGTTTTTGGTCGCTGTCACAAACTTGGGGTCCCTGGCGTATTTCCCCAAACCCTCAGAGATCAACACCTGAGGACCGGAGAAACATAGCTGGATGGGTTGTTTTTCACATTTAAAATTCAGCTAAATGCTAGATTCTGGCGGTCAACTCAGGAACATCTGGATGTTGTATGGTCCTCAACCAATTTAACCTTCGGACCGTCACACACGCTCGCCTTAAAGCGCGTGATGACCGAGCTTTTTAGGCAGTAGCACCAAGGCTTTGGAATCTCTAATAACTAATAACAAAGAAACACAAAGACTAGAAAACAGCGGTTTGATCAGACATATAGATGAAATCCCATCAAAGTGGTCAGAGCTGTAAATGTGTGGTACTCACAGCCTCCACCACGCTGTTGGCGCTGCCTCTCTTCTGCAGGATGTGTGAGCAGCAGTCTGCAGGTAACTGCAGGTGAGACGGAGAGCGGCTGAGGCTGGGAGGACCGTCATGGCTGTCTGTGTACCAAGAACTCCTCTTCACTGCTCCGGGGATGCTGCTGACGCTGCCGGGGCTACGCCAGTCCACCTGGGCACACGCACACACACACACGCACACACACACGCACACACACACACACACACACACACACACACACACACACAGGTATCAGATTGGTGTAGTGTAATTGATGTCAGCTGTCAAAGGCTTGATGAGACCATCAATAGTAAAAACAGGAAAATGTAAAAAATAAAGACGGATTGTAATAAAGCGGTTGTACTTCTGTGTCCCTTATGTCTGTCTTTCTATTTTTTAAATAGTTTATTACTGAATCAGTCTTTCCATTAACTGAAATGATCAGACCTGTATGAGAGGTGTGTAGCAAGGCGAGCAGCTGCGGCTGATGGGTGAGGCAGGAGGCGTGACCCAGGAGCGAAGCGACCGAGTCGGGGACAGGCGGTGAATTCTGCTCGCATCGATACCGGCCACCGCCATGACCTGAGGGTCAATCCAATTTGCACATGTTTGTGTTTGGAGAGAAAAGACAACTAAAACTAAAAGTGCTTTGCTTCCCTTTGTAACTGCATTTTGTGACAATACGGTTTGTTCTTTCGTCAGAACATTGAGAAACAGAAAAATGGACGCGTACCTGTTGCTGCACTAGGTGTAGTGGAAGAGCTGTGCAGGATGGAGAGGGAGGGGCCTCATCCTGACTACTTCTTCTGCGAAGACACTCAAAGCTGAATGTCGGCCTGTTGGAAGCTGAGAAAGCAAACAAGAACCAAAAAAGTATCACTCTCTGTCCTCCAACGCTGGTTGAACACAGAAAAATGAATACACTGACAAGTATTCCACAACAAAGGGGACCGAAACACAAGCAAAGCTAATTTTCTCGCTAGCTCCCCGCTAGTTCCACGACAACCACCGAAGGTAGCAGGACCAGTCCCAGCTCGACGACCGACTCGGGCAGTAGCAGCAGCACGGAGTTAGCAGCAGCACGGAGCTAGCAGCAGCACGGAGCTAGCAGCAGCGCTAGAGCAGGAACATCCACCGAAGGTAGTAGCGGCTTTAAACCCAACTTTTACGGTACTGAACTATAGTTTGCTGAGCGTCACCTTGAGGTGAGGGTAGCAGCCACCTCAGGGGTGACCGCCTACCGACTTGGCAGATCGGCTGTTGGTCATCGTCATAGTAACCGTCGGACTGGTGGTCGCCCCTGGAAACCCCAAGGTCACAGTCTCCCTCTGCATCATGGTGGTCCTTGTTGGACAACCTGCAAAACAAATATAATGTTTTAGTTTAGTGATGGTGCCAAAATGATTCTTCCAAAAATGTTTTAATCTTATAAAATTAATACAAATATTTGGGGGAGGAGGATTTTTTGGGTGAAACAGGAAGCAACTGACTTCATTGTTACAGTGTATGTGTGTGTGTTTTTAAAGGCTTCAGCGCTTTTTAAGTCAATACAACTCTATGGATTAGCTCCTGAGGTGGGGGAATGTTTGTGTCCCAGAAATGAAAGTGATCACAACATGTTAAGCAGCTGGAAAAAATACAACAGTGTCTTGCTGGTTAAAAGATTTACATGCCGCTACAATAAAAATAATGTTGCCACTTATGGACTGGACAGCAATCCCAGAAACAGATTGTGAATACGGCTCCATTTCTTTAAGTCCTTTTAAGACTTAGATTTTTTTTGCATTCTGAAAACTAAAGATCCCCATTCCACTACCTCGTTCAGTTCGTAGTGCTATTTGCGCTTCACTAACTCATGCAGGCTTTATTTGGTTATTTAGTTTTAAACACGTTTCCCTGTGATCGAAAAAAGCTTCTTTTTTTATTTTTTTATTGTTAAGGCCCTTGTGAGACTTGTTTTTCCCAACTTCATATGTCTGTATTCTGTGGTTGGGAACTGGTTCTCAGGCTTCTTCCTGATCAGCTGAACTCAGTGCTGCTTCCATCCCAGTACCTGTCCCTTGTTAGCATGATGTCGTCTTCTTGAAACTCCTCCCCGCTGAAGTACTCTCCCGACCCTCGCTCGTCATCGCTGTCTCCACACCCTGGCTCCTCTCGGCGAATAGTGGAGTGAAGCCCACCGCCACTTTCTGACCTTGCATCGTAACGCCAAAGAGAGCCTTATTAATGCAAATTTGCCAATTTTACATCTGTAGAAACGGCATGTCCCAAACGTTTTCTTTATTTGTAGTTTGAGGTTTTATGCAGTGCATTGACACACTAATACTGTGGAAACAACTTCACTGAAACATCATTTCCCCATTACTCATTCACAATATAATGCTTTGAAACGGACACAAATTGTCTTTTTGTTTGCAAGTAAAAAGCTTCCACAGATGGTTTTTGTGACACACCCGCCACCTAAAACACAGGGTATTGAGAAACAACGGTCACGTCGTGCACATACCTAATGTAGGCCTCATAGTAGCGTGTCCTGCTCCGAGGAGAGGAAGTGTGCAGTCAGACAGACAGGAATAGTTGCAACAGGAGGTCAGGGAAGGAAAGTGAAGAGGTGGCATGCAATGACAAGAGGACACAAATATAAGCGCTTTCAAAACGTAGTACAGTTTAATTATTATGTGAATGGCTTCACGACATTACAAGTTTACTGTTCCAAAAGTAGGTGATACTTTTATATAAAAGCTATTTGTTGTGATCATGCATTCGTCACTACTAGGGAATGTCTAAATTGAAGCATGGCTTGCTGCAACCTTTGGGTATTTCTGCCATTCCTGTGTCACAGTGACCTGTGCAGAGAGAAAATATTCTACATTGACTAGGGTTGCAAATCTTCCGGGAATATTCAAAGTTGGAAACTTTCCACGGGAATATACGGGAATTAGCGGGAATTAACGGGAATTAACTGGAAATTTTGGGGTAATTTAACTGTATTTACCTTGTCATAAGCAGACATGCATGCAAACATTTATAATACAACTTTTAAAAATGACTTTTTTGACATTCCAAAAGCCACGAATAATCAAGATGATGGTGTACTTTTGTGTGGACATACATACGTCCTACTCTCACTGCTGTAAAAAGTCTACAGTATACAAATTAACTTGGTATTAAAATGAACATGGCTTCAGTTTACCAAGTAATCAATATGCTAATGACAAACAGTGTTGGGAAAGTTCACTTTCTACATGAACTAGTTCAGTTCATAGTCCATAATTCAAAATGTTGAACTAAGTTCACAGCTCCAAAAAATGAACTAGTTCAGTTATTTTTTTCAATATGTTGCTGCTGTAATTGAAATCTCTGTTTGCAATACCGCTCTTGGCCTCTACACAACTCGGCGCTCTCACACTTGCCAGGCATCGGGCTGAAACATTCAGACGCAACACTGCTGACAAAAACGTCAAAAACAACAAACTGTTTTATGTTTACGTTTATGTTTCTGGCAAACAATGTTCCCAACCACCTGCATTCAGGGTCCAGCTGAGCTCGGCGTACATAGTCTTGGTCTCAACTACATTTAAGTTCCCTGTTAAATGCTTTTGCAAAAAACTTAGGCACATTTATTTTTTTCAAAATTCCCAAAATTCCCGTGGAAACTTTACGGAAATTTACCGAAAACTTTCCGCCCCTTTGCAACCCTAACATTGACGAACAGATCTCCTGTTGATGTAGCGTGAAGAGAGCCCAGTATATGAGGTCCCGCCTTAACTAAACTAAAGCTTTATGACACAGACCTGTATTGAGTCGATGCAAATCCTCTCAGACAGACTTGTGAGTTGGGTTCACAGGTCCTTTTTTGTTTCACTGTGTTTACCTGTAACCATGTATATAATCTTGGCCACAACTCTCTCTGGCGGAGAGAAGTCTACAGCTTGGTTAGGAACTTCTGTCGCCACTGCGCAGTGAATACAATTCATCTGAACTGGACACAGAATTTGACCTGAAAGAAATGTGTCTCCAACACAGCTGAGTGGGAGGAGCTTTGTAAGTCTACGGGGGACGAACAAGGCTTGACATGGAGCAATGACATCTGGCCATGCTGAACAGGAGGCTCGGGGGAAGTGTCCGGATGGGTTTCTATCGAACATGCCTTTTGTCTTTCATTATTCTAAGATCTGAAAACTATTCATCAACCGTATGGAATCACATTGAGCGGTGTATCAACATGGCCCGTCTCAAACCACTCAATACATATATGAAACATACTTTGTTTCTTTACTCAATGAAATTCAATGTCAGCTCTCAATCATGTGCACTGCACTACTGCACATGTGAAAAACGTTGTGTGAATCCTTTTTTTCACTGACCTCGAGGAGTGTGACTTCCAAAGCTTGTCGTGTACTCCTTTACTGTAAGTGGACACTGATGGTCCCTTTTTGGTGGAGGATGAACGGTCTCCCCTTAACAAGCACTTCTGCTGTGTCCCGTTGGTCATGGAGGGAAGTGAGGGCACGTTGGCATTGTTGAGGTTGGCATTGGAGGGGATTGGCGATTGATGGCAAGTGGAAACGCAGTGAGGATAATTATATGGATGCGAGGTGTGATAATGATGGTTGTACTGGATGGGCGAGGAGTTCATCTCTACTTCTTCTCCTCTCTCAGCATCGCTGGCTCTCCGGCCTGTTTGGGTGGATTCAGCTGAGCCGCTGCAGGAAAAGGGCAGGACCTGGAGCGGCCGTTGGGTGACAGTGGTCGGGTGAAAGCAGCCTTGCTGATCAGCACTGACATGGTTCCCAAAAAGGCCGCCGTTACGCTGCAAAGAGACACAAAAAAACAATGAGGACTGAGACATTTTGCTTAAGTTTTTCATACTGAACATCATAGTTCTAACTTGGTAATAATAAGTGTACAACATAATTGTGGTGAGCTAGCCATATGATAAATAAGTGTACATAATTAAAACATTTGGTGTAATATGTCAGATGCAACAGAAACAGATTTATAAATAAAGGTCCCCACACTAGCTTCCTAATGCAATTTATTAGCACATCCTTAAGTGACGTATTGAGCTAATGCTCTTCTTCAGACTTGTATGTTGTAAACAGGAAGTCATCTGAGAGCTCATATAATTGGCTTCACAGACGTCTAAATCTTAGAGTTTTGAAAATAAGAGGAAAAAAAGAGGAAAGAATATCACCAGATACCTCTTTGAATTGTGGAAAAAAATTTTTTTTAAAGAACTTGGTGTGTTTTTAATCGGCTTTATTTAGGAAAGTTGTCTTTTTCAATAACCCAATAACAAAAAATGATCGATGTCAGAATGAGATCTTAAAGGATGTTTACCCTGTAGATTTCCTCTTCTTCCTCTCCAATAGCATCTACTAGCCCCACCTCTTGCAGGTCACATGATATGGCTCGACGGATCTCTGGTCCAATGTCATGCAGCGTGCGCAGGCCGGCCTGCAAAGAGATTAGCTAAGACATCAAACCTGATCAGACTTTTACAGATCCATAACAGGGATAACAGATATTTCATGAAAGTCGATAAAATATAGTCTTAAAGGCAGACAGAGAAAATCTCATATGTTTTGAGCTGTGTGAAGCATAAAAGTAAGACAAGCAAAGTTACTTTTAAAGGCTCACTTCAGCTAAACATAGTTTCACTTACTGTGGTATCCACCATGCAGATAGTTTTACTTGTCCCGGTTAATTTGGATGATGCATTGCACTTCACTCACCTGCAGAGCCATGGTTGTGTTCAGCCTTTCCCACGAGCGCCTTCCTACAAGACCTTGCTCTTTGCGCCTCTTGAACTTCCTGAAGTAGTCCTGTATCAGGAAGGTGGCATAGAACTTCCCCACTGTTACCTCGTCATCTGAGTGAACAGACCAGACACACCAAAGCCTCCCAGATCAACACCAATATACTGAAATGCCTCAACACTGTTTGTATCCATTGACATTCAAAAAAATAAAATCCCTCAATAGAAATCTTTCCCACCACGATCCCACCATCAGAGAGACAAGAAACACATCTAGACCGTAAAGTCAAATGTCTTTCAAAGTATCCAAACTGAATTTCATTAACAGTTTTATATCAGAGCAATGAAGCACCTCCGCTGCAGAGGGCCGTATGAAAAGATAATATGAGATAATACAAAGAAACAAAGAACTTCAGGAACAATCAAAATCAAATAATACTAATAATATGACATTAAAATTGCTGCAGGAGCATTATAATAACCGTCCAGTTGAGAAAACACTATTTCAAGAGGATCACAACACACACACACACACACACACACACACACACACACACACACTTTTCTACACAAGCACATCAAACTGTAGTCTTTATAGTTTGTCTGTAGGTTACACTGTGTGTGTCTACATCGAGCAAAGCACCGGTAAATTCCAACTCCTTTCCAACTTAAACAAGCGTGTAGCTTGATATTGTTCTTGGCACTGTTTGAATATCATACCTCGTGGTAAAGTTGGTGTTGGAGCTCTGATGAATTTTAAGAGAAAAACATCATTCTTACACGCAAATGTGCTGTAACCTGACAGCAGATAAGATCTATGGCTGCAGCTGCGATCTATGACTATGTGCCTGCGGTTATGAAACACTCCTCTTGCTCGCAAACAAGTCTCACACACACACGATTGCGCATGCAAGCCAATGCAACACGTTGAAATCTACATGCACCAAAATCAGACTTTAGCTGGTGATGAGTTTACAATACAGTTGTTAATGCATTGTCTAACCAGTTACTACTACACAAACCAGCACTACATGGTGACTGCAGGATTTACTACATTCCACATCCACCACTTCAGATATTAACAAGCAGAGGTGTTTTATACCTCTAAACCCTAGAAAACATGGTCTGTAGCAAGAAGCACATGCAAAAAAGCAGCAAAAAAGAACCCAGGGTCATATCTATAGCTGCTCTCTGGAGGGCGAACACAGAAACAACATTAAGCCAGATGGAAGCTGTGCCTACACACTATCTAACACACTATCTGTCATGCATAGAGGCTAATCGAGCGTAGGTCTGATTCACTCAGATAAGGTTGCTGAAGCAGAATGGGGACAAAGTTTGAAAAATCATTGACAAAAAGCTGAACTCTGGTGCGTAGGAAATGTGGACGTTTCTTTTTTCATTTTTCATTCTCATCACCTTTCCTAGACCCTTTAGAGCGTTAAGAGGAATCGATTAAAGGTGACAAATGCCTGTACGATGGATGCTTTAAGATGGAAGCAGCATTCATCCGGATTTGATGATCCATCTTAAAGCAGATGACACATTTCTCTACGTCACCTGACACAGCCAGAGAGAAACTGTAAAAGGCTCTGTTCAGGAAGAGAACCGGTGAATATTTTCGTAAAACACTTCAGTATGTTTTTTCCTGATATCTGTGATTTGCATCGTTTTGACATGTTTTCTCTTAAAAGAAAATAGCTGAGTTGATCTGAATGATTTTTAGGAATGTGTTTAACGAGGTGGTAAGATGTAACTGTTCTTCATAGTCTATCACCCCTGGTGTGGGAGGATTAATGTACAGTACATATTGTGCCTACGTGCACGGTCTCTTTCTGAGCAGAGCCTGATGACGTTTTTAAGGAAGAGGTATCAGTAGTTTCATGCCACCGGACTAAAACAGAACTGCCCCAGACAGTTAGACCGGCAGAAAGAGAAGAGAAGAAGGCCAGCGACTGACAGAGCACTCTACTGAAAGCAGAGGAAGCTGTGGAGGAGACGGGTGTGGCAGAAAAGGCTCAGCAGAGAGAAGAGGGGTTAGCAAACGAACACACACAAAGACATGCAGCTGTATCAAGCATGAGAGCTGAAGCAGTGTAAGCAAAGTAAGAACCACATGAACACAAGCAGAGGAACCTACATGCTGGACTTATTATCAGCACCCTACTTTAAAGAATTAATTGTGCTCAAAGCAACTTCCACACACCACCATCGAGTTTGGCAGAAACTGTCCCATTAAGAAGCTGGATGGTTTTAAGTTCAAATAAAACAGAACGTTGATTTCCACTTCAATTTCTGAAGCATCCTAAGATTGATGGGTTTTTATTTTGGGGCATACTTGTAATTATTGTGACTATTGTGTATGTATAACTTTTGGGACTAATGCTGATGTGACTGTATATGGTCAATGGATTAAAGTGACTTATTTCAGCTTTCGGCTTTCATTTTGACACACATTGTGCTCGGCCATTGGGAGCTGATGCATGCAAATAAATGTTCTTCATAAAGGAAGAGCACGGTGCACCTCGCTGTCAAGGTTTTTTCAAATCCAAATTGTATACACACAGGAAATGAAAACACAAAAAATGAGACGACAAAAAGATTAATGATAAACAAAACTGTAGAATTATGAGAGAGACTGGCTGACAGCGATAAGAGTTTCTCTGAAATGAGGGCTAAGTGCTGCAGTATCTTGGTTTTGGTTAGCGAGTGGGCCTCGCTGCTTCAGAACAACAGAAACAGGATGCTAAAGGTCTCCAATGGATGGTTTGTCAGTGTGATGCGCCTCCCACAATCTTGCTTTTGTGTATTAAGTATAACCACTATGTGGCTTTAGAAACATTGTAATTCTCAGCAGGCAACTATTGTCTGCATGTTTGGGCCAAAGTTGAAAAAAGTCGCTCAAGATGTTCCTGACATATCAGTTTCATGAGAAGGAACAACCGAAAAACATAATTCCTCCAGTCACTTTAACAACTGAGAGCCCATTTCAAGCCGAGGGTGGACAGAATATCCACGACAGCCAAAATGCCGATTTTGCATGCAATGTCACTTTAAGTTTCTAAAACCAGAATGATTCAGTTATCAGAACATGTTTTTTTTAAATAAACTGTGTTTGCGGTGTTATTCTTTACTACTGCACAGTTACTATTGGTACAAAACAAGAAGTAGTGAGTCTGCACAATCAATAAAAGGGGAAAAAAAAGGAAACTTGTTGCACAGTGTAAATGCGATGACTTCTTTTTTTAAATTCAAATTAAGGGAATAATAGACGTGCATTCAAATGTATGTCCGTTATTTCACAAACTTCCCCTGCTTCTATTAATACTCTTATATAGAATACTTTGCTGTTGGACTTCCAGGACATTTACCTCCTCACCTCACTGCGTGTGAGGTCGCCATTATTTCAATTCTCTGGAAAATACAAATGAGAAGCATTGTGTATTCAAATAAGCGCAGAGAAAGAACGGCAAAGAAGAAGAGTGGGAAGCAGAGAGGTTTCTGTCAAGCAAATGACATTTCTGTTTGTGAACAGTGTTGACCATGTGTGTAGGCATGGACCACTGACCGCCTGCAGGGGGCACCACTTGGTCCAGCAGCTTCATGCTTGTCCTTTTCCAAATCTTCTTAATTACAGCTCTGAGCTCCTCATTGGCTTGCTCCAGATTACCTTAGAAATTACAAAAAAAAAGTGGAATGTTTCATTTTTGGTTAAAAGCAATGAGTCACCGATCAATAAAGTATTTGGCTGAAAGTAAAGTAAACTGAATCATTATAATTCCTCACATCGCTTCACTCTCATACACACGAAAATCACACAACTTGTCATTTAAAGGTCCAAAAAGAATACACAATTCCTTATGATAAACTAGTTACATGAGATCAAAATTGAATTGTTGGAGCCCACTGTAGGCCGTGAAGGCGAGATACTTAAACACCTCTAGCTCCCTCTTGTGGCGAAATGTTGAACTAAAAGACATCCAGTGAAAAGCTAACGACCATATACTAAAAGTCAAAGATGCCTGGCATGACCTTCATTGAAAAGATATTGCAGGAGGCATCCCAAAGAAAATAATTCAGAAGAAGGAAAAAGTGTTAAATCAAATCTTTCCTATGAGCATTTTTCAGAATTTAATTACAATTCTTAAGCAAATCATACATTGCCTCATGCCATGTACTACTGCAGCACCACGAGGAAATCAATCACTACATCAATAAATTTCAAGTACATTGGAAATGCTGCCCAATGAACAACTCTGAAAAAACTTCCCCATGGAGGTGATTGCTGGTTTACGGAGCACTAGCTACGGGGCTAAAGCCTGCTAGTTGCTGTCATCTCAAGCAGCTTTTATGCCTCCAGGCTCCAGTGCAGAACACTCTGGCCCATTTATTCCCTTGTACCACATCTTTTCAGCTTATGATCTTATGACTCAAATATGTATGTTATACTGTAAATCCCTTTTATTTATCACTGAACAGAATGACAATAAAGCAGAAAGCTTGAGAGTGTTGACTCACCCTCAGTCTTAATCTTGAGAGCAGTGCGGACCAGAGCAAACAAGGTGGCATTAAACATGACGGTCCCATCACTGTTGAGCGGCATGTTCATGGCCACCAGACGCTGCAACAGAAGTACAGATTATAAAGGATTTCATCAAAAGTGATAAACCAATGAATTGACGTGTTAATGATGTAACAAAGATCTTCACGTAATTGTGTCCCTGTCGACATTCATCACATTCGTCTCTCTCTGTTGTGTTGTCTAAACGCACCTTACAGGCCACTCTGTGAGGGCAGAGCTTGCCAAAGCCCAGCGGAGGCTGGATCCTCCTCAGCAGAGTCACCACATCAAGGTGCTTTATCCTGCCCCTAACAACAAGATAAGGCACTTTACCACTTAGCACACTTTACTCCCACTCAGGTTCTGATGAGCATCCGTTGGTACAGCTCAGAGGGTGTGGCTGTTACCAAACAGTCACCATACTGACTGTAACGTACAGTACAAGAGATAGGTGAACCTCCACTGATAGTTCTCTCTATTTGGGCACCGGCTACTTACTTGGCTTCAGGGTCGTATTCGGACCAGATCCTTTTAAACTCATCAAGGTGATGCGGCCCAAGAATGGACCAATCACGGGTCAGATAATCAAAGTTATCCATGATGACGGCAACAAACAGGTTGATGATCTGAAACCAGGACACGATTTTATTCTTTTTTTTTTAGTCGATGTTTTATCGTACACAGGAATGTGCCTGCTCAAGTCTGCAAACATTACTGCCACTGCACACAGTGAGATGATTACCAGGAAAGCACAGAGCATGTAGAAGCTGATGAAGTAGATAATGGCGAAGCCGCTGCCGCACGTTCTCTCCTCTCCGGGGTTGTAGTCTGACTCTGGATCACACAGCTTCCCTGGCAGACAGGCCAGCATGATCTCCTGCCAGGCCTCGCCTGTGGCACACCTAACAGAGCCAGACACATTGACACAGGAGCAGAATGAGAGGGTTTCCCTCATGTATTCATGCATTTGTGATAACGTCTAGTAGCTGGGAACCGGCAATTTAAGCTCCACAAACACCTGAAGAGCATCAGCACAGCTTGAGGAAAGGTTTGAAAGTTGTTGTTGCGGTTGATTTGAGTTCCATCCACCATGGCTATTTTCCCAAACACCTAGAAAAGAAAAAGAAACATCAGCGAGCCTTTTCCGAAATTCGGACAAACCCTTTAAGACAAACTGGAACTCGGAGAGCGCAAACCTTCACAAAGGCCGTGCCGTACCTCGCAACATTGACATGTATCCGACCTGGAATAGTTTCTAACTTGCTCTCATGCTACGCCTGTCCACCAAGTTGCATGTAGGGTGTTAAACAGGTTATAGTACCTGCATCCCAATTACAGCATAGATGAAGAACAGCATGGCTATCAGGAGTGCAACGTAGGGAAGAGCCTGGGTGGGAAAAAAGAGAAAAGAATGAGACACTGAAATCTGCAGAATCTAATTTCAGACCACGGATTCACCTCCAGATCCACTGCTTATCTTAATTAAATCTTGTACAACTAGCCCCACTATGTCATTTAATATTAGTGTGCTACACAGTTTCTTCAGACCTATATCAGCAAAGCATTAAAAAAAAACCTTAAACTTAGAATTACATCTCAGAAGATGTAATGAATTGTGGTCATACTGGTTAAGAGCAGACTACCCAGCAACCAGTTTGAGATAGAGCATTAAACCTAACTTCTGATGACAAGTGTAATCTTTCATCTCATTGGTCCGTGATGTCGCAGTCCTACCTGGAAAGACTTGATGAAGGTCCACAGCAGAGTCCTGATGCCCTCCCCCCTGCTCAGAAGTTTGACCAATCGCATCACTCTGAACAGGCGGAAGAAGGTGATGGAGATGCGAGCGCTGTCCTCCGTGTTCTGCGGTGTAGACGACGAAGAGAGTGATCAGAGGAGAAAACCGAGAGAGTAGCAGCCAAACACAGCTCTGTGCCACTCGTTCATCCGTGCAGTAAGTCAGGCATTTGTTCAATCCTCATGTGTGAGTCTTACAAGCAACCTAGATGACAATCAGTAAAACGCCTTCTCACTTGTGATCTTTCTGTGATGACAACAACCAACGTGCATGCAGAGTAACTGTGTTACACACAATGCCATGAGCAACAGACCTGGAGGACTCACACACAGTACAGTTAACTCTGGATGACTGAGAACAGGCAACAGACAATCTGCAGTCCAAAGATAAAGTAACACTTGTGTTTCCAGAGTTGATGCAGACATCGAAATGGAACTTTTTATCATCACGTTGAAATACAATAACACGAGAAACAGACACCGACTATATAATGTTGGGCTTGGGAATCTGATCGCATACACTTAGGCAAGCTCAGTTGAGATGAAGAAACAAGACAAAAGACCATACAGTGTTATCTGCCCCTCAGTGTCATGCCATGCACTCAGATCGGTCCAAGTCTTAACAGAAACAAAATTGTCAGATTTAACCATGAAACCGGAGCCAAAATGCAACAAACCAGGTGGATTCAGAACACGACTTTGACAAACATCGAGAGTTCAATCACAAACCACCACATGATTGAATAAGTTCAATGTTTTCATCAGTAAGTGAGCGACAGAGAGACATAAAGATCTTGATGCTGAGTAACCACAGAGGGCCGTTAATCATGTTCTTACCCCTGGCTCCACTATGACCTTGACGACAGGAATGTCTGCTGACTTGAAACCAAAAGACTCAGGTTATTCCCAGATACACAACTCAGCTGTGCACCAGCAACATGTTTCACGAGTCATCTATAGCGTTTACTTTATTCACCATGCAATGGAAAACGCTCGTAAGCACCTTCACGTATAAACAACAACACGGCATAGCACGAACAAGAGCGTCATCATTTCAAAGCCTGTCATGCAAAAGCTTGACCACATGTTCTCAACAGTAACAACAGACATGAGATTAAGCATTCAGTGTTGAGAGAGAATGTGTTCTGCACCAAAACACTAAATAATTTCACCGTTGAGAATAAGGAGAAAGCACTGAAACGCCTTCCTAAAGGAAACTGCTGACATTGTTTTTTCTTTATTTTTCTTTCTCTTCTCTACTGTCTCTACAAAGACTCCAAAATACATGTTCAATTTCCCTTCTGACTTTATAATTTATGCCGGGTGTATTTTCAGTGTTTTTCAATCATATGCTCTTTCAATAGCAAGATTAATTTAATTGCACTGTTGCCCTCGTTAACGTTGACATCCTAAATTTAAAAAAATGAATCATTTTTTCTTTGAGGCACAACCAAACCGACACCAACAAACTAGTGGCGGCTCATGTCGCTTGTGTCTTGGGCAACAAGTTGCCCTCGAACACGCTACAGCCCACTAGCATGTATGTGTGGGTGGAAATAATTCTCCATACCATCAGGTGGCGCTAATCTGTCATTCAAAAGGGAAAAACAACAGAACTACAGAATAGTGTTTGCCTGTCATTCACCTAGCTTCATTGATGATGCTGTGAACATATTTATGCATTTGAATGATGAAATGAAGGGGAAAAATAAGAAGAACTGTCTGTGTGCGTCCTCTCATGAATCATAGACCTGCTTCCCTCACCCGAGTCTCTCTTGTGCAGTGATTTGATTAAGATGAACGGCCAATCAGATTCATATTTCTCACAAATGAGCTTCGCTGGCAACGTACTCAATCGGCGCGGGACAACCTGCAAACAGCAGCGCCCCAGATGCTCACAGACAACCTGACATCCAACAGTCGATCGTCGGGGCCTTTGGAGAACTTTCTCTTCCTTTCTCTCCAAGATACCAGAGCGTGCTGTATATAAACAACTGTCTGCTAACAGAACAACCTCCTTGATCACTAATCTGGTTTCAAAGCAAGGCCGCTCCACCGATGAGGCTCTCTTGCAGTGACCGGGCTGTTCATCTCAGTCAAGCTGTGGAGTGAGAGCCCCACTGAAGGCAACACATCAGGGTCACCATCGCCCGCCACAGACTCCCTTGCTCGCACTTCGTTTTTTTATTTCAAGAAATAAGAATGATTATACCAGCATGGAGCACGCTTTTGATTATTAGTTTCAAAGCAATGCTCTCCTAATTTTAGATATCAAGCTCACAGATTCAAGGTTTCTTTCAAGTATACAAACATATGGTGGCTGTGTGCAGGAAAATATATAATTAAAAAAAAAAGTATAAACTGAGATAATGGCAGTTACCTTTAAAAGAATATGTAAAATATAAATACGCTGGTATTTTTTGAGTTGCAGAACTATACGGCACTAACTATACGGCACTAACCATACGGCACTAACCATACGGCACTAACCATACGGCACTATCTATACGGCACTAACCATACGGCACTAACCATACGGCACTATCTATACGGCACCACCTATACAGCACTAACTATACGGCACTAACCATACGGCACTAACCATACGGCACTAACCATACGGCACTATCTATACGGCACCACCTATACAGCACTAACTATACGGCACTAATTCCAGTGCTGACATGCTCTCTGCAGATGTATACCGGTTTCTCTTCAGGCCTTCTGTTTGCATTGTACACCTTACATCATATGCTAGAGTATTGTTAAATGGTGGTGTCCAGTGTGTTCTTAACCTCAAACATTCATTCAAAACAAGAGACTGACAGGACAAACCAACATATTCATATAGACAAGCAACAAGCAACCAGTCAGTGTGAACAGCTGTGAACCACAACAAGCTTACAAGCTGAAACAGTTTGGTACAAAAAGTTTGGTACAAAATTATCACATTTTTTAAATTGATAACTGAGCTGCATTCAAAAACATCAGTTGTGTAATAATACATGTTGAGATGTGTTTGTTTTCTTGAAATATATTTGTTAACAATATAATCAAGAGATATTCAAACACAACCTGTAGTTTTTAATTACACCAGGAAGGAGTGACCGATTACAGCACCAATAAATATCAAGACACGTGTAAGTCTCCCTTCATCGTTTTTTCTTTACTTCTGTTTAGTTCAATAATGATTTAAGGTGGGAAGGGATCATTATAATTTTACAGTATCATCAGACTGTGGTTTTATGAGCGATGACGGAATTGTGAAGAGCAGTAATTACGCATCAAAAAAGAGCGTTGTGATCTTGAATGCAACTCTGATGACGGGGCAAGGCCCTCTTGCAGAGTAAGCAGTAAGACAGGCTTGTGTGTGATAAATGACTACTTACATTGATCTCAGTGATGGCAATGTCAACCACGCTACCCACAACAATTAAGGCATCAAATGTGTTCCATGCATCAGCAAAATAGTTCTGCAAGCACCAGCAACAAAGACACAGAAAAGAAGAAGAGAGAGACAAGAGAGCAATAAAGAAATAAGGATTATGAAAGATAGAAAACGTCAAAAAGTTGTGATTAGATTTACGAGTGAAGTTGAAAGTCAAATCCTTCCTGCCACTGAGTCTGTGAGAGAATTCACTTATTTAATTTATCCAAATAATATTCAAAAAAACTTAGCCATTCTATAAGCTTAATTGATTATTTGTCATTAATCTTCCATTTCAAACGTAATGTTCTACTCCCACTGATGCAGTGGCAGGCTTAAAGAAATGGCCACCATAGACTTAAAGCTGAATTTACAAGATCTAATCGGTTTAGAGCAGGGTGTTGATGGAATTTCTTTTCCAGCCAATCTGCATATATTTTGTCTACGATGCTCATCAAACGTTAAGTCCACAACAGACTTGCTTTAAGAGCAGAAATTGGCTTGAAGCCAACCTTTAAAAAAAGAACACAAAAATAAAGACAGGGAGGAAAGGAGGAAAGGTGTGAAGGGCAGAAACAAGAGAGCAGCAGCAGTGGGAGAGCGGAAGGAGGGAATGACAGAGGTGTACATACTAACGTCTTTCTACCTGGCTGAGTATGATGTCGACTACACTGCCAATCACGACCAGAGCATCGAAGACGTTCCAGGCGTCCCCGACATAGCCCTGATCATGGCAGCATGCACAGCCAGCAGGACGAGGGGGGGAGGCAGGAGTGGACACAGGGGTGCAGGAAGGTATAAGAGGTAGAGAGGTTATGGAAGTGGAGGAATAAATGGAAGTGGAGTCATAGCCAGCGGGCAAAGAGCCCAGGACAAGAGTGTATGAGGGAGGGGTTAGATAAAAGGTCAAAACATTAACCGTTTTACGGATAGGAATATGAAGGGAGATCTAAAAGGAAAAACTATAAACAAGATGATTTGGGGACTGAGGTAGTTTTGCAATTATTTGTATACAAGGACATATTAGGAGAGGAGAGGAGAGGAGAGGAGTGGAGAGGAGAGGAGAGGAGAGGAGAGGAGAGGAGAGGAGAGGAGAGGAGAGGAAAGGAGAGGAAAGAAGAGGAAAGGAGAGGAAAGGAGAGGAGAAGAGAGGAGCGGAGAGGAGACTTACTCTGGGTTTAAAGGCGATGAGCTTCAGGATCATCTCCACAGTGAAAACACCAGTGAAGACCATGTTGAGGATGTCCATGGCATAATTAAACAGATGGGACTGACCATGGTGCTGGAAAGAGAGAAATATAAAACAATAACACTTGTACTCTATTCAAAGTATATCAGTATACTGAAATTGAGTCAATGCTCTACAATACATTATTGGAAGAAAGGTCATGATACTCATTGCTACAAACAAAATAATGTACACTCCAAGGAGAGTATATTTTAATGAAGAAAAAAATCATATAGTGGTTATATTTTGATGGCTGTTAATGAAAACAAGAGAACAAATTGTATTACGATCATAAGGAACGGAAGTCAGATAACTTTAACTGCATGCAGCATTGCTGAAATTCAAACCAAATCATCTTTTACGGTCCCAAACACTTTCATTAAACTGGATGAAGGGCACTCACCTGAATGGCCAGACACAAGGTGTTGAGGATGATCAGGACAAACATGACGTACTCAAAGCCTGTCGAGTTGACCACGTACCAGAACTTGTACTGGTATGGGTTTTTGGGGATGTAGCGCCGCAGAGGACGAGCTTTGAGAGCATATTCCACACACTGACGCTATGGTGAGGACAAATAGAGAGACAGACTCACCATCAAGAGAAACATGTCTTCATCTCTCTAACTCCTTTTGCTGGACATTTTATAGGGAAATGCACTATGAATGAATAACTTTTCACACGGTATCGTGACAACCGTTGCACAAGGATTCATTGCAATGACACACAACTCATAATTGGACATGAAAAGATTTTTCCTCGTACGTTTAAAATGATCACTAAAAGCACCAATAGAAAACAGCATCCTGTGCATGGGTTAGGGTTAACACACACATCAAAGGCCCCGTCCGCCTACCTGGTTCTTGTCCAGCTCGCAGTTCTTGTACTCTTTCTCCCCCTGCTCCTGAAAGGTGACAATAACGAAACCGACAAAGATGTTCATCATGAAGAAGGCGATGATGATGATGTAGATGATGAAGAAGATGGAGATCTCGATGCGGTAGTTGTAGATGGGACCCATGTTTTCTCTGTTCGAGTCGATGGCCTTGTAGAGCAGACTGCATGGACATACAAAAGTAAAGACATCTAAGTTATTCATCACGATTCTGCTTAAATATAATAGTGTCCTTATGCCCATTCATGCGCACAAAATAGACAAAATAAAGATAAAATGTCCCTGAAATGAAGCATTTTCATTTAGACAGAGATAAAAGTGAATGATTATCAAAAATTCAATACATCTCGCCATTATTCTACATATTAGTAGTCAAATCTGAATTCCATCTCAGGGTCAAAGCAGTACTTACGTGGGCCACCCTTCAAATGTGGAGACAGTAAAAAGAGCCATCATGGCCATGAGGACGTTGTCGAAGTTGAAGTCGCTGTTGTACCAGATCCTCTCCTTCACCATGGGCAGCGCCGTGTCCCCGTTGTTGTAGAGAATGTAGGTGCCTCTGTGATTGAAAGATGAGATATTAACCACACGTAAGCACAAGCAGATACACAAAGACTCTCCTGCAGGCCCATGCCCAAAGCTGGAAGCTGATGAATAATACTAAATAAACTTAAAAAAACTCACTTGCAGTCGTCTGGACTCGACTTGGCATCATCTGTGCAGCGATAAAATTTCCCCTAAAACAACAGAGGGAGTCAGAACTGCTCTTTGCTTCCAACCGTCCACTTCTGTTCAAACTATATTTGAGCCTGTTAACTTGCTTGTGACCCCATTGCCCTCGATCTCTCTTCCCACTTTTCCCCTGTACCTTGAAGAGCTGCACTCCGATACACGCGAACATGAACTGCAGCAGCGTGGTGACGATCATGATGTTGCCGATGGTCCTGATGGCCACGAACACACACTGGACCACGTGCTGCAAAGGACACACACATCGTGAGTAGGAATATGCAGTACAGTCAGGGGAGCAGGTGAGACAGAGCCTCATATCCTTTCTTTCCATCGACGAGGTGGTGTATTTCATGTGTAGAACCTTTATAGTCTTGCTAATTAAAAAACGCAGTGAAGAATCAGAGAGGGGAGGCAAACAGTACCTTTTATTAATTGGTGGAATCAAATATGTACCTCACCTTTGTGTGTGTGTGTAAAGAATGCTGATATGAAATATGCAAAAACCAAGCAGTAGTTAATGTGCAAGCTGCCGATTGGAGATTTAATACTCTATTGGGTTCATATATTTGTAAATCTAACTCTGAGTCAGCGCCTCACCACCCACGAACCTCGCCGCACGCCACTGTCCAGTACTGTATCAAAGGTGCATGCATTTACAATTATATAGACGCACGCCTACAGACGCACACTGCACTGTGTAGCGTTACTGTTATTCTGACCTTCAGTCCCTTGGCTCTGTTGATGGCTCTGAGCGGACGGAGGACTCTCAAAACACGGAGAATCTTCACCACTGAAATAGCAGAGGACCTAAGAATAAAAACACACAACAGCCCTGTTAACAGCACGTGTGTCATAAAGGCACTTCTTGCAGCTCTGCCACCAGCAGGTGTAAATATCATGACAATACTACCACAAC